>NC_056739.1:5525544-5858044 GCF_019279795.1 Protopterus annectens | reverse complement strand
TTTGTCTAACAGAGAGAAAAAGAGGTTCAAGGTATAGATTGAAAAGAAGGGGTGAGAGGGGGCACCCTTGTCTGCTACCATTGGAGATCTTTATAGGTTTTGAAAATGTCTTATTTATGTATAGGCCCATGAATGAACTACTGTATAAAGTCTTGATCAGATTGATAAACCCTGAAGGAATATCAAAATAGGATAAAGCAGTGAATAAAAAGTTCCAGTTGACCCTATCAAATGCCTTACAGGCATCAAATATCATTGCGTATCTTGGGTTTCTATCCTTCTTGGTAAGGCCTATTAACGATTCTAGAGTCAAAGTATTGCCACATGTATGTGTTTTGGACATAAAGCCTGATTGTTCTTCAGAAATTATATGGGTCAATATTTTTTGAGTCTTTCAGCTAATAGGGAGGACAACATTTTTATATCCACATTCATTAGTGAAATTGGCCTGTAATTGTTTACGTTTGATAAGTCCAGGTTACTTTTTGGGAGTAGAATGGTTTGAGAATGATTAAGATATAAATCTGAGATGCTGTTAAGGGCTATAAAATTGAAAAGATTAAGAAGGATAGGAGCTAGAGTGGCTTTAAAAGTCTTGTAGAAGTCAGCAGGGTAACCGTCGGGACCAGGTACTTTCCCTGATTTAAGGTTATCTATGGTATTGATGATTTCTTGAATGCTAAAGGGAGCAAGAAGATTTTTTTCTGTTCTTCATTGAGTTTAGGGAAGGTAACATTGTTAAGATATTCTATAACCTCTGTATTTGAAATTTGTTGATTTTTCCTTGCATAGATGTCTGGATATAATTGGTGGAACAAGTGTAGAATTTGTGCGTCTGATTTATAGAGTGTGTCTTGATATTGAATCATGGCTATCCTGGGAGATTTCTGTTTATTTTCAATTAGTCTGGATAATACCTAGGAGGGGGTTTGTAACCATTCCGAATATGTTGCAATATATCTAAATTCTTATAGGGAGTAATTGGATTGTTGTAGGCTGAATAATTATTTTTGTTTGGTTGACATTTTATTTGCCATATCAGTGGTATTGTTGGTTTGAAGCTTGTTTTCTAAACTCTCTAATTTCGGATATTAATTTATCTTCTCTAGCTTTCTTCATCCTTTTTAGATAGGAGGCCTTTTGAATAATTAAATCTCTGATCACTGTTTTACAGGCCACCCATTCTATGTCAAAGGGAATATCTACATTTCATGGGTCAGTACTAAGATCTTTTAGAGCTGAGGAAATTTCCTCAGTGTTATGTAGAATATTATTATTTAAAGACCAGTTTGTATATGGAGGAGATTTAAGCAGGCTGTGCTCAAGATTAATTACAATGGAAATCATTGAGTGGTCTGAGAGAAATCTTGGGTCAACCAGATAGTTTAACTGCCACCTGGTTAGTATATCGGAAATTAGGAAGAAATCAATACGTGACCATGAGTGATAACAGCTAGATAAGTAAGTGTAGTTGTTGCAAGTGTGATTTTTATCCCCAAAAGAAATAGGATCCATTAGATCAAAGTCTGAGATGAAGTCCAATAAGGCCACGGAGCCTTGAGAATTATAAGCTTTAGAATTATTAGAATGGTCAAGTTTAGGGTCAATTACTGCATTCCAATCGCTCCCCCCAGCAGATAATAGTGGTTAGGGAAATTGACTAAGATGTTGTAAATTGTCAAAATAAAATTATGTTGCCCAGAGCAAGGACCATATAGATGTAGAGCTAAAATTGGTTTATGGAGAAGTTGGGTACAAAATGTGAAATAGCACCATCTTCTCTCTTGGTCCGTAGCTTTGTCTATAATATTGGGAGTGAAGGAGTTTTTGACAATGATGGCTACCCCTCTAGAATTAGAGCTATTACCTGCTGAGATAATTTCCTTACCCGTTTTTCTCTTTTTTTTTCCGGTTCCCAATCCTCCTTAAGCAAATGAGATTCTTGTATAAAACAAATATCTGATTTTGATTTTAAGAGCAGGTGCATTAACAGATTTCTTTTATTTCTGTCTTGGAGTCCTCTAACATCCATGAAGATATTTTCCACACCTTATCTGTCATTTAGTCATAGCTCAAATAAAATTGTAGGTATGTGTGAGGTAACCGCTGGTAAAGTGGAAGGGGATCTAGTGTAAGGCTTGAGATATTTAAGTTTAGTACCCATATAACTTCTTAGGAGATTGCAGCACTGAGCTCTCTCAAATTCCCCTCTGTGCCTACCCACAAGAACTCCTATAAATGAGAGAGGCAGAAAAAGAAAGGATGCAGGTAAACATATGTAAGAAAGGATTTTGTAGTTGTCTAACCTAAAGAATAACACTTTACAAACTATATACAATATCATTCTAATTCCAAACAACATTGTCAGAAACCCTACTTGCAATATTCACAGCTCCTGACTAGAGTAATACCAAAAAGAAAAGCACATTTCCAACCAAGCGGGTATGGCTGACAAGTAAATTATATGATAAAGGCTAAAACCAGGTCTGAAGAAAAATCTAACAGTGCTCTTCCATTAAAGATTAACTAAGAATAATGATAGTTAATCCAAAAGAGAACACTAATACCAAAGTATTTAGCCCAGTGGTAGAGCCTAATGGAGTTGTCCCTATTCTTTATAACCTCTGGCATAAGAAACAAGTCATAGAAGCCACATTACAAAATATATTAGTTACAAGAAATTACAAAAATGCTATCCAGTATGATATTAAGTAATTATATAATTTTCACACATATCTAACATCATTAATATACTTATTCTGGATAGGCTTGATAATACAGAAATATAGCCAATACATCTCAGAATTCTGGGGCATATACATATCAAGGCACACATATTTAGTTATTCCCCAAAGCAACAAAAGAGAATAAAAACTCAGATGACATTTTAACACCATCAAAGTCTTATAAATGAATATAAATGATAAGATCATTTGAAATAACATTATGTTAAGAGCCCTATCATAAGCATGTACATTAATCTATAGGCGTAAATCCTTGTTACAGTAATAAGGCACCTTAGAGAGATGCAGACTCAGCTATTGTGAAAAACAGTGTACATCGCAGAGCCTGAAAATTCGTAGATCAATATGAACCTTTAGACTGTACCCATATTTCTATTTACAGCCTCTTCATATAACTAATATACTCAATTGTCAGCTGATGAGCTAGTGACTAAAACATTTGTAGCTAAACTTGAAGAGGACATAACGGTGATCATTGCCATGTGAGGAACCCTAAGCACCCAAAACAGCGAGAGAATCTTACAAATAAATTGCCTGCATCTCCTTGGATGATTAAACTGGTCAATCACAGTACCTGACTCAGATTAAACTTTAATTGAAGACTGTAGCATCCTAGCTGAAGCTTATATAGTGGAAACACATAGTCATGGCTTGCGACTCCTAACTAATCTCCTCACCTGGAATTCAGAGGGTTTACTAGAGAGCAGTGATGCCTGAAACCACCTGCAATATTCGTTCAGGATCGGGAAGTACATCAGTGCTGCTATATGAAGGCTGTTTAGAAATGACAGAAAGTTAGCCATTGTGTATTCGCTTGAATATGCAGGAAACGCTTTTACCCTTGGCGTACATATACTAAATGGGACGCCAGATGTCTAAACCTCAAGATGCATGCACTCGAAACTCTCCTTAGCATGGAGAACATCGATATCTGTGCAGTAGCAGAAACCTGGTTCAGGGCTCCCGAGAGCACCCCAGCACTACCAGGTTATATCTCATACCATGCTTTTCGGCCACAAAACTTGGACCGAACCACAAAAGGAGGTGGAGTATCGATATTCATCAAAGATACCCACACCTCCAGGTTGGTGGCAAAGCACGAAGCATCAGAGACTATCCATGAGCAACTAACAGTGGGTAAAACTGCCTTCCAGTTTATAGCCTGCTACAGACCACCCTCCCAAACCCAGGAACCCCACTCGGTCTTCCTGAGAACACTGGAAAATATGAAGTTCTCTCCAAACACCATTATATTGGGCAACTTCAACTACCCAAACATAGACTGGGAGCATTACTCTAGCTCCAACACCCTAGCCCAAAGGTTCCTAAAATTTATAAACTCAAATGCTATGGAACAACTTGTTACCACTCCCACAAGAGGGCAAAACATACAGCCCTGATCATCACCAACATGGGGACTCTATGCTCCAGACCAGAAGTGTATCCCTCAATGGTAAGATCAGACCATAAACTAATGTCACTGGATATTCACATCCCGACTCCACCCCCTGCCTAGAAAACCAGTGAAAAACTTCTCTAAAGCAAATTTCACACTCCTCAAAACCAAGGTGGAATCCTTCAAAGCCCCTGGGCCTGTGGAAAATACGGCCCAGATTGCAGAATCCTTTATAAACGCATTCTATGAACACCTTCAGGAATGCATGGATCATGTGATCCCAAATAAAACCAAGACCCAATCCTCCAAAGGCAGACGTCCTGTCTGGTGGACCCCAGCCATAAACAAACTATACAATAGAAGGAGGAAGCTACTAAATGATAGAGCAAAATCCCAAAAAGGGAAGGCATCACTGATCAGTATTAGCAAAAAACTACGGGCACTCATAAAATTGTCTAAGGCCAGCTTCGAGAGAAAAATTGCACAGGACACTAAGGATAATCACAAGGCTTTCTTTAGTTATGTTAGGAACCTGGGTGGTAATTCCCAGATATGCTCAGAATTAGTCCAAAATGACAAAAAATACACCGAACCCACAGACATTGCCAACATCCTAGCTGACAGGTTCAGCGCAAACTTCTCCCTCCCCACACCAAAAGGGCAAATATCTATCCCAGCAGAGTGCTGCCCCCCTGACATCTCAGATACTCAGGTAAGAGCCGCCCTCTCCAAAGCAAAAAACACAGCATCAATGGGACCAGATGGTGTCCCAGGCTGCGTCCTACATGAACTCCAAGAAGAGCTAAACCCAAACATAAAACTACTGTTCAATCTCAGCCTTGCTACAGGATATGTACCCAACGAGTGGCGTACAGCAACAGTGGTCCCTCTCCATAAAGGTGGTGCCTCAATGGATCCTGGAAACTATCGCCCATAAGCCTGACTAGCTTGGTCTGCAAAGCTATGGAAAGGATCACCATGGACCTCATAAATAAAGATATTGGGGACCTACAGACACTGGATCCTACCCAGTTCGGCTTTGTTAAGGGCAGATCCTGCCTCTTAAACCTGTTTGATTTCTTTGAAACAGTCACCAAGGCCATTGACGAGGGGAAGGTGGTCCACACAGCCTACCTGGACCTCGCAAAAGCCTTCGATACAATACCCCACTCGGGCATTATAGATAAGCTCACCAGCTTAAATATACACCCCTATGTCACTAGATGGATTGCAAACTGGCTCAAGGACAGAACCCACATGGTTAGAATTTCTGGAGCCATGTCAGACTCCAAACCAGTTACAAGTGGTGTCCCACAAGGCTCAGTCCTGGGACCTCTCTTGTTCGGTATATATTTCTCGGAGGTACAGGCCAACACGGAAGGACTGCGGCTGACCAAGTTCGCAAATGACTGCAAACTGGGAGCCATAATCGACTCTCCAGCTGACACAAGCATCCTCCAAAAGGGCCTCATAGAAACAGACAACTGGTGCCAGAGCCAAGGCCTCAAGCTTAATGCCAAAAAGTGTATAGTCATCCCCTTTGGCAAAAACAAAATGCCCACAAATTACCACATAGGTGGTAATCCATTAAGTACAGAAGAAGTAATTAGGGACCTGGGGACCCAAGTTGATAGCAATCTCTCATTTGACAACCATGTGGCCAAAGTGGTTAGAAAAACATTTTATATAGCCCACCTAATCATGAAGGGATTCACATCTAGATCAGGGGAGGTCATCGTGCCTCTTTACTCATCCCTCATCAGGCCCATAATTGAGTACAATGCCCCTTTTGGGATGTACCTTACCAGACACCTGCAGCAACTGGAAAGACCCCAAAAGTACCTCACCAAGAGGATCAAAGGGCTCAAACAGATGCCATATGCTGCCCGGTTAAAGAAACTCCAGCTCTACTCAGTGGCATACCGCCTGTTCAGAGGCGATCCGTGCCTGACGTATAAAGCCATGTCCAACCCGGAATTAATGGACATGCTGCACCTCAGAAAATCCAAATCCCATCGAGCTACGCGCTCGAGAAACTTGAACCTCAGCACTGAAATAAATAGGACATGCTGGAGGGACAGATTCATAACCCAGAGGCTCCCTTCACTCTGGAATAAAATCCCAGTCCAGGTTAGGCAGAGTCCCTCATTGACTCTCTTCAAGAGGAATCTTGATGAGTGGATGGGAGATCATAGGTTTACCCTGGGTTTACCTGGGTATCACTTCTGTGTCACTGTTAGACAGAGGCACAGTATAGTAACCTCGAAAAAGGGCATAGCAAAATAAATTTAAAATGGTTGGCTAAAGCCAAACAAATTCTGGCTAGGCTTATAAATGCCCTAGGGCAGATAGCCTAGTATGAACCTATGAACCTATGAACCTATGATTGTCACCGCTTATGGATTATCCCTGACAACCACATAGTAGATATGACATACCTGGTGCCTGGAAGAGTGCATCAACTCTTTATCTTATCCAATATATGAACTTGAAGATACTGATGTTAATTTACAGCTTTCCGAACAGATGGAAGTGATTGACAAACCATTATACTTGCTCCAGTAGCAAAAGCAAGGAAAGGAATGAGACGCAATATTTTTGATTATTTCAGAGCCGCAGGTAATTTCCCAAAGCATTTAAGAAAAATTGGGCTGGATGGATGAGCTTTGCTTTATTTTTATAGATAGTCTGTTCCGGAACAGTGGTAGCATCTGTGATGTATATCCATCTCTCCACAACATTCAGTTTAGATACCTGGACTGAGTATTTCTGATACCATTTGACTTGCTGATGTTCAGTAAGTCCATCTGTATTATGTTGGAGGATGCTTTGTATGCCAGACATGTCACCTCTAAGCACTCTGTAGGATACTGAGTAGAGTAATAAATCTTTGAGGTTGTCCATGCAAGACCTATTGTTTAGGACTTGTATCCTTTTAGTAAGGTATCTCTGTGGGTATTCCAATTGTTGCATGGGGCTGGACTGATACATGCCAAAGTTGGCATTATACACAATGATTGACATAATGTGAGCTTTGTAAAAGGGGACAACAACATCTCTCGATCTAGTCACAATCAATTTGTTTATAAGCTGTGCAATACAGAAAGGATTTCTTATGACTCTGGGCACACGTTGGGCAAACGTTAGGTCACTGTATACACAAGTTCCCAAATGCCAAACAATTGAATCAGTTCTCAGAGGGCATTATCATGATTTTGACACCAGTTATTATTTGGGACAAACCTTCCTGCATGATGGTTAAGTCATTTGGGGATTCAATTACTTCTCCTAGCTTGCAGTCATCTCAAACTTAGCTGGCCAAAGCTCTTTGGTATTTCCTTTTACTTTTGAGATGTATATGCCAAACAGAAAAAATCTCAGCACCGAACCCTGGGGGACCCCATTGGTGACTGGTCTCTTCCCCTGTTTTGAACTCCTGCATCCTGTGAGCCAAGTTGGCAATGCAGCTGATGATATAAATGTTTGCTCCTACGTTATTCATCTTTTGTACAACACCTGAGTAGGGGATTGTGTCAAAAGGCCTGGCCAGGTCAAGGTAATGTGGTGTGAACTGTTTTACCTTCATCCATTGCTTTGGTAACAAAAGTAAAGCTTAAAATTTGCCCATGATTTTGAGCCTTTCACACTTTCCTCTGGGCTGTTTTCAAACACATTTTTAGGGCCATGCATACATGTATGCATTCCTTGGTTCATCTTCCTGATTGTTTTAAATTATATTCCTTGTATAATACAGCACACTTGTTAGACTTAAGTTAGAGCCCATTTTAAATTTGTTTAAACATTTTTCCAGTAGGCAATGAAACAAAAATGCATTAACCAATAATGACAAAACTGCCCTGTTCAGAGCATTTCCATCATAAAGGTCTACTTCCACACATAACTGCATTTTAAATGTATTGTTTGAACATTTTTCCAGTAGGCAATGAATCAAAATGCATGCACCAATAATGACAAAACTGCCCTATTCAGAACATTTCCATGATAACAGTCTACTTCTACACACAATATATAAATACAGAATCACAGTAGTGTAAGCCATAGGCATGTTGCACAGCTTCTTGAACTTATTTTCAATTGGGGGGGGGGGGGGGGGGGCAAAAGGCCAAAAATCAGGGACACATTTTAAACATTGCATGTATAATTTTGTAAAGCTGCTTGCATAAAATGCTACCATGTTACCACCATGCATTTCACTGCCAAGTCTTGGACCCAGACCCTTGTGCACGATAGTCAGAGCAACATACCATTAAGCTAAACCCGCAGTTTCTTGAAAGACAGGAAGACAAACTTAAATGACTATCATATCATTTAGTGAATTCAGTTCTCACTTCTCACCATAGCTCTCAACCTCTTAGAACAAAAATAAAGAACAAAGCCAATAATGGGGGAATACAGCCCCAAAATAGGGACACATTTCAAATACTGATTTTATAACCTTAGAAAATTGCTAGAATAAAAGGCTTTGTTTTACCAGTCCTGCAAAACCAGAGGAACAGAACAAAAATGTGAGTCATACATTCACAAGTGATGGTGGCTATGGACTTTAGGCTCTTTTTACCTGTAGCCAAGGTACAGTGTTTGAGCCTGAGTACCACTAGCCACCAGACGTATCCTGCTGGGGGCATTTTTACATGCACACACATACACACACACACACACACCTCTGCAACAATATACAGTCCAGCAGTGTACTCACTCTGATAGACAACAGACTCCAGGTAGCATTCAGCTTCTGTCTGTTCCCGCTCCACTCTGCAATTAAATCCTGTCATTCCTGCCCTACAGTATAGATGCAGCTAACCTGCTCCATTACAGGCTTCTGAGAATAAATCCTTTCTGCTTCTGTAGGCAGCAGCTTCTGAATAACTCCGTTCATTTCTTCAGGCAGCAGCTTCTGAATAAATCCATTTGTTTCTGCAGCCTCAGCTTCTGAATAAATTCATTCCCGCTCGCAAAACTGGAAATACATGTGCTGATGTCATTGCGTCAGTTGGAGGCGTGAAAAACAAAAGGGACAGATGTATGGATGATCTGCAAAAGTGTGGGGGGGCTCCCCTCCCCCTGCACTCTATGGGTCCGGCGCCCATGCCCTGCCAAGTGTGTCAATGTGTGTGCATCTCTGTGAGAATTTGTCTGTGTTGATGCTGGCACCTGTTCATGTGGACAGGCACATGTACTACACCTACCGTATAGCTACCATATCCCTGTTGCAGATGTCAGTCACCATCACATATACATTCTGAGGGCTCCACAACATGTAACCTATGTGGCACATCCAATAACTGCATAGAAATGTGATAGCACTGCATAGTCATCAGGAGTTTGATACCCTGTGCTGGTAGGTGTGTGACACAAACATGCTTAAGTTTTACTCTCCTACCCCTCCCTGACTTGTCTTTGCCTGTGTCTGCCTCTCCCACTCCCTCTCTGGTGGATGTGGAGACCTACACCTGCTTTGCTTAGGCATCAGCATGTGTATTTTAATTGATGCTCATGATCAGCTGATGACCTCTGGACGAATTGCAGCCCACCCCTAGCTGAATTCATGTGGAACAGCTGTGGTAACATTCCCATAGCCAATTGCATGGAAACATACTCCAATATCTAGGAACATCATGTTGGTTTTGGCCCTTTTCATTCACTGTGAGCAGGAACTAGATATGTTGTTTGGCATCAGCATCTCAGATGGATTGGGGATTTACCTCTAAAAACATACACTGTGGAAACAGGGCAACACACAGGAAGGGGATGTGCCTGACCTGACTACAGACTGTAAGTGCTGCTATACTGCATTTGGAGTAATGTTGGTTTAACAGTGTGTGTGTGGATATGGCTGTCCTACATGTTTTAATACCTGCCATGTCAGTTCTATGTTTATGAGGAATCCCCATCTGTAGGGTCATTTGCAGACTGGGTAGTGTGTTGTGCCTTTGGTTTCATGTGTTACCCACAGCGCATCTATCTGTGAACTGCAGAAGGTAGTGTGAGGATTGCAGTCTGTAGATGGTGAAAGTCGTGACATTTACTGACTTCATATCCCTCATAGGACATATGTTGCAACAAACCCTGTTGCAACAGTAAATGTATGAGGTTATCACAGCAACATGTCAATATTGGCCCTGTGTATGTGGTTCCAGCCACAACTCTGCAACCTTTGTACATATGTCATGCATTAAGAGGTGCATATGTGCTGTACACCATCATTAGTGTCATCATATCTGATAACAAACCAGTGAAATATCAGACTGCTACACATGTTATGTACAGTAGGGGTTATATTTGATGACATAACCTGGACATTCTGTGGTTGTTTGTACAGTACTGAGGTCTGTGTATCTATGGTGAATGTCGACAGTGTGTGTATTGTTAATATGTACTTTAGCCTGTGTGCAGAGTGTGGTAGATGTCATTGTTCTAGGTCCCATACTAGCTGATGTTACATGCTGCTCCACTGTATGTTACCATATTGGCTTACATGTTTGTAGGGCCATGCACACACATGTCCCATACCACAGACAGTCAGCAGACCAAACTGTGTAGCAGCCCAGTATATGTAGGGTTAGGCTGTGAGTGGCACATATGAGGATGGTGTTGAACAGATAGACCATATACTGTAATATTATGCTAGCTTCCCATATGTGGCTGTGTTCACATTGGTTGTGGTTATGTACTTTCAAACAGGTGTATCTTATCCTGTGCTGTCACATGCCTGCTATATATGCAGGTACATGCGCATTCCCCCATAGGAGATGTAGGCCAGTGTTGAGCAAGTCTGCCTGTAGCCTGCACAGTGCATTGTTACATGCCTAGTAGCTTAGTGTACTTACCCAGTGAGATGTCATGTGCTGATACTTGTCAGATGTACTGTTGCCAGGCCTCCCTTAACATTCATGCATGTCAGACAGAACAGTGGGATGCTGTACAGATGTATGTCAATATCTAGTGGGTAGTATATGGCCATGGCACCCCTGTACCAGTGGTTATTACATGTCAAGCCAGACAGGGGTGTATGAATGCATGACCTATGGTGGCATACGTATACCAGTCATTATGTGTTATACCCATTTACATGGCTGTTAAAATCCATATAGTCAGGCATGGTACATATGTTTTGCACTAAGGGATTCTGTGGATACCTCTGGACTGCACAGAGTGTGTCAGAATGTCCACATATATTGGCCAATATCTCTGCTGCAGTCCATAGGGGCGTTACATGCTAGCAGTGGTACTTTAATATGATGTCCTTAAGATGTCTGTCAGTAGCCAATGGCACACATGTGGAAAGCAGATGTGACCACCCACACACACCAGGTCAGTGAAGACAATTCCAATTACAGTAGCAATAGTCTAATAATATACCTGCTATACATACCTGACATTCCCTTGCACTAAGAAGTAGGGACTATAGGGGCTGGGGTAGGGCTACACTCCATGTCCAGGACATATGGTGAAAATATATGTACATATAATTATCCAGATATCTATATATATAATTACACATATACATATCGACATGTAGAGATGGGTCTGTATATGTACATAGATATACATATACACACTGAGATATATACATATACAGAGCAATATATGTCTACACATATAAAGATAGTGATACATATGCACATATACGTATAGATATGTAAAGATATATTGACAGTAGTAGGTATATCAGAATAAACATGCATGCACATATAGTTATAGATATCTATATCTATATATATATATATATATATATATATATATATATATATATATAATTTATATATATATATATATATATATATATATATATATATATATTATACCAACATAACTAGGCAGATCTGTACACATAGGATGTGCATACATATATAGCTATATACACATATATCTATATGTACATATATGTATATCTATATATACACATATGTATATTTATATATATATATATATATATATATATATATATATATATATATATATATATATATATATATATATATATATATATATATATATATATATATATATATATATATATACATATGTACATATGAACAGATGTACACATGGCCATATATGTGTAGCACTATACAGATGTGTATACACATATGTATGAGTATACATGTGTATGTACATGCAGACATATATACACTTATGATATGTATACAACCATATTCCTGTCATGAGTAAACGTCACAGTTGTGTATACCCTCCCACATGTATCTCACCATATGTATCTGCTATGTGTACATTATGATAAAACAACATATGTGATGCAACAGTCATATTAATACCAAGGACTACACAATTTAGGAAGTAAAGGCAATTGTTCAATACTACTCAATATGTGTAGTGACAGCTATATTGGTAAAACAACAGCTGTCTCCACAGTGCTTATGGTGTAGTGGTTAAGTGTTGCGACTTCAGTGTAAAGGGTCCTGGGTTCAAGACCTACAAGGGCTGGTCAGTTTGTTGCACAACCCAGTCTGATAACCTTCAATAAGTATATGTAATGCCATGTACAATACATGCACCTATGTGCTGTCATTACAATAGCAAGGGGTGTGAGTGTCATGTGTGGGACACAGACATATATGAGGCCTGTACAGCACTGTTATCCATGTGAATGTGTGATATGCATGTGTAGTAGCCCAGTGTACGTGCTGTCATACTGGCATGTAGTGTATCATGGCAGCACTACTGTTGACAGTGCTAATCCAGGCAAGAACAGAGTGCTTAATGTAGTACTGATAACAGGCACACCTGCGAGCTTGGCTGGAAACCGACGACTCCTTGTCATATCCCTGGTGTGTGAGCTGTGTCACAGTATATACCCCTTACTGGTCTGTCAACGCATTCATGCTACTGCATAGCTACCTGCCAAGCTGATGACTCTCAGTCCCTGTACAGATGTGCAGATGCCAGGTATCCAGCTGGGATATATACAGGCAACCTATGCTTCATTGATGCCTTACTATGTATGTGGCATGTGCATGAGATGCATATCCCTGTAGTACCAATGTTGGGATATACTATGGGTTGTATCGCAGTCATGGCCAATGTGTGATGGTGGGTATGGCAGAGTATCATCATGTGTTTCAGGGAGTACAATATCCAGTGGGGGATGTGGGTGCTGTGTACACTGTTATTACAGCAAGGTACACCAGGTATATGTGCCATGTACCACATTATGCTTACCATTGTCACCATCAATCATACAGGTAACTGTTACCACAATCCAAGCCAGTTATGCATGTGATGTGTGCAGCCTACCTGTAACACATTGGAGACATGGTCAAGGCAGTTAGCAGCGAAAGCCCCTGGCATCTCAGATGTGTGTCTGGCTGTTATGTATCTATAAATGTGTATATGACTGTATGCCACACTACATATCATCCAAATACACCCATTACATCCCCCATCAGCATACTGTACAAGCTGGGGGATGTCCTGCATGTACCATGTAACCTGGGACATACCTCACCCTAAACACTGTGCGGTGTGTGCAATGTAAGCCACACATGTCAGTATCACTACATTGCTAGGTAGGGGTCTAGTCTCAGTGTTGGCAAGTAACAGTGTGCATGTATGTGGATGGGTCTACATCAGGTTTGAGGGTATACATGCCTCAGCAGGCCACCTGTCTATGTGGCACAGGCAATACCTGGTATAGTAACCTGTGAAATGTGTTCGACTGTACATCAGATATGTCACTGCCATGGTGTCAGCACAGTGGCATACCCAATTGTGCAATATGACTGCAGACCATCGTCATGCTGACACATGTACACCTACAACACGCATGGATAACAATTTAAAGACCACAACCAACCAGTGTTACTAACAGCTATAAGGCATCATTGCTGGATGGCTACACTACCTGCCAAATATGCCTCATACTATACTCCCTACAACATGCCACACTGCAGGACTGTGGTAAACTGTTGTACTGTCACCGTGTGCATCAGAACCATATCAGCCTGTCCCTGCATTGATTGTATGGATGATAGGGATGGGGCACAGGTATCATCATATGCACAGGGCATCCTCGTGCTAACACATGTACACCTACAACACAATTGCATAACATTTTAGAGGAAAAACAATGAAGCCAGCAACTGGATGGCTGTGAAAAAGTAGTTTATTCGTCAAACATCAGTCAGACTTCAATCTCACAGACCGGTTTCGGCATAGAGTTAGCTTAGCCTTCTTCAGTGTGATAAAACAAAAGCAAAAAAGAAGTCCTTTAATACAAAAATGTTAATTAGAAACAAAAACCAAAATACATAATTGGTGAACTCATGAATAAATAATAGACCATTCAAAGATGTTCATTAAGTCCTGGATTAAAAAGTGAACCCAACTTAATTATCCATTTTTTCTCTTTAATATCTAATTTCTTATGCCAACCCGATTTCACTGTGCGGTCACCTAGAATTTTATCTATAACTAAAAAATGAAACCTTGCTGTGGAATGTTTTAATGTATGCTTATAAAGCGCGTTACTAGATTTTTTACATTTTATATCACTGAGATGCTCAGAGATATGTGGCTTGAATGGCCTTGATGTTTGTCCTACATAAAAACAACGACAACTGCAACATGCCATATAAATTATCCAATCGCTATTACAATTAGCAAAAAAATTAATATCATATACAGTACTATAGTTACTACTAGAAAATTCTTTTGTTTTTAAAACATGTTTGCAATTGTTACAATGGTCACAAGGCACACACCCAATATGTTTGTCCCCAAGCAAAGTGGTTTGTGTAATCTGTAGCAGCATAGGCTGGGAATGATGTTTGTAATGACTGAAATAAGTGCCTAGGTTTTTACCTTTCCTAAAAGAAAAAGAGCAATTTGGTGATATAACAGAAGATAATGCAGTATCAGGAGACAGAATATTCCAATTGTTTTTAATAATATTAATAAATTGCCCAATATTCCTTCCATATATAGTAGTAAATCTTAACGGAGAGGAAGAAGAACAACAACAACCAAGTTTCTCATTATATGTAAGCAAATCATCTCTGGTAAGTTGTGATGCATAACTTTTAGCAATTGTGACATGGCCCGGTTTATATCCCCTGTTATTAAACCTATGTACTAAATCCTGGCTGTATAGATGGAAAGTGTTATCATTAGAGCAGTTACGCCTGATACGAATGAACTGAGACTTAGGAATATTTCTGGCAATATGTTTTGGATGAAAGCTGGATGCGTGGAGTAAGGTATTATATTGAGGAAACTTTCTGAATACCTCAGTATTAAGGGAGTTGTCAACATTTCTTGTGATCTTAACATCCAAAAAACTAATAATATTTTGGACATAATTAATTGTGAAATGCAACCCCCATTTGTTGTCATTCAGATATTCAACAAATTCATGTAAATATTCAATATCATCCCTCCACACCATCCAGCAATCATCCAAATACCTACGCCAGATATCAATTTCAGGTAGCTATAAATTACGCGTTTCATCATAAATAATGTGATCTTCAATATATGCCATGTATAAATCGGCATAAATAGGAGTAAACGAAGCCCCCATAGCAGTACCCTTAATTTGTAGGTAACACTGTTTGTCATAGAAAAACACATTCTTAGTTAACACATGTTCTGTTAAAATGATCAAAAATGTATTAAAGCCAGGTTTGTACATATTAGATTTTTCCAACCAATATTCAATAGCATCCAAGCCTGCCCAATGAGGTATGTTGGTATATAGCGAACTTACATCAAGAGTACAAAGCCACCAATCTTTTTCAATCTGCATGTCACTAATGAACAGAACATGTGTTAACTAAGAATGTGTTTTTCTATGACAAACAGTGTTACCTACAAATTAAGGGTACTGCTATGGGGGCTTCGTTTGCCCCTTTTTATGCCGATTTATACATGGCATATATTGAAGTTCACATTATTTATGAAGAAACGCATAATTTATAGCTACCTGAAATTGATAACTGTCGTAGGTATTTGGATGATTGCTGGATGGTGTGGAGGGCTGATATTGAATATTTACATGAATTTGTTGAATACCCGAATGACAACAAATGGGGGTTGCATTTCACAATTAATTATGACCAAAATGTTATTACTTTTTTGGATGTTAAGATCACAAGAAATTTTGATAACTCCCTTAATACTGAAGTATTCAGAAAGTTTCCTCAATATAATACCTTACTCCACGCATCCAGCTTTCATCCAAAACATATTGCCAGAAATATTCCTAAGTCTCAGTTCATTCGTATCAGGCGTAACTGCTCTAATGATAACACTTTCCATCTATACAGCCAGGATTTAGTACATAGCTTTAATAACAGGGGATGTAAACCGGGCCATGTCACAATTGCTAAAAGTTATGCATCACAACTTACCAGAGATGATTTGCTTACATATAAAGAGAAACTTGGTTGTTGTTGTTCTTCTTCCTCTCCGTTAAGATTTACTACTATATATGGAAGGAATATTGGGCAATTTATTAATATTATTAAAAACAATTGGAATATTCTGTCTGCTGATACTGCATTACCTTCTGTTATATCACCAAATTGCTCTTTTTCTTTTAGGAAAGGTAAAAACCTAGGCACTTATTTCAATCATTACAAACATCATTCCCAATCTATGCTGCTACAGATTACACAAACCACTTTGCTTGGGGACAAACTCATTGGGTGTGTGCCTTGTGGCCATTGTAACAATTGCAAACATGTTTTAAAAACCAAAGAATTTTCTAGTAGTAACTGTAGTACTGTATATGATATTAATTTTTTTGCTAATTGTAATAGCGATTGGATAATTTATATGGCATGTTGCAGTTGTTGTTGTTTTTATGTAGGACAAACATCAAGGCCATTCAAGCTACGCATCTCTGAGCATCTCAGTGATATAAAATGTAAAAAATTCTAGTAACGCACTTTATAAGCATACATTAAAACATTCCACAGCAAGGTTTCATTTTTTAGTTATAAATAAAATTCTAGGTGACTGCACAGTGAAATCGGGTTGGCATAAGAAATTAGATATTAAAGAGAAAAAATGGATAATTAAGTTGGGTTCACTTTTTTATCCAGGACTTAATGAACATCTTTGAATGGTCTATTATTTATTCATTAGTTCACCAATCATGTCTTTTGGTTTTTGTTTCTAATTAACATTTTTGTAGTAAAGGACTTCTTTTTTGCTTTTGTTTTATCACACTGAAGAAGGTTAAGCTTACTCTATGCCGAAACCGGTCTGTGAGATTGAAGTCTGGCTGATGTTTGACGAATAAACTACTTTTTCACAGCCATCCAGTTGCTGGCTTCATTGTTTTTCCTGGGTATCTTTTCTGACCGTGCAATTTTCTCCGTACAGGGGACTGTTTTTCACTTACACTGCCTTTGACTTCCTCCTGGAGATCCATGGTGTGCTGTGTGGATGTATCAGTCCAGTTAATTGAGGTTGGTGTGCTTCGTTCCTGTGGAATTACTATATTGGGACTTATTACCAATTTTAGCTGTTTTCAGCTTTTTTTGCTGTGCATTTGTTCTTCAAACAACAAAACTTCGATGTCTTGGCCTTGCTTGTGGTATGCGAATGAATAGCGTTGGACATGCTTTATTATCATCGGCTTTTCAGCATATGAATGGGGACACTATTCATGTGAGTCAATAAGCATTGGATGTGTTTTTCTACCATCGTTTTTCAGCATACAACTGGGGACATTAATTAATGATTTATTGTGTGACTTTCTATTATTTTTTCACCACATCTTTGTAGTGAGTTGTAATATGGTATTTGGATATACTTATTCCATTCGGATGTCTATTTTGAACTAACAAGAAAAGGAGCGATTAGCGTTTGGGTTTTTTTTCTTTCGATTGCTTGGAAGAAAATCGTGGACATTATATTGGGACATACTGTGAGATTTTTGGCCACATTTTTTCACTCAGACTGTAATACGATGCTTTGAGGGACTTACTGTATTTTGGATGTTTCTTTTTTGCATTAATATAAAGAGGTAATGTCCTAACACTTATCTAACATCATTGTTTTATTGGATATATACAGACATTTTATATTACAATAACGAACAGTTTTTGGACTACATGTATCATTTATGTTTAGGTAAAATATTTTTTAGTAACATATCAGTCATCTAAACAATAATTGGACTTAGAAGTGCATAGCCTCTTTTGTCCTTTAGGGGCTGTTTTCATGTAACAAAAGTTTTTTGCTTATAATTACTGTTTTATATTTACATTATAGTTATCATTTATTAGGAAAACAGGAAAGTTATTGTTATCTGTTTGGTCTCACAAGCGGATATGTTTTTCCATATTCTGTTTAAATTATAATTTATTGAGATGGTAGACCATTTTTAGATTCCTATCAATATATTCTAGCATGATTATATACATTTTATATGGACATGCTTTTTGTGTCATTATACATTCTTGAGTAGTAGTTGCCACTCAATTGACTTTGGAGTGTGAATTATTTTCACTGAGCTCCCCGGGGCTATACTTATTTTTGTTTTTTTTGGTTACTATGACTTTTCAATTTGGGATGCCATTCTTTTGTTTTCAGTTTTTATTTTATTTATGGTGATTCCAAAGTTTTGTTTTTTGAGAACAACCTCACCATTATTGTCCTGATTTGGACGTGGCTTGTGACCATATCTAAATTTTATCGCACTTACTGTGTAGGGTGGTTGGTCCAATTGCCATTATTGTCCATTTAGTTTATTAACAAACAGGAAGTGGTGATTTTTTAGTATACTCTGATTTTTTCACTATGGACCTTAAAAGTATTCTTTCTGGTCTTTCTTCTGACAGGGATGACTTGGCAGCATTTGGTATTGGGGCACCTTCTTATAGCTTAAATGACCAGAATATTGATAATTCATCACAATGCTGTGAAAATATCTTTCGGGACCTTAATAAAAATATGAGGATGCTCAGATTTTTGGTATGGCATTTCAAGTTGTTTAAAGCTTATTTGACCAAAGGTATAACTCCCAGAGGTTTGAGAGTTAAAATTCAACCCTTGGTAGCAGACCCTGATGATATTTTGATGAATGAGTGGCATTCTGTTCAACAGGAATGTTCTTTGAAATTTGTTGAGTCACTTTCTAAATATTATGCTAGAATTATTGATAAGGAATCACCTAAGGTTAGCAAACTTGTTGCTGATTGTGAAGGATATAAGCATGATAGCTTTTTTCCTGGACTACTATCTAAGCTTAGTTCTGACCTCCTTACTTTTGAAGCACAGTTGAAAGAAAGGAAATTGGAAAAATGTACCCATGATCAGTCTGATTACGAAAGAGGGCAACCCTTTAAACAAACTAAATATGTTAAGTTTGGGGAATTACAGAATACTGATAATCCTTATCCTAAACGTAAAAGGCCAAGATCCATTTAAAAAAAAAACATCATACTCATGATACTTATTCTGATACCACAGATGCAGATATCTGTTCTGGTACTGATATTGACACATTGCACACTATGGATTCTCCTTGACCCAAAACGTAACAATCTTGGGGTCCCTTTAGGTCATGCAGGAGGGGGGGGCAGAAAACACCACAAAAGTTACAAGCTTACAGAATCTAATGGAAATGCTTACGAACAAATAAATACTAATACTCATGATAATGTATGCAACATTTCTGATATTGTTTTAACTGAACAACAAATTACCCTTCTCAATAAAGGACTTTCATTTATACCTGTTTTTTTTGTTTCAGAGAATACTTTTGCTCAGGATATAGTAACTTTTTGTAGATTGATTAATCTTAAGTTATTTTTTCGGAGCAATCAATCACTTGGTTCAACAACTGAGGGCTTCAGATATCATCCCTCATCTTTCATGCCTCCAATGCATCCATCAGTCAGCTTATTTCAGCATAGAACCCTCAAAGATCTACATTTTGGCACTAACACAGGTTCATTTTTACCCAACAACATCTCTAAGTCTGAGATGGTATGTTTGGAGGAGCTTGTTAATAATAAAGAAATAGTAATTATTAAAGCTGACAAAGGAGGAGCTGTTGTGGTAATGAATTGGACTGATTATGACAAGGAGGCACATAGACAGCTTGATGACGCTAGGTACTACACTAGGATGCCTCTTGACCCGACTTCTATGTTCAAACAGCAAATTGATATATTTTTGAATTCAGCTGTAGAAAATTGAATTATTACATCTAATATTTTGAAACAACTTACCATTTCTGATCCAGTCAGGCAATATATCTATTTCTTACCAAAAATTCACAAAGATCTTCTACACCCACCTGGCAGACCTATTGTAGCGGGAACTGGCTCTTTAACTGAGCCTCTGTCTGAATATTTGACAAAACATCTTAAACCTTTACTTTCATGGGTTAGATCCAGGATACAGGATACCACACAGATTCTCAGCATCATTAGTGACATGCAGATTGAAAAAGATTGGTGGCTTTGTACTCTTGATGTAAGTTCGCTATATACCAACATACCTCACTGGGCAGGCTTGGATGCTATTGAATATTGGTTGGAAAAATCTAATATGTACAAACCTGGCTTTAATACATTTTTGATCATTTTAACAGAACATGTGTTAACTAAGAATGTGTTTTTCTATGACAAACAGTGTTACCTACAAATTAAGGGTACTGCTATGGGGGCTTCATTTGCCCCTATTTATGCCGATTTATACATGGCATTTATTGAATATCACATTATTTATGATGAAATGCATAATTTATACCAACCTGAAATTGATATCTGGCGTAGGTATTTGGATGATTGCTGGATGGTGTGGAGGGCTGATATTGAATATTTACATGAATTTGTTGAATACCTGAATGACAACAAATGGGGGTTGCATTTCACAATTAATTATGACCAAAATGTTATTACTTTTTTGGATGTTAAGATCACAAGAAATTTTGACAACTCCCTTAATACTGAGGTATTCAGAAAGTTTCCTCAATATAATACCTTACTCCACGCATCCAGCTTTCATCCAAAACATATTGCCAGAAATATTCCTAAGTCTCAGTTCATTCGTATCAGGTGTAACTGCTCTAATGATAACACTTTCCATCTATACAGCCAGGATTTAGTACATAAGTTTAATAACAGGGGATATAAACCGGGCCATGTCACAATCGCTGAAAGTTATGCATCACAACTTACCAGAGATGATTTGCTTACATATAAAGAGAAACTTGATTGTTGTTGTTCTTCTTCCTCTCCGTTATAATTTACTACTATATATGGAAGGAATCTTGGGCAATTTATTAATATTATTAAAAACAATTGGAATATTCTGTCTGCTGATACTGCATTATCTTCTGTTATATCACCAAATTGCTCTTTTTCTTTTAGGAAAGGTAAAAACCTAGGCACTTATTTCAATCATTACAAAAATCATTCCCAATCTATGCTGCTACAGATTACACAAACCACTTTGCTTGGGGACAAACTTATTGGGTGTGTGCCTTGTGGCCATTGTAACAATTGCAAACATGTTTAAAAAACAAAAGAATTTTCTAGTAGTAACTATAGTACTGTATATGATATTAATTTTTTTGCTAATTGTAATAGCGATTGGATAATTTATATGGCATGTTGCAGTTGTCGTTGTTTTTATGTAGGACAAACATCAAGGCCATTCAAGCTACGCATCTCTGAGCATCTCAGTGATATAAAATGTAAAAAATCTAGTAACGCACTTTATAAGCAAACATTAAAACATTCCACAGCAAGGTTTCATTTTTTACTTATAGATAAAATTCTAGGTGACCGCACAGTGAAATCGGGTTGGCATAACAAATTAGATATTAAACAGAAAAAATGGATAATTAAGTTGGGCTCACTTTTTTATCCAGTACTTAATGAACATCTTTGAATGGTCTATTATTTATTCATGAGTTCACCAATCATGTCATTTGGTTTTTGTTTCTAATTAACATTTTTGTAGTAAAGGACTTCTTTTTTGCTTTTGTTTTATCACACTGATGAAGGCTAAGCTAACTCTATGCCGAAACCGGTCTGTGAGATTGAAGTCTGACTGATGTTTGACGAATAAACTACTTTTTCACAGCCATCCAGTTGCTGGCTTCATTGTTTTTCCTGGGTATCTTTTCTGACTGTGCAATTTTCTCCATGCAGGGGACTGTTTTTCGATAACATTTTAGAGACCAAAACCAACCAGTGTTACTAACAGCTATAAGACATCATTGCTGGGCATCTACACTACCTGCCAAATATGCCTTATACTCTACTCCCTACAACATGTTACACTGCAGGGCTGTGGTACACTGTTGTACAGTCACTGTGTGCATCAGAACCATATCAGCCTGTCCCTGCATTGATGGTATGGATGACAGGGATGGGGCACAGATATATGCACAGGGTTTGGTGTTGGTTTGCAAGAGGTTGAGGGTGGGCCATACATTTGACACCATGTGTGTGGGTGAGGGGTGTACTCTGGGGAGCTGGCTGAGGTGATGTGTGTGTGTAGGTATGAGGTTGCCCTAGGTGTGTTTGCATAGTGTGTGGGTATACATGCACACAGTTTTGCCATGTGGCTGCCCTACACAGGTGATTATGGACAGCTGCAGACCATATCTGGCAGAGTGTACAGTTCACTGCCTCTGGCCATGGACACATGGACTGTGCCTGCCAGGGGTTCCATGGGCACATCCAGGTACAGGTGTTGATGTGCTACTCTCATCTGCTGATGACATTTGTCTGCTGGTACCAGGTCCCTCCTGGGACTGGCCAGGACCATGTGCACATGGCCTGCTGTGGTGTGGTATGGACAGCACATCCCCCACACTGCTGGGGCTGCTACTGCCACTACGGTAGCCCCTTAGTGTCCTAGCATGTCCACGTTGACTGCCAGCTGTTGGTGTCGCTGGCCCATGTCCACGTGGGCATCACCATATCCGCACCACATGTTGATGCACGGACACACCACGGCAAATGAGGGCCATCATCTCATCATGCCATCTATCCACTTGCTCGGTAGAAGCATGGATGACACCCGACAGTTCACAGAGGTTGCTGCTTACAGATGCCAAAGCAGCCCTCTGCAGCCTAAGTCCCTGCCTGGTGTAATGCTCAATATGTGCCTGCACTGCCATTACAGCCTAAAACATGCTTCTGCTGGTTGCAGCTATGTCGCCTCTGCCAGGGGCATGATGTCCAATGGCCCTACCACAAGCACCCAAGCACCCTGGGACATCCACCTATGTGGCAGCCTGCCGGACATCTGGCTTTGCCTGCTGTGACCAGACACAGTAAGCATGGTTACCACACTTTCCTGTGCACTGTCACTGAACACCAGTTGTCACTCTGCTATGGCCACTGGTGATGGGGTGTGTATAGGCACTGCCACTGTGTGCGGGGGTGGGGTGGCTAAAAGGGGGATGTCAAATGTTGGCACAGTGTCGGACCCTGACAACCCCACCTGTGCCAAAACATTATCATCATCGGTGTCTGTATGGACACCTACATCAGATTGCATGCAAGAGGGATCCTGACCTACCTCACCACCTGTGGGAGAAAACAATGAATGCACTTTAAAACCTGTGCAGCATTGCCTAACAGTACACACACACACACACACACACACACACACACACACACACACACACACACACACACACACACACTCACACACACACACACACACACACACACACACACACACACACACACACACACACACACACACACACACACACACATCTCCGTAATACCTACCTGTCCATGGCTTTACAGACAGTCCCACGTATATGTTCATGTGTTAACCCATCCTGCATCACACTTGTTAACATACACATATTGATACCACTCATTAATATCACAGTCCTCTAAATGCCCACACAAGTGGGCACAACACAAGGCCTGTTGCAACTTTATCCGCCTGACCTGTGTGTAGTGTATTTACATGGTCTCACTGCTTGTTATTTGATATGCACCCTCTGTATGGCCAGAATGATGTGCATGGCCCCTATATGTGTGGGCTACTATGTTGTATCCATCATAGCTCCCACTGTTGTGTTATGTGTATGTAATGCTCAGTACATGCCAGATATGCTGCTCCATCAGCCCATCATGTGTCAGCTGTAATATTTAGATACACTCCCTGGTGTTGACTATTACTTCCCCAATGCATCTTTAGAGCTGCATACGTGGGTTCTAGGTGACTGACTGCGATATTAAGTGTATAACTGGAGTCTACCTTCCCTCTGGATGCCTGTTCCATGCTACAGACCATATTATACTATTTGCTGTTCTGTAATTACACACATGACAGGTTTTCCTGTTGTATAATGTGGCAGTCAATGTCCATGTACTGCATGATTCCAAAGGGGTGTACAGCCGTATGAACACTCCACAATCACACATACGCATACATGGCCACACACACAAACACACATATGCACACACATCATACATGCATCTACCTCCCACCACTTCACCAGAGTGACCATGCAGGCAAACAAACTAACCACAGGATGTGCACACACACACACACACACACACACACACACACACACACACACACACACACACACACACACACACACACACACACACACACACACACACACACACACACACACACGTGAGGTTGCACAATGATCATACACACAGTCCTCCTATTACCCATCTGCCCACATGCAGAACATATGATGCCCCTTCCCATGGATACCACTGCACCCATGCACACAGTATTGTTGTGCACCTGTTCTGCACCCTGCCATGTACGGTGCACCACAACTCACAGGTGTACAACCCATTGCAGAATGTGTACTACTGTGTCAGTTTTGTCAGCTTTACTTCTCACAGCCCCTATGTGTTTCAGCAACACATACCTGGGATGATATGTGGATTATTGTCATTGGTAAATGCCTGATTTACAGCTGTCAACATCAACAGACCATGTATGACCACTGCAGAAATGCTTACACTGACCACCATCAGAGCACACCATGGCTATGGGGGGTGTACACACCTTTATTGATTTTACACACACATCCTTGATCTGCCATGAGACCACAGCACCACATATCTTAGCAGTACATAAGCCCGGTATGTAACATATGTCCTGTTCTTTCACATGCAGTGTCTACATATTGTGTTAAGTGTGAGGCTGCTGATTGCAATGCATACACACCATGTGGGCATATGTGTGCACACCCTTATCATGACAGTTTATCACACCTCTTGTTGTGTGTACTACAGCAGTCACTGCTCATAGCAGGGGTATACCAGCGTGGGCCTTCTGCAATTGCCAGTGTATGTTCAGTCTACCCTACACATGCCCCCCTATTCTGCATGATTGCAAGGTCTACTCATGTGCACATCCCATGGTGTTCACACAATGCCGTCACTATTGCAGTGTGAGTAGGGTTTCAGCTGACACAGGTCCTGAACCTGACTATATGCAGATAGAGCCATTCCTACCATCCTTAGGATCCCTGCTGCAGTGCACTGGTGTGTCATGCTGAGACCCCCCGTCCCTCAGCTTTTATGCAGATGCATGACAGGTAAGCCCTACACATTTGTGTCACCTTGCAGTGTCCCATGCACTGAACACACATGTTGCAGCCTAAACCCAGCTGATAATGTGGACTACTGTAATGCCTTATGCCATAGTGTATCTCTGCAGCAGTTGGCATTGTCCCACAGGTATATACACTGGTGTTGCACTGTATATGGGTGTTGTTCAGAACATGTCAATACTGTAGGCCATATCTACTAACAGTATGTTACTCCCTGTGGACACATTCCACAATGACAGGATGTTAGTTGTCATGCAGGTGTGTGACATACCCTTTCAATACCCCATCATGGTCGCCCCTGTGAGACAGTGCATTACACAGCAACAATACATGCATGTGTACAGCATGCATTCAGGGTAGGTGTGTTAGATGTGTGCATGGAATATACCATCACCATTACATGCCCGGTGTGTTGGCATGCATCTACGTAAGACATACTCACCAGCTACAGGCTGCTGCCTTGTTGTTACCCCAGAGGGACCTACATAAGAGGGTGAGAGATGCAATGTCAGTGGCCACACCTGTGGCACTGCTACAGGCTGGGTGCAGTACTACCATACATCAACGGTAAATTCCCACAATACTACCACATCTGGACATCTGTTTATCACTACAATGCAGCAACACAATATATCTATGAAATGTCAGATATGCAAGATCTACCTGTACCACTGAGGATATTTACACAACAGTGGTCTACTGATGTGCCCTATGTCATTATCTGCACACTCCTAGCCTGGTGTGTAGGTGACACCCAACTCCACGAAGGAGTCCAGTGGTTGTTGGTGTTCTGGATGGGCAGGTGCCACAGGGCTGGCCAGGAGCTCCTCCACATGTGTCAGGGGGGATGGATGGCATGGCCCCCCCTGTGGTGAGATGATCCCCCTGGACTGCAGCAGCACACCAACAGGCATTGTGAAGCAGGTTGCTGCAATGATGCCGGACCTTTTCATAACTGCGGTTATGCAGGCAGACATCATTGACCCTATGGACTAGATTGTTCCACAGGACGGTCCGCTTCTGCTGGTGATGGGCTGTCCTGCCAAAGAGCCCCTGGTAGTGCTGTACAAGGTGGTTGATGATGACCTTATTTGCATCTGCTGAATACACAGGTAACCTGCTGTGTGACATCTTGCCTGAAAGACATGAAGATGGAAACAGGCCTGAGCAACTCAGACGGCAAGGTTACCACAGTTTGTAATACACATCTCTATCAACCCCCACCATATCAGCTTCAACAGACTGTACACACAACTCATTAGGTATGGCTAAAGCTTAACGACCATTTGGACAAATTTTGTATTGTACCACACCTTTTGCTATTTGATTGTAGCCATGTCCCTTGTGTGGACACTATCATTGCTGGCATGTTACAGACTATGCACTTGCATGCCATTGTCAGGGCCACTATGGTTACATATATGCAAGTGGTATGGCTGCTCTGAGATTGCTGCACATCTGACAGTCTGTGTTATTGGGGATATCTATGCATGCTGTTGGACATGTACCAGCATTGTGTAGACTATTACTACCAACAAATGTTCTATAATAGTGACACAATAACATGTATATGTTCTATTGGCCAGCTGATCCACCTCTCCACACCCATCTGACCATCATACCTGGCCACATCACATGTGTGTGCCAACCTGGTGCCTCCTCATGTACTGTTACAGCAATACCATCAAGTGAAACCACCCAGAGGATGTTGCCCCCCCCTAGGGCACACACCAACATGTTCCTGTCCCCTGAGTTTAGGTCTAGGGTATGTTCCATTCTGGGCTCCACAGACACATGAGGGATGTGCTACATCAGTCTGAGGCACCCAGTACACATTCACACAGCCAACATGCTAATCCTGCTCAGCCTCCAGACCAGGCATCTTCAGGACGTGGACTGCTGTTGTGAGTAGCAGTTGGTGGGTGGCTTGTTCCCATTGTGCCCATATTGGGGACCATGGGGCATTCACATCACAGACCACACACACCATCCACAGTGTTTACCCACCACATGTGTCACATACCACCCCTGTAGACTGTCCTCTATATCTACCAGTCCTGACCACCTCCACATGTGTGCCTGCGATACTTCCCCATAGTCCCATTGTATGCTTCACAGACAGGGGAAATGTGGTGCCAAGAAGGAACTAACATGTGACATACCCGTGCATGGTGCACACACTGACAGCTGTAGATATCTGTGTGTATTGCTATGTGTGCTGCTGCCTCACACATAGCACATATCACTGTGGTAGTGCTATAGGGGACATGTCTTTACATACATATATCTTTGTGTGTGTGTTTGTACATATGTAGACATGTGCATATAGGTATATATCTATGTGTAGATATATGTGATGTCATATATATGTGTACGTATATATGTCTACACATGGGTATATGCATATTTCTGGACATACATGCTGATATACATGTATCCTTATATATTATATATGTGACATATGTACACATATGCATACCTATATGTGGGGTACATTCAGACATCAGATCCACAATCTCACAACACCTTCCTGCACAGCTGCACTGTTCTGCCTTGCTACAGCACAGACAGGTGCCACATATGGACACAGCCTGACAGTGGGGTATATGTGGGACCTGTCTGCAGCTAACCCTATTACACACCTATGGCATTCTGGCATGCTACATTACAGATTCACCTGATTATCCTGCCAGTGGTGGGCCGTGGCTCCCACATATCCATCATAATGGCATTACTTCCACCACCAGCTATTGGCCACATCATATACATACTTTCCATTACACAACACACATTATGATGGCTTACATCTTGTCTGTCAGTGCTGACCTGCACAGTTAACAGCTATGACCCACTACCCACAGGGACAGACAGTATTGTCCATAGCAGTTGTTCAGTTGAACATCATCACAACACCAAATAGTACACATAACTCATTCCACATCATCTATCCATTATGATGGACCAGGTACTACATTCTAATACATGTACATATACTTCACATACCTGTTGTGGGAATGATGTATTTATAAATGACAGCTGCCTAAATGCCAGCATTTTCAGCTGTTTGTTTGCTGAGCTCTAGTTTTTTTTCCACTTTCGCTTTTGCTTTCTCTCTATTGCCCTCTCTCTCCAGTGAATGGATTGAGCTGCTTTGTGTAGATTGCAGCCTGGCTTTATTAGGTGATGCACTTGATCAGATGATGGCCTCTGCACCAGTCAGTATCCTACACTTGCTAACTGCATGCAGCTTTCTGTGCAGTACTTCCAATTACCACTGTCATGGCAATCACCTACTATAAATCCCTACATCATGTGGGCATGGTCCCTTTACCTTTCCTGTCTGATGGACATCCTTCCTGTGTGTGGGCATCACTGTTACAGACAGCAGATAGCAATACCTCTTACAGGGGAACCGGCACACTCAGGCCAGCAACATATTTGTTGGAGGTTCCAGAACTGCAGACAGAGTGTGAATAGAGTTGTGTTATGCTTTGTATAGTACTGGTGTTACAGGGTGCGTGTGTACATACTAGTTTACCTTGGAATGCAGTCTGTCTGCATAGCTCTCAAATGTGGGCCTATCCTCTTGGTGGCCAGAGATGTGTCTATCATGTTTTGTCTGCCCACCACACAGGTCCTGTGTCAGATATTTCAATGGCAGTGTGTGTGTTGAGTGATATCAGTACATGGCTACATCCATTTATGTTTCTAACCTCAATTCCCTACCTAAGGGTATGTTACAGACTATCCTGTAACACCAGCGACTTGCATAGTTTATGGCAACAGTTTTCCACATATGGGCCTGTGTTCCAGCCTCTGTCTGCCACCTACATGCCAAGCTTTGCACATTCGACATGCTGTTGGGGGTTGTTCTGTAGTGGGCTGTGAGTATATCACACTGCTATTGCTGCCATCGGTCCACTGCTGTTGTATCCCCCAAGCATATGGCGGGGCTGGGGCCATATATGCGTGGGCTTCACCTACACAATACATGTGTGCCCTTATGCACTCCAGAGGCCAGTGTATGTATCAGTGGTATATGGCATTGTATTATTGAGTCTGGGGGGGATGCACCATAAATTACCTAGGCTGTTACAAAATGTGGGGGTATCAGGGGTGAGCTGCCTTAAGGTATCTGGATGTGCAGTACTGTATACTTCACCTATATTTACATTACTCACATAAATTGGGTTAATGCAGGCCTACTGCCTCATGCCATACAGACTGTCCTGTATGTCAGTGTGCTTGTGATGGTGTCAGTTATGCCTTGTTATGTAACAGTTACATCCCATTTGGTAAAATTAAGTATTTACCACCTAGTGATTTTGTACAGAGTATAGATAGAGGCTGCTGAACTATACACCTGCATTACATACTGTTGATTGTTTGGTATCTTGTGGCCCAGTCTGTCCTTACTATTGTACAATTTAAAGGCCTTGGCCTGGACAGCAACAGCTGTGAACCTTTCCAGACTACTGTATTAGTATAACTGTTTCACCGTTGCATTACATTGTTTATATGGATGTCAGTGTCTGAACAGCTATATGACATGGCATATAGAACTGTAATAGTACACAAATAAAGGTTTTAAATTTCTGCAAACCTGTGTGTGGTGTTTTTTCCTATGACCTCTCTGTGGGTATATGTTGCAGGCATCGATTGTCATTTGTATGGGTGGCCCATACAGTGTCCAGTTGTTCAGGCATAGTGGCTGTTTCATATTGTGTGTACCTTCTACATATGTATCTTACTGTACATATCTCTATGTGTGTATGTGTAATCACATGTATATGTATATGTATATATATATATATATATATATATATATATATATATATATATATATATATATATATATATATATATATATATATATATATATATATATATATATATATATATATATATATATCTATATATATATATATATATATCTGTATCTGCATATATGTGTCTGTGTATATGTATCTTGGGGATGTTGATAGCTTCCACATTTTAAATTTCCTATAGGAGCCAGACTGTACTGCATGATATGTTACCAATACCAGCCTGTCATCGTACAGGTGAGATGTAGTACTGTTAACATCTTGTGCCCATGTCATGTCAGGTCCTGGTTATGGGATCTGCAACACTTGGTAGTGTGTTGGAGAGTGGATGTGTTCGGCTGTGGGGGGGTATGCTTATTCGTACAAGATGTATATTGTTTGGGGCCTCTCAACCCCATTAATGGTGCATGTGGACATATTTGTTTTCGTTAATCTACCATTGTTATCTACAGACGTATGTCTGTATATACCTACACAGATATATATATATATATATATATATATATATATGTATATATATATATATATATATATATATATATATATATATCTGCGTAGATATATGTAACTTGCTGTGTATATGTAGACATATAGGTGTAGCCATATTTGTCGATGTAGGCATTTGCATGTATATATGTAAATATATATGTATACATTTCTAAATATATATATATATATATATATATATATATATATATATATATATATATATACATATATATATATATGTATATACATATGTGTGTATATATGGATTCTATACATTTGGTCGAATTACACTTGGTCAAAAATGATACCAGGCATTGCAGTTCACTGAAAGCTCACTTGACTGAAAGCTCACTTGGTCGAAGTTCATTTGGTCAAAAATATTAAATAAGGGGGGGTGTGGGGGTCACAGCTCCCCACATAATTTTAATGTATTCACTATTATAAGAAGGTATATCCATTACAAATGCATTAATATGTATATCTTTAGTAGAAACTATTAGCATAATGTGGGGGGCTATGCCCCCCACATCCCCCACACCCTCCCTTATTTAATATTCTCACTCCAGGATTGAACTGCAGTGGGGCAGGGGCTATATTCCATTTTCCACTAAATGTACTTTGACCAAGTGATCTTTCAGTCACGTGAGCTTTCAGAGAAGTGAAAAGCCTGGAATAATTTTCGACTAAGTGTAATTCGACCAAATGTATGGAATACATATAGATTTATATATATATATATATATATATATATATATATATATATATATATATATATATATATATGTTGTATCTGTTTAGATATTCATATATTTACACACACATACATCAAAATGTTGGTATACATTCTTTGTACTGTTGCATGACTGGGCTGGATGACATATTTCTGAAAACATCAGATTTATGTATATCTGGCATGGCTTGGTGTTAAATCACTTTGTCTATGATGTGCAGGGTCCTGTGTTCAAGTCTTGCAGAGGCTGTTTATTTTGTTGCTGGGCAGAACACCTGCCATTGGATACAGAGTGATTAAGGCACTTTAAAGCAGTTGTATTCATGTTTGTGCAGAGGTAAGCACTGCTAACCTCTGGTTACAGTTTCTTATACACAATTAGCTTTGAAATTGCTTAACCTGTGTAGGCATTTCTTATCCCTGTGCAAACAGGCTTAGACCTACTTACTGCTGCTTAAAAGTGCTTACTCCCACTTACCCCCACACTAATTTCTTTAAAAGAAAAGAAAAAAGGGTTGATATGAAAGTGGTGAAAAAGGGGCACAAAGAGGGACAGTAGGGAAAATAACTAGGGATTTTCAGGAAGGGTGAAGGGAAGGTCCTAGCTGCCCATTTCTTCTACAGCAACGCTGTGCATATACACTGAATTTGGAGGTAGATTTGGACACTCAACCCCCTGGGAGAGGGGTGAGGACAACAATAATAAGTTATGATGCCAATTAGAGAGGTTTTCATGTGTCCAGTGGACACGTGCTAACTGGGCAGCTATGTATGGGGTGAGATTTTTTTGTGGGAACAGATTGCCCTTTTCTGTTTTTCAGATGAGCGTGGGATGTTAGGGAGGGGTAGTAGGTATATGACTGGATGGGTGAAAGGAAATTCACCCCGGGGATCACATCAGTCACCCTGCTAGACAGGGGTCCAGGGAAGTAAATAGTGTGGGAAGAAATAGCCAGGGAATTGTTATGGCTAGGCTTGTATAGGCCCTGAGGCCGATAGCCTAGTACTAACCTATGAACCTATGAAACTATGAACCTATTTGGGGAGGTAGGTAGGGTAGGTTAACAGACAAGACACATGAGACGCATTCAGGGGCAGTATATGAAACATGTGGGGGATAAACACCTTGATGAGGAGGGGTGTTGGGAAAGTGGAAGCCCACAAGCCCCCTAGTGGTAATAGTGGGACTGAGGTCCCCACCCATGAGCAGTCACCACTGCACCTTCACAGCCCCGAAGGTGGCTGTGCTGGGGGCTGAGCTGCAGAGCCAGGCTGACTGTCTAATAGGTTCATAGGTTCATAGGTAGGTACTAAGCTATCTGCCTGAGGGCATTTATAAGCCTAGCCAGAGTGTTGGCTTTCAATGCCCCACTGATTAATTAACTGATCCTCTGTCAAGCAGAGCCAATGAAGTGATCCCAGGGGTGTATTTTCTGTTACCCATCCACTCATCAAGGTTTCTCTTGAAGAGTGTTAGTGAGGGGCTCTGCCTGATGTAATTTGGAATTTTATTCCAAAGCATGGGGAGTCTCTGTGACAGGAATCTATCCCTCCAACATGTTCTATTTATTGTTGTGATGAGGTTGAGCTCAGTTGAGCACGTGGCTTGCAGTTACTTGGATTTCTTTAGGTGGTGCATGTCCAATTCTGAGTTGGACATGGCTTTGTAAGTCAGGCAGAGATCACCTTTGAGGAAGCAATATGCTACTGAGTACAGCTGGAGTTTTTTCAGTCGGGCTTGCATAGGACATATGTTTGAGGCCAGTAATCCTCTTGGTGAAGTACTTTTGTGGTCTTTGCAGCTATTGGAAGTGTCTTGTGCGGTACATTCCAAATGGGGCATTGTACTCTATGATGGGTCTAATGAGTGATGAGTAGAGGGGCAATATAACCTCTTTATTTCTAGATGCGAACCCTTTAGTAGTTAGATGGGCCACATAGAAGGATTTCCTAACTACTTCGGCAATATGATTGTCAAAGGAGAGATTACTATTTACCTGGGTCCCCAGATCTCTTATTACCTTTTCTGTATTAAGGGGGCTGCCACCTATGTGGTAATTCATGGTTGTTTTGTTTTTCCCAAATGGGATGATTATGCATTTTTTGGCATTTAGCTTGAGGCCATGACTTTGACACGAGGTGTCCATCTCAGTAAGGCCCTTTTGGAGAATGTCCGTGTCAACCAGAGTGTCAATTATGGCTCCCAGTTTGCAGTCATTGGTGAACTTGGTTAGCCATAGTCCTCCTGTGTTTGCCTGTACTTCTGAGAAGTACATGCTGAACAGTAGGGGTCCCAGGACTGAGCCTTGTGGGACACCACTTGTGACTGGTTTAGAGTTGGACCTGGAGCCCCGCTATTCTTACCGTGTGAGTTCTGTCTGTAAGCCGGTTGGCAACCCATCTCATGACGTAGGGGTTTATATTCAGGCTGGTGAGGTTTGCTGTAATACTCAAGTGGGGGATGGTGTCAAAAGCCTTGGAGAGGTCAAGATAGGCTGTGTGAATCACCTTTCCTTCGTCTATGGCCTTGGTGACTGCCTTGAAGAAGTCAACCAGGTTTAGTAGGCATGATCTGCCTTTAACAAAGCTGAACTGGGTCGGGTTAAGAGTTTGGAGGTTCCCAATGTCTTTGTTAATGAGTTCCATGATGATGCACTCCATAGCCTTGCGGACTAGGCTAGTCAGGCTTATGGAGCGATAGTTACCAGGGTCAGTTGTGGCCCCTCCTTTGTGGAGTGGAATAACCGTTGCTGTGCACCATTCTATGGACACATAGCCTGTGGAGAGGCTGAGGTTGAACAGCATGTTTAGGTGGGGGGTTAGTTCATTCTGTAGTTTGTGCAATTTGCAGCCTGGGCACCATCTGGTCCCATTGACACTGTGTTTTTGGTTTTTGAAAGGGCTGTTTTCACCTATGCATCTGTGATTTTTGGGACACTACACTTCCGATATTGCGGTGGGCCCTTTTGGAGTTGAGAGGGGGGTGAAGTTTGCACTGAATCTATCTGCCAGGATGTTGGCAATATCAGTAGGTTCACTATATTTTGTGCTATTTTGCACTAGTTTAGTGCATATCTGCGAGTTGCCACTTAGACTCTTAACATAGCTAAAGAAGGCTTTGTGGTTATGTTTTGAATCCTTGGCTATTTTTCTTTCAAAATTAGCCTCAGATGATTTCATGATTTCATAATTGCAACATGTGGCCCTCAAGCTAGTGTAGAAGATCACCGACCTGCTCGTTGATTGCTCTATGCACCACAACCTCGACCTGGCAACGGGTGACAGGTGCCTGTGCGTACTCTCTCCGGGGGGGGTGAGCCCCATCCCCTGAGGCATTTCCACCTGAAGGTGGTGCAGGACCAATGGACAGGGAGGTGTGGGGTTGGGCCTCAGACATGCTGGTGCCCAGTGCCTTGGCCAGCTGAGGTGGGACAGGTGGGTCCGCTGGGGGCCGGCCTTCCCAAGTGTGCTATAGTGTTTAGATTTCAACATCATATATGGGTTAGTAATAGTCAACACATTCCAGGGTTAGGTATAACCGCATGCATAGATATTCCCATTAACCCAGACACCAGATACAGGACAGTTGCATAGCAAACAAAACACATGCATATATGGGACCACAGTGGTAATAAGAACAGCATGCAGGTACATTGATGGCACCATGCCAACAATGTTGGAATAATTCAATATGGCACATGCATTTGAACTATTAAAATATTAACGAACAATTGGACAGTATCAGAGTTGGTATATACCAGTTGGGGTGGGTATGTTGATTATTGTTGGAGATAAGGTGGGGCAGATATCAATTAACAAGTAGTATATTCCTGTACTTCACATTACTTTCTAGTCATTGCTGTTATCTGTACCTTACAAGTCTTACTATGCTAACCTATAGACCTATATTGGACACTGATATGGCTGTCAACATCATTATACATGAACCAGTTTTACCTGCAGTATACATCTCTTACCTGGTATACCTGTGGAAGGAATGTTTGTTAACACAGACTAACTGTTTGTACAAATACTCCCGGATTCTGGGTTGATGTTTTGCACTATGCTATCCAGCTCTTCCTGCACAGACTCTGGCCATGTGTTGACCACATGCTGGTGTGCCTGGACATATCTATAATATTGCCTTCTTCCACCTTTAGTGACCTGACCCACACATATAGATGATTTCCTACACATTTATATTATGTAGCACAGTGTGGGTGACAGTGACTAGTGATACTTTATTATTCAGAGAAACTGCAACACTCACAATCCCCTACAATACCAGGGTGGACAGTACCAGTACAGGTTATATTGGTCTGTATTTCTCAGCACAGTGTCCATATCCAATGTACCTGTGGGAGTGTTAGAAAAATATGTATTAGTAATATGCATGCTTAATGCTTAGTGCATTTGAGGTTTAAAAGGGTTAACACATTTATTCTGTTCACACTGCATGAATCTGCACAGCTATTAGAAACTTAGCAAGAAGCATTCTATTTTCTGCTAATGTCAGCAATTAACAAAAAGTAATTCATTTCTACTAGTGTCATGAGACTTACAAAGAGTTATTGATTTTCTGCTTATGCCATGAGAAAGTACACAGCTGCTAGAAGCTTTGATAAGAACACAATGGATGCTTGAAAGTATAAACCGTAGTCAGCATTACTTGTACCTAAGCTAGAAATGTACCTTGAATCTAGGCAAAATGTAACACATATATTAGAACTGCACAACTGAAGAATTGAAATTTTGTGGTGGGCTAAAATAAGCCCCAAGGCCAGGTTGTTTTTCTCAAATGTTTTGTAAATCAGCAGTTATTCTCAACTAGTCAGCAATTAGTCTAGTAACATTTTCTGTAAAACAGAAAGCTGTGTCTAACTACGTCAGCAACAGAAGCAACATTTCTGTGTGACATGGAAAGAACTGTATAAAATGCCATACTAATTATTAATGTTCAGACAAACCATTCTGCCAGCATGCTTTGTCTCCTTGCTGCAAGTTAATAAAGGGTGCCTTGCTTGAACCTTATGTGAATTTGTCTTTGAAGTTTTTTCCTTTGACAGATTGGTCCTTCGGACCGGAACCCTCTCTTCACCTTGGATCAGATGGGCCAGGTGGTTGAAACCGTATGGGGAAGAAACCAAATCAGTTCTTATTTGAAAAAGCCCTCCGACTGAATTGTCGTTCAAAAGAGGCCAGCCACTTTCTGATCTGCGACTGAAGGACGGGTCTCTGCAAATCAGGTGATCAATCATGTGGGCTCAGGTAAGGTGAATCTACTTTTCTCTGTTTTCTGTTTTAGATCAGGGACTAGATGTGTATTGTTTCTGTCAAGTCTGTATTTTTGCTTACAAGTCAGGGACAGAAAAGATTACTGTCTTGTCATAGATCAGGAGAAATAGGTAGTCATTCTGAAGAGACTATAACAAACTCCATGGTACCACGTTAAAAATAAGAGAAGTTACGTAACGATCAAAAGGGTAGAACAAAATGGGTAATAATTACACAAAAAGACCCCAAAATCTGCCATTAACAGAAGTCGCAAAATACATGCAGTCGTAGCGCGCCGACAATATTAAATATTATTCAAAATGGGTTAATAAATATGAATTCGACGGAAAATTAGAAAAATCCTCTCTAATCAAACTTGTCAAACAGCTCAAAACCGATTCCAAAGTTCGGGTAAAAAAGCAACGTAAATTAGGAATTCCTCAGGCACACAGGTGGATTGAGGAAGTTAACCGTAGGGAACAAAAGAACAAAAATTCAAAAACAATGTTTTTAGACAAGGAGGACAATAACTTAATTATAGCATCAGCACCTCCACCTCCCTTACTGGAAGATGAAGCAAGTGAACAGGTTAGTCCACCCTCACAATATCCTGTGGTCACTGAAGAAAGAGGCATTATGAAAATAAAACCGTATATTAGAGATCCCATCAGGACCATGTCTCGAACAAGGGCAGGTAACTCAAATGAAGGCATTGAGTTATATCAAATGGTTAAGAATTCACAATCTATGAGTGAAGAAGAAATATGCCCACTTATAGAAGTACCCAATCCTCAGGCAGGACAAGATAATCAGGACCCAACTATTTTAGTGTATAGACCTTGGACTCCGGAAGATATCCGGAAAGCCACTGAGGGAATTCCCCATCCAAAAGTTAATTTTAGAAAATTCTCCGAAGATTTACAAGGAATGAGGCTGAGTTATAACCTAAATGGAGAAGAGATAGAAAAAGTAGTTAGACAAATTGTGGGGCCAGATTGGCACATGATTAGTGGCAACTGGAATCCCCGTGACGCTGCACAAAGACCCCTCCCACATAGCAGTGCAGAATTAGACAACAGAGTAAAAGGTCTTACAGACCGCATCTCTGAAAAATGGAAGCCTAGGGCAGACTGGACTTGCATTAATCAATGCATCCAGCAAGAAGGTGAAACTATTGACCGGTATTATGCCAGACTATCAGAATGTTTTAATAACCACTCTGGAATGCAGATTCCTGAAGATCAAACACAAGATTCCCCATATGAACAGCAGTTAAAGAATGCATTTTTAAAGGGCAGTATTGCACCTATAAGCAGTTTTATTACAAAACACATGGTAGACCATTGTACAGGCAGGTTACAGTCATTACTTGAATATGCTAGGCATGCCAAAAGGCATTTTAATAGAAAAAAGAAAAAGAAAGCTCAAGTATTTTCTGTAAAAGATGGAGCAGAAGTTTATGTAGTACACCCCGGGAAAAAGGGCAAGAAAAACGCACAAGGAAACAAACAACCTGATCAGCGATCAGAGGAGTTTGAAGGGCGAAAGAAAAGGGGTGAATGTTTTAAATGCGGTAAAAAGGGACACTTGGCAAATGATTGCAGGAAAAATAAGAAGGCAACCACGGAAGACAAGGAGGGTGAGGACTGACTATATGGTAGTCTGGAATCACTAGAAGGGGATAGCGAAGAAAGGACAAATGAGAATGTGATAGAGGGAGTAGAGGATGTGACAGAAGAGATAGAGGAAGTGCAAGAAGTTAGTGACAGTGAAGAAAATGAAATATTAGACCTAGCTTTATTGAGCTTGGAGCTCTATTTAGCAGACACGAAACCAGAAGTTACACTCTTGGTAGAAGGGAGGGAAGTCAAATTCTTGTGTGACTCAGGGGCATCACAAACCCTGATACATCCCTCAAACTGCCAGAAAACACAGAGTCACCTGATTACATACTGGTTAAAGCAGCTAATGGACAGCTGTATTGGGAGCCACTCTCCCGTGACATTGCAATAACTGATCCAGTTTCAGGATTGACACAAAAAGGCAAAATTGTTGTTTCTGCAAAATGCCCAGTAAACCCCTTGGGCAGAGACCTCATGCAGCTATTCAGTATAGCAGTAGTCCCAACCATGCAGGGTATGGAAGCACAGTGACAAACTGATACCTTTGCAGTGCAATCGGAGGGTGAATTGTTTTATTGACACAGCCAGGACTTGGTTATGACTGGTCCAGGGACTGTGACCGAAGAATTAATGAATGTAGCCATCAGCAAGTTCCCCTCCCTTGACACTGATAAGCAACAACTGTTGCACTGTACCCTGTATTATTGTAACACACCAGGACCTGACAAGGAATATGAGCAAGAATTGTTTAAAAATCATGCAAACAGATTGATATTATGTAACCTGTACTGGGGCACAGAAGGGAACAGTGTAGCCAGCTGTTCATTGCCCCAGGAGTTCTTTGCACTTTATAAATCTAATCGATTACCACATGTTAGCTTACCAAGAACATAAATATAGAATGGGCAGACCTAGGAGAAAAAGTCACGAGATAGGAAAAACAGACAGAATTAGAACTGTCAGAACAGGGAATACAAATACAGAAGTTGAATTGGATAACTCAGACCCACCCAACTGTACACTTGCAGTCTAGCAAGGACAGCTGATTAGCACTCCTATTAAAGGAGGAAGAGAATGCCTTACAAAATATACCAGAAACTCTCTGGTCAACAGGAAAATCAGATGTAGGATGTATTCGTACAGCGGGACCAGTAACTATCACGCCAAAGTCAGCATTTAGACAACAGAAAAGACAGTATCCCTTAAGAAAAGATGCAGAGGCAGGGATAAAGCCTGTTATAGCAGCCTTACTTAAAGGAGGGATACTAGTAGAATCTCCCGATTCACCAAGTAACACACCCTTATTTCCAGTTAAAAAAGCAAATGGAGAATGGCATATGGTCCAAGATTTATAAGCTGTAAATGATGCAGTAATACCAAGGGCACCTACGGTGCTAGACCCACACACCCTGTTGAATGATTTAAAACCTCAACAGAAGTATTTTTCTGTGGTAGACATCAGCAATGTGTTCTTTTTGATACCGATACACCCTGATAGCCAGTACTGGTTTGCATTCACATTTCAGGGGAAAAGGTATACATATACGCGACTACCACAGGGATATTGTGAAAGTCCAACAATATTCTCACAAGAAATGGCAAGCAACTTGACGGGATTCACCCCACCAAGAGGCAGTCAGATTTTACTTTATGTTGATGATATCTTGCTGGCAGCCCCCACCCAGCAGGATTGTAGAGAAGACACCATAGCACTTCTACAATTCTTAGCCACTGAAGGACATAAGGTAAATAAAAATAAACTGCAGCTTTGGAAAAAACAAGTCAAATAACTGGGATATGTAATATCCAAGGAAGGTAGAACATTAGATGAGGACAGAAAGGTAGCAATTTTGCAAGCACCAAAACCCACTACCAAGAAGGAAATGATGTCCTTCCTAGGTACAACTAATTTTTGCCGGAGCTGGATTCCAAACTATGCTTTGGAATCTGCACCGCTAACTGACCTTATATATAAGATGCCTATGGCAGTGCAGGATTTGTTACAATGGACACCAGAAGCAGAATCTGCTTTCTGCAAACTGAAGCAGTTAATAGCATCCTCATTAGTTCTAGGATTATCAAATTACCATATACGTTTTTTCCAAACTGTAGATTGTAAACAAGGTTATATGACATCAGTGTTAACACAATAGCATGGGGATAAGCAACGCCCCATTGCTTACTATTCATCACAACTAGACCCAGTGGCACAGTCCCTACCCCACTGTGTACAAGCAGTAGTTGCAGCTGCAATGGCAGTACAGGCTTCAGCCTCAGTAGTCTTATTCCACCCCCTCACTTTGAGAGTGCCTCATGCAGTTGCGATTATTTTACTACAAGAAAGTTGGCATATCTTTCCCCTGCTAGGCATCTTTCCTGTATGACTATATTGTTGAGCCAACTTCACATGACAATTGAATGATGCATGACTTTGAACCCTTCTACTCTGCTCCCGACCCCTGTAGATGGCACACCGCACCGCTGCCTGCAGGTAATTGAGCAAAAGACACTACCTAGAAAAGATCTCATGGATGTCCCCTTGGATGATGCCGAGGTGACATACTACGTGGATGGTTCGTGCAAAAGCGGTCCTGCAGGACAGAACCTAGTAGGATATGCAGTAGTTTCTGACACTGAGATTATAGAAGCAAAACCTTTACCACACAACTTATCTGCACAGACAGCAGAATTGATTGCCTTGACATGGGCATGTATCTTAGCAAAGGATAAATGTGTAAACATTTTTACTGACAGCCAGTACGCTTTTTCTACTGTACATGTTTTTGCGCAACAGTGGAAAAACCTATAAATCATGCACAGTTTATTTTAGATCTTTTAGAATCTATTCAGTTACCTCAGAAAGTAGCCATTTGTAAATGCACAGCTCACACCAAGCAACAAGATAGGATTTCAAAAGGTAATGCAAGAGCTGATACAGCTGCAAAACAAGCAGCTACAGAAGTATTTCTTTTAAATGAGGAACTACAACCCTCTGAGATTTTAGACTTAGAAATGTTAAAAACATTGCAGACATTCACTACGCAAGCTGAAAAACAAAGATGGGTAAAACGAGGCGCAATTCTCAAAAAGGGGCTGTACATCTCTAAAGAAGGGAAAACAATACTACCATCTAATTTATTTAGATATTCAGCTTTGTTGAGCCATGGGCAGTGCCATGTCGCAACAGGGGGGATGGCACAGCTGGTGAACCAGGTGTTCACAACGTAAGGATTTACAAACTACTCTAAAAAATGTTGTTTGACGTGTCAAATTTGCAACAAACATCATGCACAAGGGGCGTTAAAGCCCAAGCAAGGGAGTTTCCCTACACCACCATATCCGTTTCACACTATCTGTATGGATTTCATAGAATTGAACAAATGTGAAAATAAGAAGTATTGTCTTGTCATTGTAGATATGTTTTCCAGATGGGTGGAAGCCTTTCCAACCAAAAATCCAGATGCAGCCATGGTGGCAAAAGTACTTGTCAAAGAAATCATCCCTAGATTCGACATTCTGGAAAGGATCTACAGTGACAATGGTACACACTTTGTAAACCAAACCCTACAGCAGTTAAGTAAGCATTTTGGTATTTCTTTAAAAAATCATTGTGCATACCATCCGCAATCTGCAGGGCTAGTTGAAAGGTATAATGGTATATTAAAAAACAAATTGAGAAAGTTAATAGCTGAGACAGGAAAGAATTGGCTGTATTGTTTGCCCCTGGCGCTGTTGAGCATGATAACTGTTCCAACTGCAAAAGGATTGACTCCTTTTGAAAAACTATTTGGAAGGGCTTATTATACACCCCAGTGGAAACTTCTCATGTCCTCAGACCAGGAAGCTGATTTTACACTAGCTGAATATATGAGGAAGTTAATGAATTCTAAACATCTGTTGCAGTCAAATTCTGTTTCAGATAGAGAACAAACCCAGACATCAGAAGTGGCAGTGACACCCGGAGACTAGGTGTGGATAAAAGTCATAAAGAAGAAGAATTGGTCGTCACCAAGGTGGGAAGGTCCATACTAGGTGCTTCTTTCGACACCCACTGCAGTCAAGGTAGCAGAGTGAGCTTCGTGGATCCACCTGACACACTGCAAACTAGTTAAAAACTTTGAACTGGACAAAAATCTTACCTCTCCATCGGGGCCCTCAGCACAAAGTCTGACTACAAAGGGGGGTCAGATCAATAGGACTGATCCGTCTCAACCCCAGTGAAGAAACCATCAGTGCTGAAGGTCCTATTAGGGCAGGGAGTAAAATCACATGTCAAAAGCAAAAATGATGGATTCCAGAAAAATCCAAATAAACCTACTCGGAAGAGTTGGAGAAAACAGGAATGCAGAACAATTGTTTCCTCAGAAGTATTGCATAATCATCCTGTTGACTGTACTAGTGACAATAATCTTTTTGTTGCGGCCATTCCTCTTCCCAGCCACACAAACTGAACTGAATAAGCTTGGAGAGTTGCACGTAGAGTGGCACCCAAACTTCAACACTTATCAGGCAATCAAATATGTGTATGCTGAGACCTTCAATGTTTTGAATTGCTGGATTTGCCCAACTTTGCCAACAGCATACGGGGGTTATTGTTAACTTCAGTCCCCCTAGGAGCCAACAAGACCTGGGAAAACTTAGTCTATGATACATCAGATGTCACATCACAAGATAAAATAGCATTGCACTTGTCTGTTCGACAGAAGGGGACTGTGTGTTTTTACAAAAATGATACAGTTCAGGTAGGTTGGAGCAATTGCAATGTGACTGTTCCCTATAGATGCTACAATAAAACTGACAACACAGGTTCCTATTGCAACACAAGCTATGATTCATTTTTTGAACTGATGCATAGGACAACTGATAAAGTAAAACATAATGCTGACCTCTATAAACAACTGATTATAGTTGACAAAAAAGTTTCATCCAGAGCCAGGACATAGTAAAGTTACTACCAAAGTAGAAGATTGCTAATTTGTATGTGGTAGGAAAGCATATAAGTGGTTACCTGAGTATTGGTCCGGCAGTTGTTATTTGTGGTACCTGGTTCTGGCCATACGACACACAGCAGTTTTACCTCAGGGGAAAGTTTGGAATGTTCGACGAGAAATCAAGAAACCTGTCAACCCAGTGGGGCAAATCAATGTGGGCTGGAAAAACCATCATGCTGTGAGCCTAGGGAAAAATGGACTGTCATATATGGACTTGGGTGATACCATCATCTCATGGGCAGGTGTACTGCCAGCATATGGATCGCAACCACGCCAGGCAGCAGATATGGGCCTCCTGGTTCGCGGCCCACTCCGTTGCAGCTGTGGGGGACATAAGAGGAATATTTAGCCATACCCATCCATGATATATCTGAGCTGGCACTTATTACACACATACTAGGGTGATACACACAGCTGGAATATCCCCTGATGCTCTAGCCTCTTGGAGCCACTCCTCCAAGAGGTCCCCCTTCTGCCGCATCAGGTCAGCATAGTGGTGCCTGACCTGCTCACAAGTTCGGGGTATGCCAGTAGCACTGGTGAGGTTGAGGGTGAGATGGTCCCAGGCCTCCACCTTATATTGGGAGCCCTGGTATTGGCCCTGCAGCAGTGTCTGTGCATGGCCTTTAACTACGAGTCCTGCCATGACCTTGGATTCCTGGATGCACCAGTGCTGCACCTGGAAGTGCACTCCTTCTCCCCTTACTGCCATAGTGCCTGCAAGGGGAAGCTACAACCAGTTATGAGCTGTATTCCCGCCTCTTGGGTTTAAGTAGGGCTGATTTCCTGGACTTTTCCATGACTGGCCAGTTTTGAAAAGGATAAGCTATGGGCAAACCTGCTTACCTAAGGTTGACATTGTTTAAAGGGGTATACCACTGGCCACAAAGAGTTAGCTGATCTACACATTGCTCACATCTCCTAAGCTGGCCTGTGCAATGCTTAGCGTTGCCTACATTACACATTCACTGTAATGCCTTTTTGGCGTTGTGTTATTATTCATTACACCTTGTATGTATGCCTGGTATCCCTGATTGATGTGTACGTAAACTCTGTGGGGTCCTTGTATTTTATTGGGGACTTCGACATTCTATTACAATTACACCTCACTTCTGGGCTTACTGCTGTACTCCAGTTCACATATTTATGTTATGTAGTAGGTTATGGCACATGTGACTGTATACTGATGCCTTTCACAGGTTCAGATTGGTTATACTATGGTGAGGACATGTTTGCTACTACCTCATTCTTCTGTACTTCTGTGATAGCTTGGTGGATAACTACTGGTACTATGGTGTAAAGGGTCCTGGGTTTGAGACCTCTATGGCTGTTTATTTTGTTGATGGACAGAGCAAGGGCCATTGGATACAGAGTGATTAAGGCACTTTTGAGCACTTGCAAGTGGGTTTGCGCAATGGTAAACACTGCTAACCTAGCATTACATCTGCTTACAGTGCGTTAGCTTTAGAATTGCTTAGCCAGTGTAGGCATTGCTTATCCCAGCACAAACGCATTTAAACACACTTATTAGTGAGTAAATATGCCTACTACTGCTTATTTGTGCCTTATTCATTATGACACTGATACTTCACATGTGCATTTCCTGCAGTACTCCATTTCATAAATATATGTTATTTAGTGGGTTTTGCAACACAAATATTGGTCATACTGTGCTTTGCCATGGAAAATGGAATGTGCTGCAGTGGGACTTGAACCAGGAATGTCTGCTCTTAGGTTGAATACTCTGCCCACTTCACTATTGCTATGCTGTTTAATTTGCATATATCTTCCTTGTTATCCTCTTCAGCCTTTAAAGCTGCTTTAACCGTAGCTAAGTGATGGGCACACCCGTGCACCTATAGTTAGGTTTAATCGGATTTAAAAAAAAAAAATAAAATGATTTCTTCATTTTATTTATATGTACTGTTGCTGTTGTACACATGGGGGACTGTTGGTGGGGATATGCGGACACCTATGAGCAGTCGCGCTCATTCCTTACCCCTTACTGCTGTTCTACATTGCAGGGGCATGTTTATTCTGAGAGCTCTTCTCTCAGACATGCCCCCTGCACTCTTACATGCTCTGTGTAAGGCTAGAAGCTCGGGCAGAGTGCCTTATTAATATGCATGGCACGCTGCCGTCCTGTTCCTAAATGGGTGCTTCCATACAGGACTAAGCTAGTCCTGCACGGAAGTTTAGTAAATCCGAGAGAATGTATTTTGACCTGGTCTTCAGATACTAGAAACCACATAGTTAGTTAAAGGGATGCTGTGTGTGGGGTTAGTTTACTAAGTTATGATATTTCCACCCATAAACAGTTCTAACACTGAGAAGAAAATAAGTAAATCTAGGAAAAGCAGGACTATATCTGGTGGGAGAAATCGCAACAGTATTTCTAAGTCATTGCAGTTGAGCAGTATTGTGAGATACAGTGTCATTACTATGGTAGGCAGACATTGGAGGACATGAATATGATGGAAAATGAGTTGTACCGGTAGTTAACATGGTATGTAGTGGTATAGATGGACCCATGCAAGGACACATGGATGGGACAAGTGGTAGGGATAGCTTGGGGTTCCTATTGGAAAACTGAAAATGCAATTGTTCGAATCACTAAAGGTCGATCTTTAATGATCAAACAATTACATTTTCGAAAGCTCTGAAAAATGTATTAAAAAAAAATAAAGTAAACGGTATAGGCAGGGGGCACCCCACACCCCCTGCTACTTAAATATACCAACTCCAATATCTCACTACAGCATAGGAAAGGGAAACCTTCCCTTTCCTGTGCTTAACTCCATTAAAGTGCAATCTCGGAGTTTGGTTATTTAAGTGGGGGGGGGGTGCAGGGTGGCTTGCCCCTCTGCTCACAGCAGTTACTTTTGTTTCTTTTGTTTTTTTTTATTTACATTTTCAAAGTTTTAGTACTTCAACCATATGGTGTCGACCGTATGGTATTCGAAGTACTGAAACTTCGATAATGTAATATGTAACCGGATAGCTTGTTGGGTACTGTATCTGTATGCCATCAGCAGTTCTACCCATGGCAGATGAACATATCATGTAAAGCACAGGCTAGAGGGGGGCTCAGTCATTAGATTCTGCACAGCTGTCAAAAGCAGTCCAGGTGAGTACTGTACCCATAAATATGATAGTGTTACCTTTGCCATTTCACAAGCAGATGTGCACAGGTATGGCACACTGGATGGTAGTGGTAATGTCAGTCCTGTAACATTGAACCGCTGTGCCTCATATATGTATCTAGCTCAACAGGCACAGAATACACTGGACATGGATGCAGAAGCAGTCCTGCTGCAGTGGGCTGCCATTGGTGTGCTAAAGCTGAAGGCATACAGGTACATAAGCTGCACAAACACTGCAGTTGTAGGTGGATATTGCAGACCAGCACAATACTGACCACTAGTCCTACCCACATCTCAGTTACAGCAGAATATTCACAGCCTAGTATTCATATATGACATGGCTACAGTACCCCTGGTCACAGTACTGCAGAGCACTGTGGCCCCCTAAGGGGTTTTTCCAGTGGACTATCTACTTGTGTGCTTTCAGATAGTCTTTCAAGCTGCTCAGAAACATCTGATGCTGCTGTTTTCTTGCAACATGTTTTGACACCTAGCATGGTGGATTACCCATAACAGATGCTAATGTATTGTAGCTTGTAACCACTTGTATGCTAATGAGGTTGGACTCTGACAGTGTCCATGCATTGCTATGTTTCAGTGCAGCAGTATCATCAGGTGTAAACACATTCTACCACTCATTACCATTATGCTTTACAGATCAGCTCATGCAGTCTGGCTATGCGCACGTGTTGTGTGATGTACAGCACTAAGGGGTGCTAGGTGTGTTTCAAATTGCCATGTAGGACATGATCTGCTAGCTACCATTTTATACTACTATGCATTCATGGTGATGACTGCTAATGCTAGTGCCCCATGAATATCACCTGCCTGATCTTTTAAGCACATGCAAAACCATGCTATGTTTCCTAAACAGTTAGTTCTGAAATGGCTATTGGGATCATATGCAGACCATAAAATGTATGCCTAATATAACCTGTCAGGACCACCTAACTAGGCAAACCTTTATCCCCTACACTGGTGTGTAATGCAAACACTGGTATGATGACATGTGCCACCAATGCCCTGAATATTTCCTGGTGTGGGAAGCAAAGGTGAAGGAGTGATGCCCTGCATGAGACAAGGATATCCTGAAGATATCTGAATGTGGGGAAGCAAATGTGAAGCTGAGATGCCCTGAAGATTTCTGAATGTAGGAACCAAAAGTGATGCAACTATGCCCTAAAAAATCTCCAGGTGTGGAAAGCAAAGATAAAGCAGCTATACCTTAGAAATCTCCATGTATGAAAGCAAAGGTGAAGTAGTCATGCCCTGAAGATCTCCAGGCATGAGAAGTAAAGGTGAAGCTGAGATGCCCTGAAGATCTCTGAATGTGGGAAGCAAAGGTGAAGCAGCAATGCACCGTGTGAGACAGGAATACCCTGAAGATCTTTGAATGTGGGGAAGCAAAGGTGCCCTAAAAATCTCTAGCAAAGTTGAAGTAGCAATGACCTAAAAACTTCCAGGTGTGGAAAGCAAAGGTGAAGCACCAATGCTCTCAAGATCTCCAGACATGAGAAGCAAAGGTGAGTCTGAGATGCCCTGAAGATCTCTGAATGTGGGAAACTAAGGTGATGCAGTGATGCCCTAAATAATTTCAAGGTGTGGAATGCAAAGGTGATGCAGCAATGCCCTGCAGATCTCCAGCAATGGGAAGCAAAGGTGAGTCAGGGATCTCCTAAAGATCTCTGAATGTGGGAACCATTGGTGATGCAGCGATGCCCTTAAAATCTCTAGGTGTGGGAAGCAAATGTGAAGTTGCAATTCTCTTAAGATTTCCAAGGATGGAAAACAAAAGTGAAGCAGTGATGTCCTAAAGATCTCCAGGCCTGGTAAACAAAGGTAAACAAACAATGTCCTGTAGATCTCCAGAGATGCAAGCAGAGGTGAGTCAGGGATACTCTGAAGATCACTGAATGTGGGAAAACAAAGGTGAAGCAGTGATGTATTGAAGATCTCTGATTGTGAAAAGCAAAGGTGAAGTATCAATGTCTTGAATGGTAAAGCAAGTATTTGCCATTTCTGCTTGACCTACTGTTCTTAATAAGCTTTTTTTCTATCTTTAATAGCTCTGTCTTTCTAATAGGATTTCTTTTTTTCAGACAGATTTTGGGCTATACTGGGCTGACTATTGTGGCTGACTGTGTATGCATTATTTATGCTGTTCTTGGTATTTGTGTGTGTGTTGTGGTACTGTGTTGTTTTCTGGAATAGGTTACATGGCTGTACCCTGTGGGTTAGTACTCACCATTTCACACATCTTTAATGACCATACCTGTATAGCCTAGCTGCTTTGGCTCCATTGTGCCTACATGTGGTGGTGTAGCTCACTGTCCTGCCTCTGTGCACCCCGTGCTGCTTCTATTTCATTGTTCTTTCATTTTGGAGGCAGGTATCTCTGGTTCTGCAAATACCTCTGAGACTTCTGTTTGCTACATGTAAATATGCTGCACTGTGGCTTTTTAATCTGCTCTGCATTTCTGGTACACCTGCATGTGACATGTGATGGCTAGCTTATCACTTTGGTCTTTCTTCATAGGCAGAGTGGGAGGTGAACTCTGCTGGCTGCCACAGGATGCACCAGCAACTATTGATACAGCAGTGTTAATGGAAGCCTGTTTTCACGTGTGTACTGTGTATGCTGTGCATGCTAGAGGTCCTTATTACTAATGGGTCTCTTCCCTTTCCTTTCTCATGTCTACAAGTTGTGATATTCCACATGAGCTGCACATATGTCAGTCATTGCCTCCTGCTGTCCCAGCTAAGGCTGTGAATGAGGCTGAGTTACTCACTTGCAGCTCAGCTCATTTAGTGGTGTAATGTTGTGGCTAGGATGTGCAGGATCCTGGGTTCAAGACTTGGAAATGTTCCATCCCATCTAGTGCATGTAATCTGTCCCTGTTGCCTTCTCTGGATTAGGCAAAGCTAGAATATATGGTGAAAGCAGTTGACTGAACAATGATATGTTGATTTGGCTTGTATCACCTTGATATGGGCATTCACCTCACTGGACCACCTGGCTGATGCCATCAAGCTGGCCCATGCCACTTGTCACCCAGACCCAGGACCACCATCTACTGAGTCCCAGCAGTGCTGCTACAGTATGTTTTCCTTCCATATTTTCTTCTCTGTCTCTCTCTATATATGTAAAACGGGGCTCTTTCCCATCATAAATCAGCTCTATCTTCTTCCTCAACTCTGCTTTTCTTTACTGTGCTTTCCTACTTGCTATAGCCTTTTTTCCCATTTTCCTGATCCCATGTCTACCTCTTTTATATAACCAGTGACTAACTAGGTCTTCATATCACCTATATACTTTTTCTTTGTAGCACGGAATGGCAGCCTGACACTGCCAGTTGTAGCGTGCCCTAACTGCTGTACCTTTCATATGCATTTTACACTAGGTCCATGCAATGAAGTGCAAAGGCCATTCCCTTTGCCTGTTTCATATAGTCTTGGCTAAATCAATTTGCCTCACTAAGAAATTACCCTTTTCACCTTGTCTACCTCATTCAAGTGTAGCTGCCTTCCTATTCATGCAGTGAGACCCCTGTTTATTTATTTATGTCTACTCTACCCTAGAATCTTGTTTCTTTATGCAGCACAAGCTGGTTGTCTGCTGAAATGCATGCCTATTAATCCCTGTCAGAGAGCCAGTCTTATTGGGGCATCATTTCATCTCAGAGTAAAAAAATATGCAGATCGCTTCCACAAATACAAACCGTTTCCCTGTCTCTCTAAGACACTCTCATACAAAGACACACAATTTAGAAGACTGCCAAATTACTTATTGACATGCTTTTGTGATATTGTTGAAAAACAGACACCCCATCAAACAACATATAGACAAAGGGCATGCAGACTACACAGAAAATACTGCAACAGGGAACAGAACTCAGAACTAAGTGCTCTGAGGCAGTGGAGTTAAATACAGTGGCAGCATGCTGCACAGATGCAAATGTAGCATCTTTATTTTGCTTTCTCATTAGTAGACAGTAAACATTTCATGTATGCTGATATTTCTGTGGATCTCAGGAATTAATCTGATGTTGTAGTAACACAACAGGTAGTGTGCTTTCTTTTGATGCCGAAGGATGTGGGTTCTACTCCCACAGTATGCAGATTCATCACTGATATTGTACTTTAAAGGGAGTGGATGCTGCAGTCCTATGAATGTTCTCCTTTGGAGGAGTTACTTAGAAACTATGTTTTTGTTGGGTGGGGAGATTGATATAATGGTTAAGGTGTTTGCCTTATAGATGCAAGATACAGCATTTGATTCTCACATGGGGTAATTGGCTGGGTTTAAAATGACCCACAAGGGAAGCTAGCCTAGTATTAACCTATGATTAATAGCTTTAAAGAAATTAATATAAATGCAGTTTGAAAAGAAAATGTTACAAATTTCTGAAGTTTCTCGAACAAGTTGCCCATAAGAGCATTTGGTAATTTAAATGTTTTCACCTGTGGTTTTCAGTAGGATGGTTTCATAATAAAGGTAGCATGACTGAAATTGTAGTTTTCTGGGGGAAAAAATCAAGTATATATTTATGTGGCTCACAAAATAATGTCAGACATCATCTCATTTCTAATAATGTATTCGTATTTTACAGTGATACAATGGCTAATTCTTAGAAAGGAGCCTAGGAAAGAAATGATAGTGACCAGGAAGATGTTTAACTGGACACTGAGGAGCTCACATGGCACATGATGGGGGCATAGAGGGACACAGTCCCCCTCTATGAAGCTGTGTGCTCCCCTGAGTGTCCCAGTCCACCATTCCCCGTACTACTAAAAAATTACAGAAAAACATACCTGAGTAGCTTCTTGCAAGTGCAGTCCATCCAAGTCAATGCCAAGCGTGTCTTTTCCCTAAAAGTTAGGTGGTGCAATTGAACAGCAGCAAAGGTCTTTTGAAACATGAATGCAGATTTTGTTTAGAATGCCGTTGTCAAGTTAAGTTAACAAGAGCTTCAGTGTGTGCTTGTGTGTGTGTAAACTATTCCATATAGAATTATCAGTAGGCAAATTCAGGTAATAGGAATCAAACCCTATACCCTCAACTACACAAGGGGCTTAGAGCCTAAATCCTGTGAACCAGCTACCAGATCTCCATTATTTTTTATGTCATTAAAGTTTTGTAGTTTTCATCATTTGGAAATGCATGCCCATGGAATATCTGTTGTTAAGATTTTAAATGAATTAGAGTTGTATGGCACTTAAAGTTCCTAGCAGTTAATTAACTGCATTTTGTAGTCAAAAGTATAGGGTTTGAATCATCCCACCTCCATTTGGCTATTGTGTGCCTGTGAGCAAGTCACTCAGACAGTACTCCTATGTCAACCCTGAAAAGGGACAATGTCTCCCATGGGTTTATCTGTTTAGCAAATAGTCAAACAAATAATAATTAAAATGTGTCCCTTTTGGGCCTCCCCATTAAGCTTTGGTTTTGTCCAGAATTCTTCAGCAAAGAAATTTTAAATTATTTTGATCCATTCCTTGTATTATTTCTGGCAAATTGTTGTGGATTACACTTACTAAATAATGTCAGGCATGCGAGTTTCAGACTTTGTGTCTTTGAGAAAATGGTTGACAATGTAACTTTCCAAGTAGAGAAAGATTTAAAATCCATTTGTTATTGTCGGGTCTTTGTCTCTGATTCTTGAGGTTAGGAGGGCATGGGGGTGTTGCAGTAAAGAGATGCACTGCATGGGTCTCACATTACTGAATTGAAATGTACTTCTCAGTCATTGTTTTTTATTTGTATTTGTTAATTTATTTTATTTAAAGCAAACCTCTGAATGAACATAGTTGTACAGGAAGCTGTAATTAAGGGTCATGTGTGCGTTTGTGTGTGTGTGTGTGTGTGTGTGTGTGTGTGTGTGTGTGTGTGTGTGTGTGTATGTATCATGCATCCCAGAGAAGTTCTGGTGTAAAGGAAGGAACCACCTGTAGTGAACAGAGGCTTCATCATACAGGCATTTTATTATCCCTGGTTTCCTTCGTTAGTTGACTGTAAATAGTGTATTTATTTGGCTGTGAATAAGTACAACATGACGTCTCAGGGTATAATGGTGAATATTAACTATAAATGTATTTTTAAAGTAACTTCTTTTTTGGCTGACACAAGGGTGTACAATGCATTTTGTCTGGTACTTAGTGCAGACCAGTGAAGGCTTTGAGCTGTAAATGAGCTGCATGCTGCAGTGCAGCTTTTGATTCCCTCTGCCTTCATTTGTCTCGTGCAAGTCAGACCAGTGAAGGCTTTGAGCTGTAAGTGAGCTGCATGCTGCAGTGCAGCTTTTGATTCCCTCTGCCTTCATTTCTCTCGTGTAAGTCAGACCAAGTCATTTCACTGGGCAATGCTTCCGAAAAGAGTCATGTGTGTCCAGTAGGCTGTCCCAAGCTGTTAGCAAATTCATTACAAGTTTGTCTTCTGAATTCATGCGTTCTTCAACTAGCCCCTAATTAGTGATTCACAATATGCTATTTGACTATGAATCACTGTAAGTCTGCTTTCTGTTGTAGTTTAATGGAATTTTGGATACACGTTCAATAAATGTGAGTTTTAGAAGAAGAAAAGTATAGTACTGCTCATGTTGTCTGTTTTCACAGTGTTTTGTTTTGTTCATCATATGACTGTCTGTGGAATTACAGTAAAATGTTAAAAGTTTTACATTAAATCCAAATCTCAGTGATCATTGTAAAAATAAAGTAGAAAACAGTATACATGCAGAGAGGTTTCAACAGTGTTTTATGGTAACCAGGAGAGAGATAGAAACAGGTAACAGGATGGCAGCTGGAGGGGTAGGGTTTGGTTTCATTACTGTGCCCAGGGCTGGTCATGCATATGCTCTATCTTTATATGTTTCTATTTTGTAAATGTGCTAAAGTAGCATCCCGGGAGTAATGCCTGGCTAAATTACTTGTTCAAAATCACACAGGAGGCAAATGGAGGTAGAAAGAATCAAACATTGTACCTTTGACTCTATTATGCAGTTCACTAACAGTTTAGAGCTTTAATCCTCTGTGCCAACTGCCAGACCTTCACTCATGTCTTCATTTTCTGATAAATCACTGATTGATTAAAAATCATCTAAGATTTATAGTCACTCAGCAATGCTAATTACTAGTTTCATCGTTTTTGTTGTTGAAATGCTCAGAAAAATCTTCAGAAATTTTTGTTCTGTTAACTTTTTAAGTGAATTACAGTACTCTTTGTCTTATCTGTCTCAAATTTTGCAGAACTGAATTTGGCTGACATTTATACCCTCTCGCTGATTAGCTTCTTTTTTATGGTAAATCATTGAGGATTACTGTCTGTCAGTAATGCCAGTTATTAATAGTTTTTATTGTTCAGTGATTACATTTCTGGTTCTGTTAACCTTTTAAGTGCCTTGGAGCTGTTTGGCACTTATGTTAATGAACTGCTTCCTGTAATGAAAGGTACAATGTTTGAATCCTTTTAACTCCACTTTCTTACTTTGTGACTTTGAATAAATAAACTTAGCCAGATAGTGCTCCTTGGTCACCTGTAATAAAAGGGACACTTTGCCCATTGGGTTTACCTGGTTAGCAAACGTATAAAGGAATTAAACTTCCAATTTTGTCCATCATTATTTCTGGCTTTGCCCAGAATTCCTGAGCAAAGAAATTGAAAGGTATTTTGGTTTGTTCATTGCAAAATTTGTGGCTTCTGGCAAATTATTGTGGACTGCATACATACATACACACATACATACAAATATTTCAGGCACAGGCAATGATGTCCTTCTAGCCTGCCAATATGCCAAAACAGTTATTCTCATAATAAGTGTCCAGATGTTTCTTAAAAATATCTACACTAGTGATTGCTTTCATGTAATTTGTAGTCTGTTCCATGATCAGCTGCTCTCTGAGAACCAGTTATTAAACTTCTCTTTCCAATAGAATCTTCTATACAGGTTGGCTGAATTCTGTATTACTTTTTGATAACCCCAAACATTCCCAGAGGTAGTTGTCTCTAAATACCTTATATACCCGAATAAGATCTTCTCTTAAATATTTATATGACACAGTGTACAACGTCAGATATTTCAATCTTTTATAACTTAAATTTTCACATCCGTGGATGACATTGTAGTATTTTCACTGTGGTCTTTCCAGTTTACTCATGCTTGTTTTCTTATAAGGTTTCTATATTGTTATTCCATATTCAAGTTTGGGTCTAATGTAACTAACAAACAATGATTTCATTTCTGATTTCTTAGGCTGTACATATCTTTTTCATAACCAATAGTTCTGTAACTATCATTAACCAATTGGTTGATATCAATGGAAAAACTCAAAGTTGGAACTACTAATATATCCAGGTCCTCATATGAATGGACAGCTTCAACCACTATGTGCTGTATTAAATATTCACCTTTCACAGATTCATAGGAAGTTACTAGGCTAATGGCCTAAAGCCCTTACAAGCCTAGCCATATTTATCCCAGGTTGCCCCAGTTGTCAATGGTTAGGTGAGTGAAGTTCGCAGAGGTAGGGGTCTATGGTAGTCAATACCAACTTTTTCTGTCCAGGAGGGACATGGGCACTACCCTAGGAGTGAATTTGCAGTCACCCATCCATTGATCTAGGTTGCGTCACGGAAGGGCTCTGTTTTACATGAATTGGAAGCTTGTTACAGAGAAGTGCAGTCTCTGGGAGATGTGTTTATCTCTCCAGCATGACCTGTTCATGTCAAAGGCTAGGTTAAGATCCTTGGAGTGAGTGACCCTCCTTTAGTTTGGTTTACATCTCCCAAATCTCATCTGCTTTGTTTTTGATGTATTTATCACCATATGATTTTCCTGTGCCCAAATTGTGAATGTCTTCAAGTTCTTTTGCAGCCATGCCCTATCTGTAACACAAGCAATCATTTTGCCCATTTTCAAATCATCTGCAGTTAATAAATAATGACACACATGCTCGATTCAGATATTGTATCCCTGGAAAATGCTTGCTAATGCAAAGCTTATTATTATATCAATTTTCTAAGTTTATAAAAGGACTACTTAAAAGCTGTTCCTGAGGTTTTGCCCTTGGTTATGAATCTTGATGTAAAAAGTTGAGAGGGTAAAGATGAGTTGCACTGAATGGTTCTGACAGCATTAAAATGAGACATGTTTGGACTATTTATGGGTTTATCCATGCACTTGACCTCAAGTAAATATCCTAGGTTTACAGTCATACACGTGGCTATAACTGGTGGATGGGTGTATGTATGCACGTAACTGGTGGATGGGCGTATGTATGCACATGACTGGTGGATGGGCATATGTATGCACATGTGTGTGTGGGTAAAAGATCAAAGTATTAGCAATATAGTGAGCAGAAAGAAGTACTAATAACTTAGATGAGGATAAAGGCTAACGCTGTTAGTCACTCAGAGTTTGTTAACTAGAGATACCAAGAGAAAATTTGAGAATAATTTGTTTATATTTTTCTTTTTTTTTGTGTTTGGGTTAGCTGGCATACTTCTCAACCTCTTAGAGCAAAATATCTGGACAAAGCCTAAAATGATGGGGGACACATAGTACAGATTTTAAATATTGCTCTTACAAACTTAGAAAGTTAATAGAATAATAGTTTTGCATTCGCATGAATTTTCTGAAGGATTTAGAGTCTTAACTCAAATGTTTGTCATTATTTAATTACTTCAATCTTCAGCTATTTGCTAGAAAAGTACAGATTTTAGGAAGAACACACCAAAACTGTGAGGCATAAATCTGGGCATTCTGTGAAAATCTGTACAGTTGAGAGTTGTGTTGGACATTTGCAACTATCTATAAAATCTCCAATACTTCTAAAGTATCTTTATGTGGAAAAACACAATATATTACAACTGCTATATAATTTTTCTTTGTCTTATAAATAGTGTGAAAAATAAAACTTTACTGTGTAGCAAGCAACATGAAAATGGGGATATCAAATAACTTTTTAGAGGTATAAAGTCCACAGTTTACCCATGATGTGAGATTCCTTCTTAGTTGTTAGCAAATCTGTCAGATTGTACTCATCTGCTCCAGATTGTATAAGGCAGTGTAGCATTCTGCATTTTGAAGATGGAAAGATGACTTTGGCTGTAGTTTCTTTAATTATTTTGCTTGTTGATATTATGGATCGTATGGTATTCATAGTGTTCCAAGTCTGCTCTCACTTGTATTGAATGCTTGCTTAATGCAGACTGGAGTTGATTGTGCTTTTTTTTGTGGGGGGGGGGGGGTATTGCTTGGTTGCCTATCTGGGGTCTTGGACTTTTACAACTTGAGTTCCTTCTGCCAAGACTCTGTAACAGTTGAACTGTGTATGTGATAAAGCAAATGAAAAATACAATTTTAACCATGTTGTGAGCTCTCACCATAGTTGTTAGTGAATGTTCCACCTTTTGGCCATTTGTTCCACCTTATGAGATGTAGCATTGTTCTCTGTATTTTAAAGATGGAAGATTGACTGGCTGTAGTTTGCTTAATTTTTTTTTCTTTTTGGTGCTATGGATGGTCAAACCATAACTAAATGTCTGACAAATGAAGAAGCCTTAACTCAAGAAATTAAGGATATACAGTTTTATTGATTTCAGTCATTAGATCTATAAATTCTTAAACGTCTTTTGCTGAAACTTGTTCATAGACAGTTATAATAACGTCCCAAAAATAACTGCATTGTTTAAAATCCCCCAAATCCAAGAAAAGGATTCAAATTCTGGAATGGATTATAGAGATCAGACATTCCCTTTTCAGTGCCACTGTTACCCAAAAATATTCAGATCTAAATTATAGTTATTGTTAGTGATATTATTTCAGCAAACCAGAAGGAGAGTACTAGGTGGTTTATGTTGCTGAATTCGCTTGGTTTAGTTTTATCTTTCTCAGTGCTGTTTTCTTTTGAGGGGGCTGGAGAACTAACATGTTTATTTATAGTTGCTGATGATCTCAGATATTTCATTGTATCTTTATATTCTGATTATTTTTAATGCATCAAAATCACTAAGTGGTTATCGTTATTATATTGCAATGGACCTGATGTAAGGTGATCTTGGATTTTTTCCTAGAATTCAATTCAAGGCCCCTTTATACAAGTCTTGCTAGAAATAAAGAAATCATTTTTAGCATGCATGTTAATAGAATGGTAGTAGTGTGAGTAAAGGCATCTTACAGATCTTTTGAAACCTATTTTCTTTTTTATTTTGCTTAATTTACTCAGATTAATGTTCTTTTAGTAGATCTTACTTCTATAGCTGTAGTTGTAAACACTCATCAAAACACATTAGCTGAACTGGGTGTTTTCAGACTTTGTATTTTTTAGTCCAAGTGCTGAAAGACCCTTTCCTACATTTTTCCTGAGGTGTCAGAACTATTAATAGTAATCCAGGGGTGTTAGCTGGACACTCTTGCTTCTATTTCAAAGGACTTTTAAAAGCCATTACTTTGCTGTTCTCCAAGATCTACAGTGGGGTGATATGTTTTTATCTTAAGTTTTGGCAAAATGTGCTATATTTATTTAAAAATATTTTCCTTTCAAAGCAACAGAGAAAACATAAGTGTGACTTGACATTTCTCACTTCTTTTGTATTGGTAGCTATAGCCTTGACTTGTTAGACTGTAGCATACCAACTCTTCATGCAAACCACAATCCTTGAGCAAGACAGATTAGTAGTTCTTCTGTGTTGTGAACATTGTCAGGATGTGTAAAATTATGGCATTCACTTTTTGTTTTTAGAAGGAAATGTCTTTCATTTTCAACACTGGATTATGGGTGAGGTGTTGCCATATATCATGTATTCTATACTTGATTGGTATGGTGATTGGTGATTGATGTTTTTTTTTTCACATATCCTATGTGCCTCACCAGCCAGCTACTGTGCCTCATGAGCAACAATAGAAAATGGAAGAACAAGCGAGTCACTTAAAGTTTTCTTGTCATAGGATATTCTAAGTATGTTTGTAATGGGTTATGCTTCCAATTCTTACAATAGTCAGGTATACCTGCATCTCATCACTCTGGAATATTGTAAAAACCAATACGGACATCCTCAGAAAATTGGGGCAGCAGCCCCTTTTTGTTTATAAAACTACTAACAATCTTAAGAATTTATTGAAAAGATCTCCAGTCACTCAGAATGAGACCTGTGGGGAAAGAAAGGATACTACCGAAAGGAGATGTGCTTATTGCTAATACAGGGAATTTTATTGGCAAATTAGATTAGATGCAAGTTGTGAACCAGGCACCAATGAATATATTTCAGTTCACCCTGTTTTGAAATTGAGGGTGGCCACACTTTAACCATACTTGACTTGCATATGTTGTTTTAGTTTTACTTTCATCTCTACATTGTATTGGTACAGCCATATCCCCCCATTGTGTCTTTTTCCTTTTATGGCTTTTTTGTTATTATATACTATTGAATGTTATTAATGTGTATGTATCTTTAAATTGAGTTCACTGTTTGTGATGTTTTGGTATTTAAACCCATTGAATGCACTTATGTCTTGTCCTGATGAAGTCTGTTGACACTGTATATCACATGAAAGCACTTAATGATACTTAGTGTTCTTGGCACTTTTTTAATTTTTTGTGGATTTATTAAAACTTGGTTCAAGTGATTTTAGCAGCATTTCACATGATTTCATTGGTGATGTATGCAGGGACTTGGTACGCTCCAGCGTCCCAAGCTGTATAGTTTGCAGTGGTTCATAATGCAAACAGCCATGAAGCAAATGAGTCTATCTAAGATGCAGTACATTTCTCAGTGGCGTGTTGTCATATACCATTTTATCATTTTCTTTTGGATTTTGTAGTTTTCATTTTTATATATATATATATATATATATATATATATATATATATATATATATATTTGTTTTACAGGGTCGAGGACTGAGCTCCATGGAATTTCATAAAGCAGCAGCTCCACTGCTTGGTCTTTTATCTTTTTCAAATTATGTCCACACATTTTTTTCTTTAATTTGATACAGCTGTAAAACAACTGATTCATTTTTTATGGGACAATAACATCTTCCCGTATTATTACAGATCTTCTCATAAATATCCCTCCTTTCTAAGTTCATGCAACTTTTGTTGAATGTCCCTTAAGAAACGAAGCTTAAGGAACCTATTGGTCATCCTCAGCTAGTTTTTTGTTTTAAAAGACATTTTGAATTTTTGGGGACAGAACAGAACAATGTTGTTATTATTATTTATTATTATTATTATTATCTGACATCTCTTTGCAGTATTAGATAACCCTGTCGATTTGACTGTTTTTGGGGTCTCACTGTCTCTACTGTGCTCTACCAGTTAGTCCAAACTAATATTATCTTCTGTCTTAACAATATTTTGACATTGGTCATGAGCTTTGCAGCACTATTTTATATTTTTTATAATGCCTGACCAATAAAAATGTTGTATAAGCCCTCTTTTTGTACATTTTATGCTCTTATGACATGAACAAAGATTATCCTGCACTATGGCTAGATATGCTTAAGGAAAGCCTTTGGGATTATTAATGCTATATAACCTTTCTCCTACAGTTATTGCCATGGGAGTGATACCTTTTCAGGTGTCATTGGCCAGGATTCATTTGGCCTTGAAGGGAGGGGATGGTTAATGAGAAAAGCAAAAAATCACTGAGCACTGCTGTAGCTGCCAATTTTTTTTCTTTATTCAATACATTCTGGTACGTCAGCCTCACAGGCCTTCAGTCGAATACCTTCATAAAATCCAAGCAGCTATTTATATTCCAACTCAACATTAATTCATCTTCACTTAATTAAACAATTTAATCAGTTAAACAATTATTTACTTTAAATGTTATGCAGCTTAGAATCCAAAGATGTGCCCCCCACACATTTACACACGCATAGATTATATAATGGTTAAATTGAATATATTAACTCAACACAGGGTGAAATTCCCAAGTTACATTTTTATATAACATTTTTTCTTAATAAAACAATCCATATTCATATTTTTCCTATACTTCAATAAACTTACACAATTAAACACATAAAAAATAAAAAATACATTTCAACCTACCCCCAAGATTCTATTATGAATATCCATACAAAACATATAAATTCATTTATTGAAGATAAACTTTTAGCTTTTTATTTTTACATACTTACACTAATTTACTTTTAGTATTAAATTAATCAACTTCATTTAGTCATCCAATGATTTTTAATTCTTTTATATATATATATATATATATATATATGGTTCCCTATCAGAAGCCTGAAACACTATAAGCCTGAAAATCAAAATCCTGAAACCAAAAGCCTGAAAACTCAAAATTCTGAAAACCCAAAATCCTGAAACTCAAAATCCTGAAAACACAAAATAGACATACTGACGTCATTGTGGCTTTGCTATTGTTAGCCCTGTGGTGTTAGGTCATGCGTTGGGTTCAGGTAAGTGTCTTGATTGGTTTTATGTTAGGGTTAGGGGCGGTTTAAGTGAGTTAGGGTTAGGGCGCAGGTTAGGCATGTATGCAATAGTGACAAAAATTAGGGTTGGGGCGGTTTAAGTGAGTTAGGGTTAGGGCGCGGATCAGGTGAGTGTGCGATAGTGATGGACCTTAGGGTTAGGGTTAGGGTCAAGGTCAGTCGGTAGATATTAGTGTCTTTGTATTGGCATATTAGCATTATTTGTGTTTTCAGGATTTTGTGTTTCAGGATTTTGGGTTTTCAGGATTTTGAGTTTTCAGGCTTTTGGTTTCAGGATTTTGATTTTCAGGCTTATAGTGTTTCAGGCTTCTGATAGGGAACTATATATATATATATATATATATATATATATATATATATATATATATATATATATATATATATATGTGTGTGTTTTTTATATAAATATTTATATTACACCCAATACATTTGTTCTGAAATGAACTAACCAAAATCAATTTGAATTGAAATTTAGATGCCCCGATCAATGTCCAGATTGAAACCCCCTAAGATATAAAGTGCCTAAATATACTTATATTAATTTTGTTTCCAATTTAATCAATTTTCTTTTGAACTCATCACCCCCTATTGTTTGTTCTTCAAAGGGTTTTGCTAATACACTAAAGAATAAAACTATCTACACTACCCCCATGTGTGCCTCAAAAAATGTTGCGCCACTGGGCTGTCCATTCTCTTATGTCTTACAATCACCAAGTGCTCCAGTATTCTAAGTTTCACCTTTCTTTTTGTTTGCCCCACATACCATTTACAAGGTGTACATCCATATCCAATGATGAATACTACACCACATGAATTACAACTAAATTCATTTTTACCAGAAACATTTTTCCATTTATCATCCAACCATCAATATTTTTTAATTTGTCAAATACTTTGCAGACCCCACATGGAAATATTCCCTTTCTTTCTGGTATATCAGCCTTATTTCTTGTTCTTAACAATTCTTTTAAATTGTTAAATCTACCATACGAAAAGGTAACCTTCTCTGGAAATAACTTTCCAACTACTTCATCCCTACTTACAACTGGCCAAAGATCATTCACTAGCCCCCTACGAACCTCATAAAGGGGAGAGAATTTGTAAAGAAAAGGGGTTCTACACTTACATCTTCCCTTTCATTTTTCCTAATAAACTTTTCATGTTGAATAGAAAAACTACTTTTTCTTTTATAACTCATATTTCCCTTCACTTTACTTAATGCTTCATTTATATATTCCATGCTATAGCCTTGCCTTAATAACCTTTTCTTAACTAGATCAAATTCCCTCTCCATCATTTTTTTATCAGAGGTATTGGTCATTATTCTCCTAAACTCACTATAAGGAAGAGATTTTATCAAATGACCAGGATGCTCACTGCCAGCTTTCAAAAAGCTATCCGCCACTGTTTCCTTATGGTACGGTTTGCACTGCAAAACACCCCTTTAATCTACATAAAATTCTACATCCAAAAATTGCATTTTGTTCCTACTAGTTCTACAGGTAAATTCCAAGCCATATATGTTTTGACCAAGTAATTCCATAAATTGATCAAACTTATTAGTCTCCCCCAAACACACAAAAATCAAATCATCAATGAACCTTTTAAACATAATTACATTGTCCTTAAAAAAATCTGTAACATACACAAACATATTTTCAAAATGTACCATAAATACAACTGCATAAGAAGGGGCAAAAGCCGCCCCATTGCAGTTCCTTCCAATTGCAAATAAGAATCATTTTCAAAAACAAAATAATTATGCATCAAAGCAAATTCTAATAACTGACAAATATAAGTGGTTTTGGGACCCTCACCCATCATTTTAACCACTGCTTCTAGGTCCATCTTGATATTGATGTTGGTGTACAGAGACTTAACATCTACACAGGCCAGATAAAGGTTTGGGTTCCACTGGATCTTCTTTATATCTTCCAACACAAGAGGTATTTTTAACATATGACTGTACTCTGGGGAGATAGATTTTTAACTAGGAATCTAAAAAGATGCCTATATTTTGTAAAAAATAACCCACCCCTGAGACTATCAGTCTTCCAGGGGGATTTAGTCATTGACTTTTGGATTTTTGGAATAACAAAAAATCTGGCATCTTTTGGATGTTTCAAATACAACTTTTTAACATCCCCATGAACAAAGAAACCCAGTCTTTCTCCCCTTTCTAATAACTCCAACAACCTCCCATTAAACTCTTTTACTGGATTACCAGGTAACTTTTTATAAACTTTGTCATCTGACAACAATTCCAAAGCCATATTATTGTAATCCCTTCTGTTTAAAATCACCCAATTCCCACCCTTATCCGCCTGTGTGAATGCATACTGGCTAGTAACAGCACGTAACTGTTTTAAAGCTAACCATTGCTCTCTACTCATATTCCATGATTTATGGCTTGACAAACTTGCAGTATGCAAATTCAATCTGTTTACACAATGCACATTCAAAAACATTGATTGCATTTATATTCTTTGGGGGTACAAAAAAACTGGCATAGGGCACCATAGATATTTTTAATTTACCATATCCAGTTGAAAAAACAACATTGGTTGCACTATTTCTCCCCCATTCATTTTCCACACCTTCATTCTCAAAATCCCAAAAAAACAAATGGATTGTCATGTAAAGTAATGTCCAACAAAGAATCTTCCATGATATCAGTATCAGACTCAATCAAAAGGCTTGCTTCATTTTCCTGTAAACAATGTTGTTTTTTTGGTGCCAAAAAAACGCCCTCAAATTTAACTTTCTACAAAACACTTTGATTTTATTAACAGTTTCAACTAATGAAGGAAAAAAGTTGGCACATATTTCATGCCTTTAAGCAAGACACTTGTCATTGCCTCAGATAACACAAAATCAGAAAGATTCACAATGTCCAAACACTTTTTGGCTTTACTTATTTCATTCCATGTCATGTCTCTCAGAACAAACGTACTTGAAAAACTTCATGTTCAGATATCGAACAAGTCAGGGGAAGGTTAAAGTTAAAGTCACAATTATTCACCCTCTGTGGTAATAAATTCCCTTCTAAGTTCTTCTGGAGAATGCTATCAACTGACTGAATGGGACATACCTTAAACTGCCCCGCTCGACAGCTTAATTCCTTCTCCCCTTTCCCTGGAACCTTCTTCCTCTTCCTTTCACCTGATTCTGGTCTTCCACAACCTCTCCATCATCTGTAGATGCTGTTCCTTCAAACGGTCTACTAATGTCCTCAAAGGACACACTCTTCCGCCCACTGGATGCTAATTCACCAGATGATACTGACGTCCCTTGCGAGAATGGACCTGAACGAGATCTTCCTCTTCTGAAGCTTGTTACCATGGAATGACCTCTATTTCCTTTTCGTTGTCAAGAAAAAATTATACCACTGCTATAATCAGTGATATCACGTGATAATGTTTTCTTTTTTCTAGCAACCACATCTATTTCCATTTTGGCAACACCAGATTTTATTTCAAGTAATTTGCTGGAATAATTGGCCTCTGAGGTGTCATTAATTAATGTCTCTTGCAATTGAATGATATTTTTCCGCACCTTCTCGTGGGCACGAGTATTTCAATTAATGAGAATCTTTAGCCAGTTAGTGGTACAAGCTAAAGAGACAGATTTCCATTCTTCCAGGAGGTCAAATTCCTCCTCTGAAAAATCATATGCTGGAAGCCTGTGAACTCTTAACCCTCTAGGAGTTAAATTCATGTCCACATATTTTTGTAACAACTTAATGTCATAATATAATGACACCTCCTTCTTCAACAATTTTTCCAGTTGCTCATACCTTTCATCTATTCGACAGTCCATTTCTAATGACCATGGATCATTTTCCAACATTTTGTTACCTCTCTCCTTCCACATCTCTGAACATCTGAACTTGCCCATTTCATTTTGTATTCTAAAAACACCTGGAATAGCTGAAGCTCTATAACACCAACCAGACAAGTTCCAAAACTTGGAACACAGGAATTCTCCTCAAACAAAAAAACACTGAGCACTGCAGTAGCTGCCAACTTTTTTTCTTTATTCAATACATTCTGGTACCTCGGCCTCACAGGCCTTCAGTCGAATACCTTCATAAAATCCAAGCAGCTATTTATTTTCCATCTCAACATTAATTCATCTTCACTTAAACAATTTAATCAATTACACAATTATTTACTTTAAATGTTATGCAGCTTAGAATCCAAAGATGTGCCCCCAACACATTTACACACTTACACATTATATCATGGTTAAATTGAATATATTAACCCAACACAGGATGAAATTCCCAAATTACATTTTTAAATAACATTTTTTCTTAATAAAACAATACACATTCATATTTTTCCTATACTTCAATAAACTTACACAATTAAACTCATAAAAAATAAAAACTACATTTCAACCTACCCCCAAGATTCGATTATAAATATCCATACAAAACATATAAATTCATTTATTGAATATAAACTGGGAAATAATGAGAAAAGCACCTGCAACCCCTCTTTAGGGGTTTACTTTTGATTCAGCAACCCTATTTAGAGTAAATAGACTCTCGATGATTGAGAGACCCCTTGATTATTTGCCTTAAGTTTTGTAAACTGCAATCTGAGAAATGCACCTGACTTGACTAACATCTTTCCCAGCTGTCATTTTAACAGATGTCCAGTACTTTTTGACAAGTTTGTTTTGGATCTAGATGCTGTTGTCAGTCCTTTTCCACTGAAGTAGTTCTTTGCAGGGGAAGTACAACTTCTGGCAGCTATGTTTCTGGTAAAGACTTTTCACTACCCCTTAGCTCTTTTTTTGAAGTGGACATATTCACTCTTTCTAGTGGAGGTCTGGACAATGGCATGGTCTCATACCAGCTACTTTTCCCATGTGACTGTCTCCAAGCTTGACTATGGGTAACCTCATGTAACCAGGGTAATGTGTTTTCCAGTTCATTCACTATTAGAATCTCTGCAGGGATGTAATCAAATTCTGCCAACTGCTTGTTTCACTACTGCCTTCACAGTACAATGAAAAGGTGTCCTTCCCATAACCCTAAATGTAGTGGAATGACAGGCAAGTAATGTTTCTGCTTTACAACATCAAGCTTAACAATAATTATATCTGCTGCAGTATTCCTCTTGGCAACGGTTTCTGTACTAATTACAAGAATAAAGTATAGGGCCATGTGATAGTATGCAGCATCTGCAACTTCAAGAAAATGCACCACTGCTGCATTGTCACAGTGATTAACTACCATATGTGACTTTTGTTTTGTGAATTATGGCTATAGACATTTGAAACTTACATCCCTTATTTTGTTACACTAGTAGAATTTTACTCAAAGTCCTTGGCATGTATATGTGCCATTGTTTCCCATTTTCCTGTGCAACATGCTGTAAAAGTTTATTCTGGCCAATATGGATATCCCTATACCCATGTTTAATGTATTGTATCCCTTTATACGCAGTTGCACACTGCTGGCTAGATAGTCACATGGTTTTCCATTTCCTTAGTAGTGTTAGAGTCCTTATTTGCAAGCCACATTCTAATTTTCTCACACAAAGTACTGAGCGGTTATTCCATTATTATAAGTTCTCCTAGCATTTCAGAAGTAGTGGCTTAATATACACATACCCACCAATGGAAATAAATGAATATTTCTACAGTGTAATCACTCACATTGTCATCTGAATTCCTGTATGTTCTCTGATTTTTTTTTCTGTAGGCTTCAATAGTCAGTTTAAAATATTCAGGTACACAGTGTGTAAATTTATCATAATTCAGACTATCTATATCCAACATTTTGGACATGGCCTCCATTACCTCATCAATTGCCCAGGTCAGTTCAGCATTGAATACACACCCTTTCAAATGTATTTTTATCAACAGTAATTTAACCTTGATTAGCATTACTTTGCATGTATACACATCCACATCCACACACACACACATCCACACACACACACACACACACACACACACACACACACACACACACACACACACACACACACACACACACACACACATGCACAATATATATATAGGAGTAAATGGCAACTGCCTAGTACCAGCTCTCAAGTTTAATTTATGGTGCAAAACATTTGTCAAAACTAACGAAACAAACATACATTTTACTGTTTATCTTTAAAATAGGCCAACCTTTAAACATTCGGGACATGGCAATTAGCTGGGAGCAGTCACTCCTCCAAAGGCAGATATGACAGTTTGGTACACAGTTTACATGCATAAGCTCTTAAGCTAATAAAATACCAAAGTTGGATAATAAGATTATTTATGTGAAATAAATAAGTTTACCCATTTTCTTTCTAAGAAAATATGCAAACAGTAAAAGGATTGTCAATAAATGGAAAGTAAATCATTCAAGAAAGGAGAAGATAGTCCAGACAAATCTAAATAACAGCTCAAGATAGTCCAGACAAATCTAAATAACATCTCAAGATAGTCCAGACAAATCTAACTAACAGCTCAAGATAGTCCAGACAAATCTAAATAACATCTCAAGATAGTCCAGACAAATCTAACTAACAGCTCAAGATAGTCCAGACAAATCTAAATAACATCTCAAGATAGTCAAGACAAATCTAACTAACAGCTCAAGATAGTCCAGACAAATCTAAATAACATCTCAAGATAGTCCAGACAAATCTAAATAACAGCTCAAGATAGTCCAGACAAATCTAACTAACAGCTCAAGATAGTCCAGACAAATCTAAATAACAGCTCAAGATAGTCCAGACAAATCTAACTAACAGCTCAAGATAGTCCAGACAAATCAAACTAACAGCTCAAGATAGTCCAGACAAATCTAAATAACAGCTCAAGATAGTCCAGACAAATCTAAATAACAGCTCAAGATAGTCCAGACAAATCTAAATAACAGCTCAAGATAGTCCAGACAAATCTAAATAACATCTCAAGATAGTCCAGACAAATCTAACTAACAGCTCAAGATAGTCCAGACAAATCTAACTAACAGCTCAAGATAGTCCAGACAAATCTAAATAACATCTCAAGATAGTCCAGACAAATCTAACTAACAGCTCAAGATAGTCCAGACAAATCTAAATAACAGCTCAAGATAGTCCAGAGAAATCTAACTAACAGCTCAAGATAGTCCAGACAAATCTAACTAACAGCTCAAGATAGTCCAGACAAATCTAAATAACAGCTCAAGATAGTCCAGACAAATCTAACTAACAGCTCAAGATAGTCCAGACAAATCTAAATAACAGCTCAAGATAGTCCAGACAAATCTAACTAACAGCTCAAGATAGTCCAGACAAATCTAACTAACAGCTCAAGATAGTCCAGACAAATCTAACTAACAGCTCAAGATAGTCCAGACAAATCTAACTAACAGCTCAAGATAGTCCAGACAAATCTAACTAACAGCTCAAGATAGTCCAGACAAATCTAACTAACAGCTCAAGATAGTCCAGACAAATCTAACTAACAGCTCAAGATAGTTCAGACAAATCTAACTAACAGCTCAAGATAGTCCAAACAAATCTAACTAACAGCTCAAGATAGTCCAGACAAATCTAACTAACATCTCAAGATAGTCCAGACAAATCTAAATAACAGCTCAAGATAGTCCAGACAAATCTAAATAACAGCTCAAGATAGTCCAGACAAATCTAAATAACAGCTCAAGATAGTCCAGACAAATCTAACTAACAGCTCAAGATACCACTGCTGCATTGTCACAGTGATTAACTACCATATGTGACTTTTGTTTTGTGAATTATGGCTATAGACATTTGAAACTTACATCCCTTATTTTGTTACACTAGTAGAATTTTACTCAAAGTCCTTGGTATGTATATGTGCCATTGTTTCCCATTTTCCTGTGCAACATGCTGTAAAAGTTTATTCTGGCCAATATGGATATCCCTATACCCATGTTTAATGTATTGTATCCCTTTATACGCAGTTGCACACTGCTGGCTAGATAGTCACATGGTTTTCCATTTCCTTAGTAGTGTTAGAGTCCTTATTTGCAAGCCACATTCTAATTTTCTCACACAAAGTACTGAGCGGTTATTCCATTATTATAAGTTCTCCTAGCATTTCAGAAGTAGTGGCTTAATATACACATACCCACCAATGGAAATAAATGAATATTTCTACAGTGTAATCACTCACATTGTCATCTGAATTCCTGTATGTTCTCTGATTTTTTTTTCTGTAGGCTTCAATAGTCAGTTTAAAATATTCAGGTACACAGTGTGTAAATTTATCATAATTCAGACTATCTATATCCAACATTTTGGACATGGCCTCCATTACCTCATCAATTGCCCAGGTCAGTTCAGCATTGAATACACACCCTTTCAAATGTATTTTTATCAACAGTAATTTAACCTTGATTAGCATTACTTTGCATGTATACACATCCACATCCACACACACACACATCCACACACACACACACACACACACACACACACACACACACACACACACACACACACACACACACGCACAATATATATATAGGAGTAAATGGCAACTGCCTAGTACCAGCTCTCAAGTTTAATTTATGGTGCAAAACATTTGTCAAAACTAACGAAACAAACATACATTTTACTGTTTATCTTTAAAATAGGCCACCCTTTAAACATTCGGGACATGGCAATTAGCTGGGAGCAGTCACTCCTCCAAAGGCAGATATGACAGTTTGGTACACAGTTTACATGCATAAGCTCTTAAGCTAATAAAATACCAAAGTTGGATAATAAGATTATTTATGTGAAATAAATAAGTTTACCCATTTTCTTTCTAAGAAAATATGCAAACAGTAAAAAGGATTGTCAATAAATGGAAAGTAAATCATTCAAGAAAGGAGAAGATAGTCCAGACAAATCTAAATAACAGCTCAAGATAGTCCAGACAAATCTAAATAACATCTCAAGATAGTCCAGACAAATCTAACTAACAGCTCAAGATAGTCCAGACAAATCTAAATAACATCTCAAGATAGTCCAGACAAATCTAACTAACAGCTCAAGATAGTCCAGACAAATCTAAATAACATCTCAAGATAGTCCAGACAAATCTAACTAACAGCTCAAGATAGTCCAGACAAATCTAAATAACATCTCAAGATAGTCCAGACAAATCTAAATAACAGCTCAAGATAGTCCAGACAAATCTAACTAACAGCTCAAGATAGTCCAGACAAATCTAAATAACAGCTCAAGATAGTCCAGACAAATCTAACTAACAGCTCAAGATAGTCCAGACAAATCTAAATAACAGCTCAAGATAGTCCAGACAAATCAAACTAACAGCTCAAGATAGTCCAGACAAATCTAAATAACAGCTCAAGATAGTCCAGACAAATCTAACTAACAGCTCAAGATAGTCCAGACAAATCTAAATAACAGCTCAAGATAGTCCAGACAAATCTAAATAACAGCTCAAGATAGTCCAGACAAATCTAAATAACATCTCAAGATAGTCCAGACAAATCTAACTAACAGCTCAAGATAGTCCAGACAAATCTAACTAACAGCTCAAGATAGTCCAGACAAATCTAAATAACATCTCAAGATAGTCCAGACAAATCTAACTAACAGTTCAAGATAGTCCAGACAAATCTAAATAACAGCTCAAGATAGTCCAGAGAAATCTAACTAACAGCTCAAGATAGTCCAGACAAATCTAACTAACAGCTCAAGATAGTCCAGACAAATCTAAATAACAGCTCAAGATAGTCCAGACAAATCTAACTAACAGCTCAAGATAGTCCAGACAAATCTAAATAACAGCTCAAGATAGTCCAGACAAATCTAACTAACAGCTCAAGATAGTCCAGACAAATCTAACTAACAGCTCAAGATAGTCCAGACAAATCTAACTAACAGCTCAAGATAGTCCAGACAAATCTAACTAACAGCTCAAGATAGTCCAGACAAATCTAAATAACAGCTCAAGATAGTCCAGACAAATCTAACTAACAGCTCAAGATAGTCCAGACAAATCTAACTAACAGCTCAAGATAGTCCAGACAAATCTAACTAACAGCTCAAGATAGTCCAGACAAATCTAACTAACAGCTCAAGATAGTTCAGACAAATCTAACTAACAGCTCAAGATAGTCCAGACAAATCTAACTAACAGCTCAAGATAGTCCAGACAAATCTAACTAACAGCTCAAGATAGTTCAGACAAATCTAACTAACAGCTCAAGATAGTCCAGACAAATCTAACTAACAGCTCAAGATAGTCCAGACAAATCTAACTAACATCTCAAGATAGTCCAGACAAATCTAAATAACAGCTCAAGATAGTCCAGACAAATCTAAATAACAGCTCAAGATAGTCCAGACAAATCTAAATAACAGCTCAAGATAGTCCAGACAAATCTAAATAACAGCTCAAGATAGTCCAGACAAATCTAACTAACAGCTCAAGATACCACTGCTGCATTGTCACAGTGATTAACTACCATATGTGACTTTTGTTTTGTGAATTATGGCTATAGACATTTGAAACTTACATCCCTTATTTTGTTACACTAGTAGAATTTTACTCAAAGTCCTTGGTATGTATATGTGCCATTGTTTCCCATTTTCCTGTGCAACATGCTGTAAAAGTTTATTCTGGCCAATATGGATATCCCTATACCCATGTTTAATGTATTGTATCCCTTTATACGCAGTTGCACACTGCTGGCTAGATAGTCACATGGTTTTCCATTTCCTTAGTAGTGTTAGAGTCCTTATTTGCAAGCCACATTCTAATTTTCTCACACAAAGTACTGAGCGGTTATTCCATTATTATAAGTTCTCCTAGCATTTCAGAAGTAGTGGCTTAATATACACATACCCACCAATGGAAATAAATGAATATTTCTACAGTGTAATCACTCACATTGTCATCTGAATTCCTGTATGTTCTCTGATTTTTTTTTCTGTAGGCTTCAATAGTCAGTTTAAAATATTCAGGTACACAGTGTGTAAATTTATCATAATTCAGACTATCTATATCCAACATTTTGGACATGGCCTCCATTACCTCATCAATTGCCCAGGTCAGTTCAGCATTGAATACACACCCTTTCAAATGTATTTTTATCAACAGTAATTTAACCTTGATTAGCATTACTTTGCATGTATACACATCCACATCCACACACACACACATCCACACACACACACACACACACACACACACACACACACACACACACACACACACACACACACACACGCACAATATATATATAGGAGTAAATGGCAACTGCCTAGTACCAGCTCTCAAGTTTAATTTATGGTGCAAAACATTTGTCAAAACTAACGAAACAAACATACATTTTACTGTTTATCTTTAAAATAGGCCACCCTTTAAACATTCAGGACATGGCAATTAGCTGGGAGCAGTCACTCCTCCAAAGGCAGATATGACAGTTTGGTACACAGTTTACATGCATAAGCTCTTAAGCTAATAAAATACCAAAGTTGGATAATAAGATTATTTATGTGAAATAAATAAGTTTACCCATTTTCTTTCTAAGAAAATATGCAAACAGTAAAAAGGATTGTCAATAAATGGAAAGTAAATCATTCAAGAAAGGAGAAGATAGTCCAGACAAATCTAAATAACAGCTCAAGATAGTCCAGACAAATCTAAATAACATCTCAAGATAGTCCAGACAAATCTAACTAACAGCTCAAGATAGTCCAGACAAATCTAAATAACATCTCAAGATAGTCCAGACAAATCTAACTAACAGCTCAAGATAGTCCAGACAAATCTAAATAACATCTCAAGATAGTCCAGACAAATCTAACTAACAGCTCAAGATAGTCCAGACAAATCTAAATAACATCTCAAGATAGTCCAGACAAATCTAAATAACAGCTCAAGATAGTCCAGACAAATCTAACTAACAGCTCAAGATAGTCCAGACAAATCTAAATAACAGCTCAAGATAGTCCAGACAAATCTAACTAACAGCTCAAGATAGTCCAGACAAATCTAACTAACAGCTCAAGATAGTCCAGACAAATCTAAATAACAGCTCAAGATAGTCCAGACAAATCTAACTAACAGCTCAAGATAGTCCAGACAAATCTAAATAACAGCTCAAGATAGTCCAGACAAATCTAACTAACAGCTCAAGATAGTCCAGACAAATCTAACTAACAGCTCAAGATAGTCCAGACAAATCTAACTAACAGCTCAAGATAGTCCAGACAAATCTAACTAACAGCTCAAGATAGTCCAGACAAATCTAACTAACAGCTCAAGGTAGTCCAGACAAATCTAACTAACAGCTCAAGATAGTCCAGACAAATCTAACTAACAGCTCAAGATAGTCCAGACAAATCTAAATAACATCTCAAGATAGTCCAGACAAATCTAACTAACAGCTCAAGATAGTCCAGACAAATCTAAATAACAGCTCAAGATAGTCCAGACAAATCTAAATAACAGCTCAAGATAGTCCAGACAAATCTAACTAACAGCTCAAGATAGTCCAGACAAATCTAACTAACAGCTCAAGATAGTCCAGACAAATCTAAATAACAGCTCAAGATAGTCCAGACAAATCTAATTAACAGCTCAAGATAGTCCAGACAAATCTAACTAACAGCTCAAGATAGTCCAGACAAATCTAACTAACAGCTCAAGATAGTTCAGACAAATCTAACTAACAGCTCAAGATAGTCCAGACAAATCTAACTAACAGCTCAAGATAGTCCAGACAAATCTAACTAACATCTCAAAATAGTCCAGACAAATCTAAATAACAGCTCAAGATAGTCCAGACAAATCTAAATAACAGCTCAAGATAGTCCAGACAAATCTAAATAACAGCTCAAGATAGTCCAGACAAATCTAACTAACAGCTCAAGATAGTCCAGACAAATCTAACTAACAGCTCAAGATAGTCCAGACAAATCTAACTAACAGCTCAAGATAGTCCAGACAAATCTAAATAACAGCTCAAGATAGTCCAGACAAATCTAACTAACAGCTCAAGATAGTCCAGACAAATCTAAATAACAGCTCAAGATAGTCCAGACAAATCTAAATAACAGCTCAAGATAGTCCAGACAAATCTAACTAACAGCTCAAGATAGTCCAGACAAATCTAACTAACAGCTCAAGATAGTCCAGACAAATCTAACTAACAGCTCAAGATAGTCCAGACAAATCTAACTAACAGCTCAAGATAGTCCAGACAAATCTAACTAACAGCTCAAGATAGTCCAGACAAATCTAACTAACAGCTCAAGATAGTCCAGACAAATCTAAATAACAGCTCAAGATAGTCCAGACAAATCTAACTAACAGCTCAAGATAGTCCAGACAAATCTAACTAACAGCTCAATATAGTCCAGACAAATCTAAATAACAGCTCAAGATAGTCCAGACAAATCTAAATAACAGCTCAAGATAGTCCAGACAAATCTAACTAACAGCTCAAGATAGTCCAGACAAATCTAACTAACAGCTCAAGATAGTCCAGACAAATCTAACTAACAGCTCAAGATAGTCCAGACAAATCTAACTAACAGCTCAAGATAGTCCAGACAAATCTAACTAACAGCTCAAGATAGTCCAGACAAATCTAACTAACAGCTCAAGATAGTCCAGACAAATCTAACTAACAGCTCAAGATAGTCCAGACAAATCTAACTAACAGCTCAAGATAGTCCAGACAAATCTAACTAACAGCTCAAGATAGTCCAGACAAATCTAACTAACAGCTCAAGATAGTCCAGACAAATCTAAATAACAGCTCAACTTAGAAGCTGCCTTGCTTCTGGCTACAAGTTTGCTGTATTTATTTGGCATTTACAGTCCTTACAGGCAGCACTACTGGTGCTCTGTCTCCAAGGATGTCCTCCATCAATTAAATCAGTAACTCTTATTGCTTCTTTCCTTATGTTATTCTTTTGAACTAACAGTCAGTCTATCTATACATTTGTAAACAGCATCAATTAATGTTTTAATCTGAGGATGTCTTTCTTGAGTCAACAGTTACTTACTCCAGGGGGAAGTAAGAGACATACTCTCAATAGCTTACTAATAAGTAAGAAATCATTGTGTGACCTAGGTATCTTCAAGTAGCAGAGTTTGCAAACAGTGCAGGTAGTCAAGAAGCTAGGTTTAACTACACCTCCAAACTTCATTACGTTTTCACATTGGCAAATGCACTATTACATACCATTTTACACATTGCTAAAACACAAGAAATCCACAATCTTCAGACTGGGTCAAGTATCCAACCTGTAAACCTAGACGGTAATAGGGCAAATGTAAAAGAGTACCAAAATAAGCCCAGAGGATATCACTTTAGATCTTAGAGCTAGAAGAAAGCTACTTATCCCCTCCCAGCAGGAGAAATAAGACACCTTACAGATGTTTTTTAAAAAAATGTTTTAACTTATTCAAGCCAGCTAGCTCACTTAACTGGCTTGAATAAACTTAAAAAAATAAAAAAAGCCTGTACAGCATGTTTTATCCCTCATGCTAGGAGAGGATAAGAAACATTCTCCTTGATCAAAGAGCTAAGGAGATATAGTCTGAGCTTAATCTTTTTTTTTAAACTTTCTTTTTATTAATTTTCATAATTCATGAACTTCTTACATCATGCAGATAATTATACATAAACATAACACTAAATATTAAAACTATATACAAAAAAATGCTCATAACATTGGACTACTCTGTTTGAAATCATTACATTCTATCTAATAACTTTTTTAGTTTCATCCATGATAACTTCCTATGTGTCATTCCTGTCGTTCTAGAAGCAAGAGTTAAAAGTTCTCTATTACATACTGTTTTGGCCAATAATGTAAAGTCAGCAAAATATACAATTGTTTTGGTTTTCCAGTCTGAAGTGATGACTTTCCTTGCTATAGCCAAAAGAGACCAGAGAAGATGCACTTGTGACTTTGGTATACAATCTGACATTGTAGCATTAAACAACAAAAGTGCATCTGTTATTATATACTTGTCAGTCCATAATGCCTTCATAAAATCTTTAAATTTCTGCCAGAATGGAACAATCACGCTGCATTCAAGGAACATGTGTACCCAATCAGCACAGAGACTCTCATCACATCTCCAACAATTATGACTAGTTTTATTTGACATTATAGCAATTCTCTGTGGGGTAAAGAAACTCCTGTGTAAAAACTTCCATGTAAATATTTTCCAGTATGGAGATGATGTATGATTGATTGACCTGAGTGTTAATAATTTATCATTTTCAGAAAAAATAAATCTGTTCATACTTTCTATATAACTCCATAAAGAGTCTTCAGGCTGTTTTAAGTCAGCTCTTAATGTCTTGTAAATCTTAGATAAAGACAACCCCATGTTAAATTGTGATGTATTTAATTCACATAAAAGAAAGATTATTTTAGGCTGTAATAAAATATTAGTCGCTTGGCTCGTTTTAAATTCCTTTATTAGATGTTCCCTGAAAATTTTAATATTTAACCAATTATCTTGATTTCTGTTATACCTTGCTAAAAGGCTTGTAGTGTCATAAATATTATTTGTACTTAGGAACTGATGCCAGTAATTTAGTCCATTGCCTTTCATTTCCATTATTTTATTCATATTAAAAGAGTCTAGACAATTCTTTGTGTGTGCTATTGGGAATATTAATATAGAAAAATGTCTTGTTATGCAGTTTCTGTTTATAATTTTCCTAAAATTGTTTAGTATATAGCTAACACAATGTGGTAACTTCTCATGTTTATTTTCTTTATATACTGAGACCTTTACTACTAAAAAAAAATTGTTATTTTCAGTAAAAATGTCATTGTTTATTGCATCATCAGCATTAGATAGTAGAATATTCATGTGTAGATTTTTCCAGCTTGAAGTATACTTCTTACTTAACCACTTGCTTATGATGTGAATTATAACTGATTCAGCATAGAGTTCTACGTCTGGAAATGCAATTCCACCTTTTTCCCAAGCTCTATTGTGCCCATCATACTTTATTCTTGGTTTTTGTGGAAACCATAAAAACTGAATTAGAAGTGAATTGAGCTGTTTTATTATTTTTTTTTGGAGGGTTAATAATTATGGTTTGAATAAGGAACAAAATTTTTGGAAGAATACACATTTTTATTAATGTTAACTTTTCTTCAAAAGTAAAGAACATTTTATTCGATTTGTTTATGTATTCTTTGATTATACCTAACAAATTTCTATAATTGACTTGAATAATTTCTTTTCAATTAGGTTTTATATATATTCCTAGGTATTTAGTTTGTTTTTTCTCAACATTTAAACAGAGTAGGTTGCACACACAAAAAGCATTTGTTAAGCTTTCACTTACAGTGCTTTGTAATTAAGCAGGTCACCATATTGGTCAGCTATAGGGCTCTTTGTTTCTACTTGAGTGGTTTCCTCCTTCCCCTGTAACTGAAGTAAATTGACTCTTACATTAAGAGCTGTAATACTTACCTTATAGCTTTAGGACACCTTAGGAAACCTTGTAAACTGCAATAGCCCTTCGTTAAGCCTCATCGCTCGGGCTCTCTTCGCTCCCCTCCCTGCCCCCAATTACCTCCCGCCCCTAGTACCTCTACATTTATAGTATGGGACTCCTGACAATAAAGGGATGGGACCTAAATATACGTAAGGTTATGAGGTCAGGAACACTGCAACAATACTTTATGGAGGAATCTTGGGCAAGTAAGTGATGTACACATTATAAATGCTATACGCTTTGAGTTGGCGTTTTATGGTAGTTTTACTGATTGTGCATCGCTGCAGTGTGATCGTATATATGTGCCCTTTGGTTTGAAATTCATAAAGTTTTTTGTTTTCTGAGGGTCCCTACGATGGTTTGAAATGTGATAAGATGTTTGTTTGCAGTGAATGCTGAAATAAGAATGCATTACTGGTTTTAAATTGCATCTGAATGTCGTAATGTGCTTAATCTGCTAAGAGGCAATTAAGGCTTAATTTAATTTAATTTAATTTAATGAGCCCGCCAAAAGTTGAGCTATTTAAGTACTTTGAAATTACTTTGTGTTTTGTATCTGATGAAGCATAGTCTAACTATGCGAAAGCGCTCATCCTGTGTTTCCAATAAATGATTTTTTACACTTTTATCGTGGATATCTTCAGTTTGAACTGTGTTTGACTTGGAACTTGTTTACAGAAGGTATTTGTTCGTGGTGACTGTTCTCATTTTTTGGACTTCATTATTCTTTGATTATACCTAACAAATTTCTATAATTGACTTGAATAATTTCTTTTCAATTAGGTTTTATATATATTCCTAGGTATTTAGTTTGGTTTTTCTCAACATTTAAACAGAGTAGGTTGCACACACAAAAAGCATTTGTTAAGCTTTCACTTACAGTGCTTTGTAATTAAGCAGGTCACCATATTGGTCAGCTATAGGGCTCTTTGTTTCTACTTGAGTGGTTTCCTCCTTCCCCTGTAACTGAAGTAAATTGACTCTTACATTAAGAGCTGTAATACTTACCTTATAGCTTTAGGACACCTTAGGAAACCTTGTAAACTGCAATAGCCCTTCGTTAAGCCCTCGCTACGCTCGGGCTCTCTTCGCTCCCCTCCCTGCCCCCAATTACCTCCCGCCCCTAGTACCTCTACATTTATAGTACTATAGCCACTCCCCCACTTTCTAGATCCTATCTGCTTTCATCTGGGATAATTCCACCCACCCCCATTCTACTACCTACATTTTAATAGCACCTATTAGCTTTCATTTGGCATTCTCCCATCCCCCTTCCAGTACCTTTACCTCACCACTCTATCTTCTGGTGTTGCATCACCAGGTAAAACAGTTCCTTAACTCACTAGCTGAATCACAGATAATGATATACTCCTCTTTACTACCCCTCTTGTTCACACCATACCTCCTTACCTTGTATGAAAACCAGTTTCTCATGGGATTTCAGGTCCCAAAAGGCCATACTATCACCCCAGCTGTAAATCCTTCCACCTTCAACCATACTTGCAGTACCAGATCCTATCCAACATCTTGTTCAGTCTATCAACATCTCAACCCCAGGCACATTAGCTCTAGATCCAAACACTACCACAAACTAATAAACAAATTCCTGAAGTTCATCACCAAGTATAGACTCAACCTAATACTTGGTGGTGATATTCACCCCAACCCTGGCCCACTCACTTCAGAAACACATACCCCCTCTACTTGCAATCTAAGCTACAAACCTACAATTAATAGGCCGACTAACTCTCTCTCCTAGTCTGTCATCTCAATATTAGATGCATTAATAACAAGGTACATGAATTGCACGCACGTCTGGATGTCCACTCCCCTGAGATTCTCTGTTTATCTGAAACCTGGTTAAAACCTAACACTAAAGACAATGAAGTGTTGCCACCTAGGTACAACATACACAGGCTGGATCATGCTTCGAGGAAGGGGGGTGGGGTAGCTGTACTCTATAAATGTCAACATAGATGTAATACAACTTCCTCAGATTAATAACTCAGAGATTCTTGCCACCAAATTGCAACTTAATAAAAATAAATGCATTAATATCATCTGTATGTATATTCCCCCAGGTAACAATATATCTACATTTGAAGACATCCTGCACTGGCTATCATGTCACTACCCCCAAGAAACTCTGCCACTTCAAGACTTTAACATAGACTGGGGCACCTGTTCCTCAGAATCCCCAACCACCCATATTAACCTGCATGCATTTACACAAATCATATCCACCCCTACCAGGATAGGTAAACCCAATCAAAAAGAAAGTATACTTGACTGGGTACTCATAAACAGTCACCCCCAACTGTACACCTCTGGTACCCTCCTTAATGGCCTAAGCAATCACCTTCTCACATATGTAATTAAGCACAAAACCATTAATTCCCAACAACCCTTACTCAGAAAGGTTAGAAACAATAAAAACTTTGACCCTGTCAAATTTCAACAAGAACTAAACTCATGTAATTGGTCTATTCTAAAACACCTCCCCTTAGACTAAGCAATAGCATACTTTAACAACAAATTCCTTGAGATCCTTGATTTGCATGCACCTGTTCATTCAAAGAGAACCAAGGCAAAAACTGCACCATGGCTTTCTATAGAGTCTAAACTCAAAATTACCCTTAGAAACAAAGCATGGGCTTTATGGTGTTCTTCTAAAGACCCTCAAGATCACATTGAATACAGGCAATCCAGGAACGAAACCAAAAAATCAATTTTACAAGACAAAAAGCAATACTACTGCAATTTACAGACAGTAAATCAAAATAACCCTCAGAAGTTTTGGGCAGGTTTAAATAATCTACTACATCCTGGACAAACTTCAACCCCAATCCCTGCTGCTACTATTGATAAAACCCCTGAAGATGTTTCTGATAGTTTTAACCATTTATTTACTGAGACAATTCAAGCCCTAGCTAGCCAACTACCTCCTAGCTCCCCTGGTCCTGAAAGTAGCACCCCTAGAAACCCACTCGCGTTCATTCAGATTCCAACCAGTTGCCACTTCACTTATCCGTACCTTGATCAAAAAATTAAAACCCACTACACTTTCTGCTGATCAACTCCCTGCCGAGTACCTACAAAAATCAGCTGATGCTATTGCTTACCCCGTCTCAATACTAATCAATCGAACCATAGTAGAACCTAAAATTCCCACCATCTGGAAAATATCCTATGTAATCCCACTTCACAGAGGAGGCAGCTCTACTGAATTCTCCAATTATAGGCCAATAGCTATACTCTCTCCACTTGCAAAGATTATGGAAAAATGTATTCATAGACAATTCATGCACCACCTAATCCAAAATCGCCTTATGGCAGACACTCAGCATGGCTTCCATCCTCATCACAGCACTACTTCAGCCCTCCTAGCCTTTACTAACACCATAAACCATAATCGCAACAATAATTATATATCCTCAGCCCTCTTTTTGGATCTTTCCAAGGCATTCGATATGGTTGATCACCAACTTTTAATCCACACCCTGCAAACATTCTGTCTGGATACTGGAGCCCTCCAATGGTTTCAATCCTACCTGAATGGTCGACAGCAGGCTGTCCTCTGGCAGAACAAACTCTCTAACCTTCTACCTAACACCCTTGGAGTACCACAAGGCTCTATACTAGGGCCCTTGCTGTTCTTCATCTTCATTAACGACCTTTATACTGTTATCCCAAAAGTCAGCTATATCCAATATGCTGATGACTCTACTCTGATTTGCTTAGCCACATCTCCAGTAGAGTTATGGTCAGCTACCCAGACCACCTTTAATACAATAGAAAACTGGCTTTCTGAACATCGTCTGATCCTAAATCCCCCCCCCCCAAAAAAAAACTAAAATGTTGTTATTTTCACCAACACGTAGGTCTACCGCTTTCACCTTTACCATAAAATCAAATGATGGTACAATAATCTCCCCTGACCCATCTACAAAACTATTAGGTGTTGTCATAGACAATAATCTAAAATTTGACCTACATGTTAACCAAACTATTGAATCCATCAATAAAAAACTAGGGTCACTTTACAGAATAAAAGCCTTCCTAACCCCTCCAGCTAAAATTGCCATAGCTCGCTCTCACCTTCTTTCAACCCTTCTGTATGCATCCCCTCTAGTCTCAAATTTAAACAAGACTGGCCTTAACAAACTCTCACTTTGCTACAACCACATTGCTAGGTTTGCCACTGGGCTGCCTTTTAGGACACATCATTGCATCAATCTAAATCAGCTTGGGTGGCTGAACTACCCAGCCTAATCCTGTATAACCAACTGATTATGGCCTATAAAATCCTCTATAATCTGGACAATACTCCTGCACTTAAAAATATTATCACCCCCTATAACAATCCTAGACCGCTTCGATCCTCTAACAAACTACTAATTCAGACTAGCAAAATTAATAACACAGACAGTGATTCTCTCTTTGCAAACTCTGTAAGTAGATCCTGGAACTCTCTTCCAGCTGATATTACCTTACTTTCCACCTTAGGTCAATTTAAAACTAGACTCAAACAACATTTGTCACTTAACTGGCTATGTCAATGTATCAAGCCTGGCTAACTCTCTCTAGAATGTGTAAAAATCTGTTAACCAGTTTACTGTGTAATTTAATTTAATCCTGAATTGTGCTCAGGATTAACTGTAACCTGTGAAACTTGTTTAACTTGCTTACTTATGTAATCTCTGTAAATAGTCTGTTTGTAATATGTAATGCTGGTATTATGTAATGCTGTATCTGCTTACCCTTGGAGCTTTTCTCCCCGGGCCTCCGCTAAGAATGGACATGCATCCAGTCGGACTATCCTGGTCAACAAATGTAAAATAAAAAAAAATAAAATAAAAAATTTAAGTGTGTCATTCCCCCAACTAAGATTACTGTGTTTTGTCTGAGCTTAATCTTGGTACCATTTTGCATATTGCTACTATATATCACACTTTTGCTAAAACTACAATTACAGTTTTTTTTATTGTTGTCTTAATCTATTATTTATGCACATCTTGTTATTAATTCAATAGAGCTATAATACAGGTAGTGCATTTTTTATTGCCGTTTTAAATACCATAACATTTCCCAGATTAATACAGCTTTTTCTAAGCAAGTCAAAGATTTTGAATAAAAGTAAAATGAAGCCTGCTAACTCATACATGAACATTGTTCTAAAATCCCAATGTTTTGGCCAAAGTGACAAATGATGTGTTCTTTTTCTGAAGAAAGCATCCATGTTGAATTAAAATTTTCAGATTTAATAGATGCTTAGCTTTAAAATTAATGTGAACAGTTAGAATGTGTTTGTGATTGAAACATATGATAAAATAAATAAATGAAAATATAATTACAGTACACAGGTTGTAGGGGAGCGGGTTATTGTGTCAGACTATGAAGAAAAAAGATGGCAGATACTGCCTGCAGTATGACAGGCATATGTCTTGTATTTAAGATTATTGTGAAACAATAGTCTAAATGTAAGCTAGGAAAGAACACTGTTACCTAGAGTGATGAGAACATATTGTAGTGGTAGAAGAAATCTCTAAGAAAACAGTGTCCCAGTGTATTTTACCCTGCTTTAAAAAGACAGTGAAAGAATGATAAATATGCTTGTGGCTAGAAAGTTCTCTGATGTCTGAAAGTGTATTTCCTGGATGTAGTTCTAAAGGATTCTGCTATTAGCTAGCACTGGACTGCATTTTCTGTCTTGAGCGAACTTTTGCAAAAGCAGTCAGGCTGGGATACATTACAGGAAGAAGCTTTGTTTATCAATGAACTATCAATGACCCTTACACATACAAGAACATTTTCACCTGAAAAGAAAACCAATAGATGTCATTGAAAAGAGATAGTTCCTTGCTGAAATATTGACATATGTGTTTGAAGTATTGCCAAAAAAAGATTTTGGTGTGTCACAAGAAAAACATGCATAGAATTAACCTATAAAGAATAAGGTGCTAACAGAGAAGAAGACTTACCAGAATGATAGAGCGGGATTTTTCTTAGTCTGGAAGAGGAAAAAGATGAGAAGTAAGATGTGCAATAAGGTCGCTATTTAAATAAGATAATGATCTATGTGTTTTGTAATTAAAATATAACACACCTGGCCAAATATACCACTGAGCCCACAGTCACTCTGTAATAAAATGAAAGATTGTAGTGAGGTATGTATGGCTGTACTAGAGATAATCAGAAATACTTCTTTTAAAAGAATTTCATATAAATTAATTGTGCCAAATAATATCTGAAATTAATTTAAAACAAATGTGTAAGAGTAAAGCCCCCCCTCCATTCCTCACTCCTCTTCAGGGGTTTATGCCCACTGCATCCCCTATTTATTCTACAAACAACACTATAATGTCCATTTCTATGCCACAAATTTGAAAATGTGTATAGAAGCAGCTAGTAATGATATGATCCCCGTTGTCTAGTGGTCTGTGTAATCTTTCCGTCTGTTGTAAGTTCGATATTTTAGCATAAGAAAACAAAAATTAAGAAAATGTTAAAATGAGACATTTATAAGGTTTTAGAACATCTATGTTATGAACTTTTAAAAAACAGTTTACAAGAAACTTTTTTGTTTACAATAATTAAGGAAGCAACTATGCTGTTAGAGCATCTTGGAACACATATTATTTATAAGATGTTAAAAGATATAAAAGATATGGAACTCGTAGATATTTTCACAACCATTGTCTGAAGTATACAATGTGCTTGTGATCTGTAGAGTTACAGAGCAAGTATTGATTTCCTGCCCCTCCCCTTTGCATCCGATCCTCATTCCTCCATTTGGCTAACACTTTTATGAATATACTTGCAGACTGGTCGCTTATCACCAGTTCAGGCAGATCATCTCATGTTTCACCACCTTATCTGTGAAACCAAGCACCTTTCTGATTTGGAACCTAATTCTACAACTGACATATTTACTTGCTGTATCTGTCCTTTTTCATCGTTTCTCTTTCACTCCCCTTTAGGATGTTGTTTATGCCAATTATATCCCTTTATGCCTCCTTGTTTTCAAACTCCAGATTTGTAATCTTAGCTCTGCCATTAGCTAGATAATACTCTTCCCTTATAGTATATACAAATTCCTCTTCTACTGCCATTTTAGTCACTCATATTAACTTAAAGATGTCTCCCAGTAGGCAGATGGTACTCTTGTTTCTTCTCCTGTTCATTCTCCAGTTATGACTTCCCACAGGCCTTGAATCTGTAACTTTTGTTTTTCATGCAATCTTGTTAACGAGAGAGGCAACCTTATCCTTCATAGCTTTTCCTCTTTGCTTTCCTTTATAAATTCTTCATGGCTTCATTTAATCCATCACACAATTAATTTACCCCTATATGCTTTTTTGTCCTCTTGCACCATCTGTTCTCTGCAATGGTATCCCACAATTCACATCTTAAAGTGCCAGAACACTTTTTTTTGTTTTGTTTCATGGCCCCTTGCTTTCATTTGGTAGTAAACCAGACTAATTACTCAGTGTTTAAAAGTTTCCTTATACTTTCTACTACAAATAATCACATGCAGGATGTTGTTAGTCCCGTTCATTCTAGTTGCCATTCTACCCTTGATCATAGTATTCTTCAGTCTGTTGTGGCTCAGATAAGATCTCTCATAATTATCAACTTCTTTGTTACCCCTCCACCTCTTTTCCCTTCCTCTCAATTCACTATCCTCTTCCATTTTGTCTAGTCATTGAGAAGCACAGTGTATCCATCAGCAGTCCCTATACCCCATTACTAAAAATAAATGTATTTTTACTCCCACATCTATACTGTCCTTTTCCTATGTGTTCCCTTTCCCTTCTTCCTTGAATTTTTTTGTGACTTCTTTAATGTATACATACAGACATCACCATATTATTCTCGTCCTGTCATTTCTGTAGACCTTGTGTCCTGGAACTGATGTCTTATTCCCTTTTGTCACTTGGCCATGTCTTCATTATTATTAGAGTTCTGTCCTCTGTATGAGTGCTTGTAATGTCCTCCACTAATATTTCAGACTTTTGGTATCAGATATCATAACCTCCAGTCCACCTTCCTCCTGATACCTGTTCTCCATCATCTTCCCCCTCTATCTGAACCCCATACACCTGTTCCACCTTTATATATTCTATCATTCTTTCATCAACCCCTTCCAGTTCTGTCTTACTTTTAAAGAGGCAGTGTTTTAATGTTTCTTTCCAGACCCAGGCTAAGTAGTACAGTTCCTTTAGGGCTAAAGTGGAGATATTTTTTGTCACATGGCTCCTCACCATACTATTTTTCATCTCATTTTGTACTGCCCCCATCTCATCATCTTCTGCAGCACTAAACAAACAGGCATTATCCATTACTCTAATCTATCAAGCTGTACTGTCTGCTGCCACCATTAGAACTGTGAAAAACTTGAAATTCTATCATACAACCAGGCTGCAATATCTTGTATTCACTTCTCTGTCCAGTCAAGCTGTTGCTACATCCAGAAGGTCATTGCTTTCTATATGTACCACCCTATGAGGTCTCATTTTCCTCTTTTCTGTTACTCTAGACATCTCTTCCATCATCCTGTCCTGAATCATTTGTGGGGCTATTTTGATTGTTTCCCAAACTCTTGCACTCTACTGTCTCATTCCACTGAATTCTCTTAGTCACTGAATCCATGATCATGAGAATCCCACCTCTCTCTTTCTTCTGCACTAGCATCTTTCCTAACTCTATTCCCTTTCTCATACTAGCATGTCCTTAACTCCCTTTACAGCACTTTTTGCCTGTTACCCCTTGTTAACCTCTTCATTGTTTGCTGACACTGTATTTTGTTCCTTCCCACTGTTAATCAAACTTACATTACATTATTGCCTCCCTAGTCATACTTCTCTTTCTGCCTCTGCTCTGTGCCTCCATCATTCTGCCTGATGTCACTTCATCAGTCATACTTCCTTTTCTGCCTCTAATCTGTGCCTCCATCATTCTGCCTGCTGTCACTTCATCAGTCATTCTTCCTTTTCTGCTTCTGATATGTGCCTCCATCATTCTGCCTGCTGTCACTTCAGTCATACTTCCTTTTCGGGCCACTGATCTGTGCCTCCATCCTTCTGCCTGTTGTCACTTCATCAGTCACAAATCCTTTTCTATGTCTGATCTGTGCCTCCATCATTCTGCCTGCTGTCAATTCATCAGTCACACATCCTTTTCGGCCTCTGATCTTTGCCTTCATCATTCTGCCTGCTGTCACTTCATCAGTCATACTTCCTTTTCTGTCTCTGATCTGTGCCTCCATCATTCTGCCTGCTGTCACTTCATCAGTCACAAATCCTTTTCTATGTCTGATCTGTGCCTCCATCATTCTGCCTGCTGTCACTTCATCAGTCATACTTCCTTTTATGCCTCTGATCTGTGCCTCCATCTTTCTGCCTGCTGTCACTTCATCAGTCATACTTCCTTTTCTACCTCTGATCTGTGCCTCCATCATTCTGCCTGCTGTCACTTCATCAGTCACAAATCCTTTTCTATGTCTGATCTGTGCCACCATCATTCTACCTGCTGTCACTTCATCAGTCACAAATCCTTTTCTATGTCTGATCTGTGCCTCCATCATTCTGTCTGCTGTCACTTCATCAGTCACACTTCCTTTTCTACCTCTGATCTGTGCCTCCATCATTCTGCCTGCTGTCACTTCATCAGTCATACTTTCTTTTCTACCTCTGATCTGTGCCTTCATCATTCTGCCTGTTGTCACTTCATCGGCCACAAATCCTTTTCTATGTCTGATCTGTGCCTCCATCATTCTGTCTGCTGTCACTTCATCAGTCACACTTCCTTTTCTGTCTCTGATCTGTGCCTCCATCATTCTGTCTGCTGTCACTTCATCAGTCACAATTCCTTTTCTACCTCTGATCTGTGCCTCCATCATTCTGTCTGCTGCCACTTCATCTGTCACAATTCCTTTTCTACTTCTGATCTGTGCCTCCATAATTCTGCCTGCTGTCACTTCATCAGTCACACTTCCTTTTCTACCTCTGATCTGTGCCTCCATCATTCTGTCTGCTGTCACTTCATCAGTCACACTTCCTTTTCTGCCTCTGATCTGTGCCTCCATCATTCTGTCTACTGTCACTTCATCAGTCACAATTCCTTTTTTACCTCTGATCTGTGCCTCCATCATTCTGTCTGCTGTCACTTCATCAGTCACAAATCCTTTTCTATGTCTGATCTGTGCCTCCATCATTCTGTCTGCTGTGACTTCATCAGTCATGCTTCCTTTTCTGCCTCTGATCTGTGCCTCCATCATTCTGCCTGCTGTCACTACATCAGTCACAAATCCTTTTCTATGTCTGATCTGTGCCTCCATCATTCTGTCTGCTGTCACTTCATCAGTCACACTTCCTTTTCTGCCTCTGATCTGTGCCTCCATCATTCTGCCTGCTGTCACTTCATCAGTCATACTTCCTTTTCTACCTCTGATCTGTGCCTCCATCATTCTGCCTGCTGTCACTTCATCAGTCACAAATCATTTTCTATGTCTGATCTTTGCCTTCATCATTCTGTCTGCTGTCACTTCATCAGTTACACTTACTTTTCTGCCTCTGATCTATGCCTCCATCATTCTGTCTGCTGTCACGTCATCAGTCACACTTCCTTTTCTGCCTCTGATCTGTGCCTCCTTCATTCTGTCTGCTGTCACTTCATAAGTCACACATCCTTTTCTGCCTCTTATCTGTGCCTCCATCATTCTGTCTGCTGTCACTTCATCAGGCACAATTCCTTTTCTACCTCTGATCTGTGCCTCCATCATTTTGTCTGCTGTCACTTCATCAGTCACAAATCTTTTTCTATGTCTGATCTGTGCCTCCATCATTCTGTCTGGTGTCACTTCAGTCACAATTCCTTTTCTACCTCTGATCTGTGCCTCTATCATTCTGCCTACTGTCACTTCATCAGTCACAAATCCTTTTCTATGTCTGATCTGTGCCTCCATCATTCTGTCTGCTGTCACTTCATCAGTCACACTTCCTTTTCTACCTCTGATCTGTGCCTCCATCATTCTGTCTACTGTCCCTTCATCAGTTACAAATCCTTTTCTATATCTTATCTGTGCCTCCATCATTCTTTCTGCTGTCCCATCATCAGTCACAATTCCTTTTCTGCCTCTGATCTGTGCCTCCATCATTCTGTCTGCTGTCACTTCATCAGTCACAATTCCTTTTCTACCTCTTGTCTGTGCCTCCATCATTCTGTCTGCTGTCACTTCATCAGTCACACATCCTTTTCTGCCTCTGATCTGTGCCTCCATCATTCTGTCTTCTGTCACTTCATCAGGCAAAATTACATTTCTACCTCTGATCTGTGCCTCCATCATTTTGTCTGCTGTCACTTCATCAGTCACAAATCTTTTTCTATGTCTGATCTGTGCCTCCATCATTCTGTCTGGTGTCACTTCAGTCACAATTCCTTTTCTAACTCTGATCTGTGCCTCTATCATTCTGCCTACTGTCACTTCATAAGTCACAAATCCTTTTCTATGTCTGATCTGTGCCTCCATCATTCTGTCTGCTGTCACTTCATCAGTCACACTTCCTTTTCTACCTCTGATCTATGCCTCCATCATTCTGTCTACTGTCCATTCATCAGTTACAAATCCTTTTCTATATCTGATCTGTGCCTCCATCATTCTGTCTGCTGTCCCATCATCAGTCACAATTCCTTTTCTGCCTCTGATCTGTGCCTCCATCATTCTGTCTGCTGTCACTTCATCAGTCACAATTCCTTTCTATTTCTGATCTGTGCCTCCATCATTCTGTCTGCTGTCACTCTGTCTCTTCATTGGTCACACTTCCTTTTCTATCTCTGATCTGTGCCTCCATCATTGTTTCTGCTGTCACTTCATCAGTCACAAATCCTTTTCTACCTCTTATCTCTGCCACCATCATTCTTTTTGCTGTCACTTCATCAGTCACAATTCCTTTTCTGCCTCTGATCTGCACCTCCATCATTCTGCCTGCTGTCCCTTCATCAACCACACATCCTTTTCTGCCTCTGATCTGTGCCTCCATCATTCTGCCTTCTGTCTCTTCATAAACCTCACATTCTTTTCTACTTCTGGTCTATGCTATTTACCTCGGTCTTGCTCGACAGTCACCTTCTGCCTCTTTCTATTTTGTTTATCTGTCTTGCCTTCCTCTGTCATACTATCCCTAATCAGATCCTTCTGTCCTCATCTTTACATTTCCAACCCTGTTTCATCTCCTAGACTACAAAATGCTCTATCATGTACTTCTCCTCCAACCTATGGCCATTCTGTCCAGAATATTGCATCTCTTATCAGACCTAACATGTATTTCTAGACCTCTTGTCAGAATGCATGACTCACACCACACTTCCCCATAGGTCTCTTAGGTATGATTCATTTCTTTCAGTCCTATTTATTTAAGAGATGTTTTCATCAGAAGCTGTAAGTAAGAATACTAAAATGTTACCTTAATTAAAGTGCATGTGGCAGTGAGACATGTTGCCACTACACTGACAAGCAGCCATATCTCCATCCGCTATCCACTTTACCTGGCTGTTCTCTCCATTTTCTACTACTCCATTTTCTACTGCTGACTGTACTTTACTTCAGTTTTTCTACTACTCCATCTTCTACCGCTGACTGTACTTCACTCCAGTTTTTCTACTACTCATCTTCTACCGCTGACTGTACTTTACTTCAGTTTTTCTACTACTCCATCTTCTACCGCTGACTGTACTTTACTTCAGTTTTTCTACTACTCCATCTTCTACCACTGACTGTACTTCACTCCAGTTTTTCTACTACTCCATCTTCTACCGCTGACTGTACTTTACTTTAGTTTTTCTACTACTCCATCTTCTACCGCTGACTGTACTTTAGTTCAGTTTTTCTACTACTCCATCTTCTACCGCTGACTGTACTTTACTCCAGTTTTTCTACTAATCCATCTTCTAACGCTGACTGCACTTCACTTCAGTTTTTCTACTACTCCATCTTCTACTGCTGACTGTACTTTACTTCAGTTTTTCTACTACTCCATCTTCTACCGCTGACTGTACTTTACTTCAGTTTTTCTACCGCTGACTGTACTTTACTCCAGTTTTTCTACTACTCCATCTTCTACCGCTGACTGTACTTTACTTCACTTTTTCTACTACTCCATCTTCTACCGCTGACTGTACTTTACTTCAGTTTTTCTACTACTCCATCTTCTACTGCTGACTGTACTTTACTTCAGTTTTTCTATTACACCATCTTCTACCGCTGACTGTACTTTACTTCAGTTTTTCTACTACTCCATCTTCTACTGCTGATTGTAATTTACTTCAGTTTTTCTACTACTCCATCTTCTACTGCTGACTATACTTTACTTCAGTTTTTCTACTACTCCATCTTCTACCGCTGACTGTACTTTACTTTAGTTTTTCTACTACTCCATCTTCTACCACTGACTGTACTTTACTTCAGTTCAGGCTTGCAGAACTTGAAACCCGATAACAGACATATTCTTATGAGGAAATAGGCAATGCAGATTCATTCAGGGAAAAATGTATTAACTAATGAATTCTTCAGATCAAACGTATACATTTTGAATTACTTTTTTATTTTCAATTATGTCATTGAAATATGAAAAGATGAGCCATACTTCTATATTCCATATTCAAGAGTTAAGTGTTGAAGTCTGCAGAGAAGAATATTGCTACTAACACTGCAGGCTGTCTACTGAGTGCTGACTTTGAACTTTAGCGTGTAGTACTTTCTTGATGTATATGTTACTCATGGTGAATAAGCATCTCTATATTTCACTGAAAGAGAAAATCTGTGGTCTCCTTTATGAGGGATTTGAAGTCAGATTTTAGTTCAGCATTGATCTGGCTGTAGTCAGGGATCAGCCCCTGAAATGGATATATTTGCTTACTCAAAGTGCCTTCAAAGTAGCCATCAGTCAGAGTTGAATGCTGCTGGCTTTTATTCATGACCAAGACCAAGACCTATGGCTGGGATGGTAGTTCCAAGAATGGGGAACATCACTTCAGTTTTTCAACTTTTGCAGGGTGCTTTCTGTGTGATTACTTCAGACTTTACTAATTTAGTATTATGTTCAGAATAAGCACATGCAGGTGTTTAAGCAGTCACCCTCTGTAAAACGTTTTCCTTGCAGCAACAGCTATTTCAGGTGAAACTTTGAATGTGCATGGCAACCATGCTAAAAACCCTATTTTCAGTCTTTCTATTACCCTCCGAGTTAATAATTCCAGATTGACTGCATTAAGTTTTTGACAAAGAAGACACAATTAAAGGATACTGATTTTTTAGACAGAGCACAGAATGCATTTATCCATCCATTTGGTGTTGAAAAAACTCTGCTCCTCTAGTTTTCATTCAGTGGGCTTATGTTGAACTTTAGTGTTAGACGCTTTACAGGAGAGACATGCAAACATGAAATATTCATCTCACAAAAGAAGGTATGTGTGGTTTTCTAATCAATGTGAGATATTATGTCTGCTTTTACCAACACAGTTGACATATTCTGGTGTCATGTTTGATGCTGGAATTTTCAAAGTTTCTGCCAAATGCTCATTAGTGAGAGCAGAACATTGTGTTAATATTTGTGATTGAGAATGACTATTTACATATGTAAATGTTGGCAGGGCACTGGCTATTTTCAATGCAGGTTGTGTAATATTTCTGCATTTAAATTGCTGAGCACTAAATTTGGTAACATCCAACTGCACATGAACTAGAACTTCCTCTGAATCAACAAAAGACAGATTTAATTACCTTTAGCGAAGTTTCTTTTTCTTTTGACAAAGCAAATCTCTAATCAAATTGTTCAATCAAAACAATAATTTGTTTTGCGTATTTTTCTCTCAATTTGATAGTTTTTCACTAAGGGATAATTGTGTATAAATGGGAAAAAATATACACATCCTCTTTTGCAGGCTGATTCCTGAATAGAGCTAGTTTCATTTTGAAAGCTCTCACAGGTACAAACATTTTATAATATGCTGAACTTTTTCCCTGTTGTTACATGGTTAAATCAGTCATATGTGTTGTAATATCACAAAGAGAAGCAGATGGTAATTCCAGGAGTTATTTTCATCCTCCTGGATTTTAGTTGCCTCATTTTCTATGTATTTTGTCATCCTCTATTCCAAAGTATTAAGACCAGAGTAACAGGTTTGTTGTGATGTTCACCTTCATAAAAAGGTCTGCTCTCTTCTGAGTTTTTCTATCAGACTGGCTGCTTTAGTTTTGCTTTCATTTGCATCCTATTTAATCTAATTTGGGTGCTTAGTTTTTTAATGCTGCTAACATTGTATTCCTTTGCTACTGAAATTGATTTATGGCAAATAAGGTACAGTATGTTGTTTGTAAAAACAGAATAAATGTTTACTTGTGTATCTATTTATTTACGTTTTTTACTGAGGTGGTGTTTTTAACAAAACTGACCTTTTTTGGACAGACCCCAGGTAGTTACATCACAGTAAATATATAGAACAATTAATGTGAAACAAAGTAAACTACAGCAAATATTAATATCAGATCTCTCTGTAAATTAAATACAAGAAGAGAACAACAGCATACAAGCTGTAATACAATATGTATTACAAGAATGATAGCATTCATACAATTATTTTCAGGGATTGACATTTACTTAATGAAGACCCTATAAACTACAATGTACAGGCACACATGTTCTAGTCATGATTATAGGGATATACTGCACTACTTATTAAAAAGTATAACAAAGACAACAACCTACATACTACTCTCCCCACCTACCTACATACAAACACACACTTCCTGCAATTCATTCACAAGAGACATTAGCACTGTAAGCCACTGTCTGTGAGATTTTATTGGAATACTCTGCAGTACATATTCCCACAACCAATCATCCTCAGAGGTCAGCCATAGTTCTTCACTAAAAGGAAAACCATACTGGTAGGTCAGCTTAGCGAGAGTGATTTTCTCCAGTGGCTATAGCACAATATTAGTACTAATTCACATCAAAGATTAGTGCTCTAACAAATAGAAACAAGCCGGAAAACCTACAAAAATAATAAGACGATGACAACCCTACTTTACGTTAGTTAGCATAATTCTCTTACAAAAACTGTATCAAGATGACAAAGCATTTAAACTTTGAAAATGTACCCAGAGCAATTGTTGTACTTCACTACTTTACAGACTTAGAATGCTCCCTTATAAAAAACTGGATCAAGTGATTAAGGCATATTGGAAGTATAAAAACATAGTTTACATACTTTGACATTTTTCATTTAAAAAATATGGTGCAGCATACAACAGTGCACTCTGACGGTGAAAATAATGGGTCTATATTAATTTGTCGCAATACAATTGCAACGAACACCAGATCATCACCCTTCATTCAGCAAAAATTGTTTCAGCAATTTGCAAATTACAGCATGCATCCAAGACATGTTAGCAAAAACGCTATGAAAGAGCAGTTCCTGAGAGCCTCAAGATTACATAGTAAAAATTATGAGTTGCAGAGGTCTATGGAAGTGTTAAGAGGAGAACTACTTGATAGAGGATATAACCAGATAGAAATAAACACCACCATTGATGGAGTATATCAAGAACGTCAAGGGAAGGGCAGACCTTACTTCTCAGAACAAACTACAAGAGATAACCCTGAAACTGACTCCAGGGATAAGAAACTCATATTCCTCATTACGTATGCAAGTGAAGTCAGTCAATTTTGTGATATATTTAGGAAGAACTGGAACATATTATTAGCCACTAAAGAACTTGAAGGTGTCATAGACTCTAGACCTCACTTTTCATTTACAAACAAAAAAATCACTTAAAAGGCAGTTATGTTATAAAACCCAAACACATAAGTCCCTGAACCACATCAGATAGGATAGGGACATATATGTGCAGGAACTGCAGAGCTTGTAAGTACATTTTCTCATGTAGCACTTTTGTATAGCCACAGCAGAGGTTTATAATTGAATTTAACTTCTATTCAGACTGTAGGACTAGAAATATAGTCTTAGTTTTTGCCAATATTGTAAAGTTTTTTATGTGGGCAAGACTAATAGAATGCTCAAAGAATGCATTTTAGAACATATGAGGGACATAGTAAACAAAAAGGAGAGTAGTGCCCTAGCTAAACATGTAGAAGCTGAATGGATGCACCATTTTTTTTTTAAATATTTAGTTTTAGAAGTTCTGGTAGAAAATATCAGAGGGGGTGACATTAGAAACAGAACAGAAGAGGCTGAGCAAAAATGGATTCTGCAACTAAATGCAGACAACCCCCCAGGCATTAATGAAGCTGTTTCTTTGAAACCATTTTTAAAGGCAAGAGCTTTAAAGCACTAATTCCCTTCTATATGGTTCTATAGGCATTCACATTTGAACTTGCATACTGCTTTCAACAGTTTTATGTCTATGTTTTTTTCTGCTATTTTTCAATTAATTAAATCTGATATAAATATTTAATTGTTTGAATTAACTGATTGGTCACTTTGAAAGTATATATATATATATATATATATATATATTAAGGAAGGCATGGGATGTTTTATTAAGTCTGATGAAGCGACTTGGAAGGTAGTGAAAGTGCTCACTTTGTCCTTGCAATAAAGAATTTCTCTTCTACTGTGGCAGTTCGACTTTTTATACATACTACTGGCTCTGCGGTGAAGACCGAGCTGTTCATCTGGTACCTGTGTTTTGTCTTTTTCATAATGGCATTGAAACCTGCAAAGTGTGCTAAGTACTTGTCCTATGGCTGAAATAGCACTTTGGTGAATATATAATGGGCATTAAATTGTGCCAATCACATTCTAGTAGTTATTCAGTGGTACGTGGATGTGACACGTCTGGTGCTGTGATCATGTTCTAGTAGTTATTCAGTGGTATGTGGATGTGACACGTCTGGTGGTGTGATCATGTTCTAGTAGTTATTCAGTGGTATGTGGCTGCGACACACCTGGTGGTGGGTGCCCCCATTTGTAATAAAAGGGTAGGAAAGTTATGTGTACTTTTTGAAGAATATATACTTTAGTAACGATATATGAGTTTATCTACAGTTTAGTCTTTATTACTGGTCTAAGTTTAATGTGGTGACCAGTTGTGTGTCTAATATAAAGGGAGTGTAAGATGGGCAGGGTGTTTAGTTTGCACCATATGATAAATATATGAAGGAATACACTAGATTAAAGAGCTTTAACAGTGTTCAAGTTTTTTCATAATGTAGGCAAACAGCAACAAGGAGAAAATCAGTCCCGATGTAGAAAAAAGCAGGTTAAAATACTTGAGAAACAACAATGGGACAACCACAGCAAAGCAGATATATTTAATAAACAATAAGCAGTAAACAATACAGTCTTTTTTTTTGTGGAAAGGGGATACACAACAATTGGATGCTTTTGTTCACTATTTAGAGACAACCACCACATTTTCAAGATTTACTGTGCATTCATCAGTATATTTTGTAGAATTTTTGGATATTTTATTAAAAGTGGATGAAGGGGGTAAAATAAGCACTTTGTTATACCATAAGTCATGCTGAAAAAATGCTCTATTGGATAGGGGTAGCATGCACCCCCACCATATTTTTAAGAATGTCATGGATAAACAGCTTCTGAGAACTTCCCAATTTTGTAGTAAGGGAAGTGATTTTTGCATCATATAAATGTAACAGAGAATAATTTGTTAGAATATGGTTACAAAAGTAGTGAAGTTAGAGAAGGATCAGAAAGGGTTATGTCCATGAGAGAGGGGAAAGGTAGACCTTGGTATTCAAAGAATACTGGAGATTCAGTTAGTAAGGGACAGAGAAATATATGTAAGGTTAGGATACTCTTTACTTTTAGTATGGATTTTAAATATATGAAGAAAATAATACAAAATAACTGGAAGATATTACTGTCTGATAACAGGATGAAAAATATAGAAGGTGATGTGCCAAACTTCAGCTATAAGAGAAATCATAACTTAAAGAGTCTGTTATGTTATAGACCAGGACCTGGTGATAAGAATAACCTAGGTAAATTATATAGTGACAAATCAGGTACATATCCATGTAAAAGATGTAAGGCATGCAGGTATAGTAGGACTGATAATGTGTTTGAGCATCCTGTTACTAAAAGGATCTATAAGTGTTCAGACTATGTATGCTGTTCTACTAAAAATGTGATTTATATAGCAACCTGTTCATCATGCACTTCTTTTTATGTTAGCAAAACGAATAGAATATTAAAGTAACATATTTTACAGCATATGGATGATATACGGAGAAATGTGCAAAGAAGTGCAGTAGCTCAACATATTAATGAATTTCCACAGCATGATTTTAAATGTATGGCTTTGGATATTTACACTTCTGCACCTAGAGGTGGTGATATAAAGAATGTCACAGAAGTTAAAGAAACCCACTGGATAGCTGGTTTGAGAGCTGATGTTCCACCAGGCTTAAATAGTTTTATACCTTTAAAACCTATTTTAAAGGCTAGAAAATGTTAATTGGTTAAATGATTTAATTAATGTAATTGTTTTTTCAAGTGTATTTATATGCAGACTGTTTTTATATGTTTTGTATTGATCTGATGAAGGAGGCATCTCCAAAAGCGCTTATCTGTTTACTGGTTATTGTTTATTAAATATATCTGCTTTGCCGTGGTTGTCCCATTGTTGTTTCTCAAGTAAGTTTCCTCATAATGTTGTTGTTGTTTCTCAAGTAAGTTTCCTCATAATTTTGTCTTATAGATTCGTTTTTAATCTATGGATATTTATATAACAATTAGGTGTACTATTAATTGGACAGTACTTAAATTATATCTGTATGAAGGGATGCAGTATTCACTGATACTTTATCAATACCTTATTTTTTAGTAAACAGTAGTTATTTTAATGTTGGTAAATCAAAGTGGTTATTTTGTTACTTGTCCAGCAATGTTTTTTTTATGCATTAATTTGTAGATCATTTGTGGATTATGGATGCATTAATCTTCTATGGACTGCCAGAATACAAATGAAAAGAAAGAATCAGAAAAGAGGTATTTTCTACTTGCCAGATAATATGATTTCTATAATAAAGCTGGACAGGAAACGTAGAATACATAAAAAACATTTTGAAAATCAGTTTACTCAATATTTAAATAAGTAACTCAAAAGGAGGAAAGGGGACATTTTGTATGAAGTCCGAGGTGGTACATAAAATACTTTTTTCCTTCTGCAGCTTTTACTAAGGTTTTGGGAATAACATTTGAAATGGAAGCGAGAGGTGGATAGCTTGGGAAGACTTGACCTTATGAATATTTTATACATTAAAGCTAAATGGGTTCACTTTTTATTTATTTATTTTACATTTGTTTACTGGGAAAGTCCAACTGGACACAGGAACTTTTCAGCAGCAGCCCGGGGAGAAACTCTCCGGATAAAAATACATAAATCAACAGGAAGAAAACATTTACACTATGGATATCTAGTAATACATAGTAAATGGCCAAAGATAACATATAGCAAAACAAGATGAGAAACATTAGCACAGTTTTATATGGTAGATAGCACAAGTAATAGAGATTTCTTACAAGTTTCCTATGGTACATAATAAAAGTAATATACATTTCTAACAACAATGTAGATGATAGTAATATAGAAAACACACTTAGAAGAATATTCCCTCACACAGTGGTGTAGATGGAATACATAGTTACTGGGTTAGATGGAGAATAGGTTGTTCAATAAGTGTTTATCCTGGGGAGTCACAGGGGCATAACAGGTATTCATGTAGTGTGCTTTGAGGAGCTTTTTAAATTGTGTGGTGGAGGTAATGGAATTCAGGTGGCTAGATAGGGTATTCCAAGATTTAGAAATAGAGTAGCTGAAGAGAGATTTCCCAGTGTCATTATTATGTTTGATGACATCCAAGCAGTTTTGGGTAGTAGATCTTAATGTTCTTGTTGTCGAATAAGGTATAATTTGTATTCTGGAGCCAGGGTTTTAGCTGGGTGATAGTATAGTTTTGTGTGCCAATGACAATTGGTTGAGTTTCAGTAGATGAGGCAGCTCAAGCCACCAAAGTTGCATGAGAGCTACACAGTGATGGGTTCTATATGGGGTCTCAGTGGCAAATCTAGCAATCTTGTTATAACAAGATTCTAATTTGTTTAGGTTGGCTTTGCAGAGGTTAGTTAGTATTGGGCATGCGTAGAGGAGGGTAGATAACAGATGTGTCCTGGTTATAGTGGTTTTGGTTTGTTTAGTGAGAAATTGCTTGCTGCGATAGAGGAGATCAAGTTTGTGTGATCCTTCTCGATAGGTTGGGCTATATGAATGTCAAATCTAAGGTTGATATCAGTTTCTACACCTAAGAGTATAGTGTGGGAGGTAGGGGTGATCATGGTTTTGTTATTGGACATGATGGGGAAATTGTCACATGGGGGAGGGGATCTACAAGGGCTGAAAATAAGTTTTGTTTTATTTGGATTTAGAATAAGCTGTGAGTTAGTGAACCAGGTCTCAGCCATTGAGAAGGATTGTTGGGTTAGGGAGTGAAGGCCATTTAATGTGTGGGCTGAGCATATGAGGGTGGTGGCATATTGTACTACTAAGGCATTGGGTGTGGGGGATGAGAACTAATTGGTAAATAGAAAAAAGAGTAGTGGGCCAAGTATGGAGCCCTGAGGGACTCCTAAGGTTACTGGCAAGAGAAAGGATAGTTGATTCTGCCATTTTACTGCTTGCTGATGTCCTGATAGGTAGCGTTTAAGCCATGAGATTGAGGGGGTGCTGATGTTTAGGGTGGATAGTGTATTAAGAAGTCTATTATGGTTGACCATGTTGAAAGCTTTAGACAGATCTAAAAAAATGGCAGATACTAGTTGTTCCTTGTTTCTGTGGTGGTGAAGATGTCTACAACAATCTACAGCAGTTATAATTCATTTAAGTTGATAGGTAGATACTAGACCTGCAGTTCAAAGAGACCAGTGAAGAGCAATGCTCAATTTCCCAATTGTTCCAAAGCACTGTCTACTTCAATGACTTCCTCAAGGTGACACAGCAGGTAAATGGAGGCTGGCAGAATCAATCCCTGGATCACAGGAAATAGGGTTTTAACATAACCTTAATTATATGCACAAATTGCCAGTGCACATAGGTAACCTAACTGCATGTAGTGGAAAGGACTGATAACTATATATGTGGAACTATATTTCTTTACTATAAAGAGTGAGCCTTAATATAGTTAAATTAGTGTAAAGGATCAAGTCTAGAACATTCTAGGAAAAGTTAAATCCTTATTACCAATGGTAGGAAACATTGATAAATTGATTAGAAAATAAAAGAGGAAAAATACAAAATTTATATATTTTTTGAATAGATATAATAGATATAGTTAACCAATTTAAACAACACAAAAGGCACTGTATAAGAGCTACTTATCAATGTGGGATGAATAATAGTATAGGATTAGCCAGAATCTGTAAAAGAGGCATACTTAAGAGACTACATTAGATATGTTATTAACTTCTAAAAGTCAGAAGTCTGTTTATCAACCTTTTTCTAAAACCAGAGTGGTCTGATTCATTTCTGCTAACCACAGGTGTTTTGAATATTCTGGGACATTTATCTGAAGCTGAGTTCTCCTGTTAATATTAATGTCAAACGGTGCTCTAAGTAGTGGGAGAGATTATTCTTTGTTCTGAGAGTATAAATTGATAATTTTACATTCATCCTATGTCTCATATGGGGAGGTAACCTTGTATGCACTCAATTAAAGGTTAATGTAGATCAAAGAAGGGTTACCTGAGATGTTTGTTTGCAAGGTTTTGCAGTGATACTTTTAGGGACTAGAATAGAAAATTAGCATTTTTCACTAACTCAATATTTAGAGGCAGAGAGTAATACTACAGTTAGAAGACAATACTAGCTTGAGATTTAAAATATTTCTTGCTATATATCTTCTAGAATCTGGAGTCACATAATTAGATATGACGCAGCATACTTTGCGCTCTGTCATTACATTACCCATGATAATTTTTATGTATGTTCTTAAAATAAAAGGATTGAGCATCTTTTCTGTTACTATTAGTTCTTCCTTACCTCATTTCTAATGTAATTACTTCCTGAGTTGCATTTTATATTTGTTTATTTACATTTAACCCTTCTTCATTACTGATGTTATGTTTTGTCATTGCAGTACCCCAGGTCATGATGGAAAAAGGACTATGGACCATCTTACCTACCTGGCCATCAAACTGTAAAATAAATGAATAAATTAAAACTTCTAAGTACTTGTTATAAATCCATTTTTTGTAACTTATTACCTACAAGGTCAAAGATTTTTATACATTTAGAAGTTATTTAATTGTTACATCTGTAAAGTATCTAAACACTTTTCTTACTGCTTATTTAAAGATTATTTTCATCGGTCCATTTAAACAGAGTAATAAAATCATTCCTGAACCTGCGGTGGTGGTGCTGCCGTACCATTGTCACCTCACAGGAAGACGCTGTTCGGTTCGATTCTCAGCTAGAGCGTCTTCTGCGTGGAGATATGTGTGAATGGGCATATCTTCGTTGAAGGTTGTGCGTCAGGGCTGGTTACTCGAAACTTAAAAATCAACTACCAATCATTAGCGGACCGGAGTCCCGCTGTGGTGACCCCTACCCGAGAAAAGCCGAAAGACACAAAAAAATAAATAAAATCATTCCTGAAGAATGAAGAGATGGTCCAGATCTAATTATGTCATCTGCATAGAATGAGTTTCATGTAATTGTGGGAAATGGAAATCCTTGAGTATCATTGTTTATACATATAGAAAAAAAAATATAAGAAGAAACTAATCCACGAAGGAAGTAAGCATGGGTTATATAATCTCTTACTCTAGAGATTGCCTGATCGAAAATTAAATGTTCCAAAAAGTGACACCACATTTAGAAATGTCTAACAACAGACTGTGGTTTGGGACATAAATCACCAAATCTGCTAATGTTATAAGCCTGTTATCTGAAACAGCAGTGTATGTTTGTGAGTTTATCCAATTATAAAGGAAAATGCAGTTTTCTTTTGCATGGAAAGTTTGAACAATGAAAGCAACACCAGTTATTTTGGAATAAATCACATGTTGTCAGTGTGTATAGTAATGTGGTGACACTTGCCAGAAGTTGTGTTGAAAACTGGATGCTGAACTCTTCATAGATGTTCAGGCTATGGCACAAAGCACAGACATGGATGGAACACCTCAAATCCCTTGGCAAAATGAAATCACTTCCATTTTGTGCTCTGATTCAGATTTTTCACACTGGAGATTGAAATGCATCTTGAGGTTGTGCTTTATACAGTAAGATGCTGGCGGAAAGGGGGGGTGTCATATTTTTTTAGACAATAAGTGAGTTATTCTGTGAGAAGAATGATGCGTACCATAAGGCATCATGCAAGAGCAGATCATAAGCTATTATTTTTTTCTTTCTTGAAATGAATCCAAGACCATATATATATATATATATATATATATATATATATATATATATATATATATATAAAACTCTGCATCATATCTGCCATTTTAGGTGACATGTGACATTATGAGTTCAAAAGCAGTCACACACAGGAAGGTGGGGATTTTAGGTATTAAACCAGTTGAAAAGGAGGGCAAGAGGAGAACAGAGTATTGTTTGGTACTCAATGTAAATAAATTTGTCTTCATCATCAGTTGCTGGAAATACAGCCGGAAAAGCAGTTACCCTGAGTCTATCAGAGAGGGTTTGTATTCTTCTATCAAAATATCAGATGATTTTATTGTTATTAAAAAAATGCTCTGTCATTGAATCAACTTCTTTTTCTTCATGTCTTTATGAAAGGCAAAAGCCCCAGCTGTGCTACATATTTGCTGACACTGGTTACTAGGAGTTTACCTTAGCCCTCTAATCTGAGGGCCATTAGTTCTTGGCATAGCACTTTATTTTGGACCTTAGCAACATGTGCTTTTGTATGCTGTACATGTGACAAAACATGAAAAAGTTGAAATGTCATCACTGAAAAATCTACAACATACGTTTTGTGCTCAAGATCTCTGTGTTCAAAACTTTCTTTATGCCATTTGCCTAATTATAAAAATTTTCTATTACATATCTGTAATACAGTTAATTGTGCCTGAAATTGCTATCTTTACTATCAAAGCCTGTGCCATACTTAAAACTTTTAAAAGACCCTTGTTAATTTTCTAGCATCCATCTTTACCAGATAACTATCACTAACCTAACCAGTGATTTGCTGGAATCAGTGTGCATTTTAAGACTATTAACTGCACGTGGGCAAAAAGTAAAATATTAATTAGAAAAGAAGCCATGCATGAGATTCTGAAAACCCAAGACTGGAGTTGAAAGATCTCTGACATGAAATTATGGTATTCATTGCAAAAACAGGATTTTAAAATACATTTCTGTCAGACAGCTCTGATAGAAAGAAGCCAGTTGCAATACATGCAGTGGGGTTATGCAGAGACTGATAGTTATGGGGTAACTTCACATTCATCCTAACCAATAGTGTGCTACCTAAACACTGTACAGGAATATAAAAAAATAATAAATAAAAGATGGACAAAAACAGATAATTATGACTAATAACTGAAAACAAAGAAGCAATTAAAATTAGAAACTTCATAGTTAAATAAAAACAATTATATGAGAAAAATGAGTGACTTAAGTGTTACTGCAAATGTCATAGACCACAATATACACAATGGTTAAATGAAGGCCTTTGTTAGTGAAACATGACTCATCTTATCAAAACACAGGAACTATAAAATGATGAAAAATCTAGACGATGCAAAAGAAGTATAACATAAGTCCTGTGATAAAATATAATGAAAGAAGAAGAATGCAGGTAATAGTTCACAGGCTGAATACAATTCTGACAGACTGTAAAAACATGGATGATCTCGCTTGTGCAAAACCAAAAAAAAAACAGTCAACACAGGGAGGAGCATAAAATCAAGCCAATCAACTACTTGTTGAAAGTAATCAACCCAAACTAGCAATAGGTTGTTATTTGTAGGTAGCAACACAAACTTTAGCTTGTGTATCTCCAGACTAAATGGGCCTCTTCAGTGTTTAAGTAGATGTCTTTGAAGAAAGAGCATGCAATGCAATGCAATATCCTAGATGGGTGATGAAAAACCAACACCACAACCTTCAAAAGAGCAGATGGCTCCTCTAGACAAATAAACACATCACAGGAGGCAGTTGGCAAGCTGAGTATAGTGACAGCATGAATGAGATCAGCTCTTAAGCTGTCAAAGCTACACTCTACGTCCAGGAATGATAAGAAAGTGATTTGACTCCAGGCACATTAGACTATTTCCAAAAGGAGTCTGATCAGCGTTCACTGCAAGAAACAATTGGAATGTCCAACTGTGTCAAACTTTATCTCTATGACTGAAGTTGACAAAGTGATTGAAAGAACAGGATCTAGCAGATGTGATCAGTCTGCTTACCTTTTAGAAAAAAAATTAAGCAACAAAGATGATCAAACGTTAGTGTTTTTTCTCTTCACTTGTTCAAATTAGAAATGTAGATAGAAGAAAAAATGAAATTAAAAAAGGGGAGGGAGATAAAACAAAACAAATATTCAGGCTCACGTGCCATCATATGTTACACAGAGCACTGAAAAGTATAACACCAAAAAGTGTGCTGCAAGATTAATATAGGTTTCCTCCTCTCCATCATATACTTACTGGTTACAAAGGCATTTCCAGATCACTGCATTTTCTTTTCAGAAGCTGCTCTTGTACATCTGTGCCATCTGTGCCATAATCAAAGACGTTACTAACTACTATTGTTAGTGTTATAGTTGCATTTCATTTTCATATATTTTGTCTATAAAGGAAGAACATACTGTCAGACTGTATATGTAACATGCATTTTTTAAGATGTAAGGCATGAAAACACCTTCCACATTTTCATGGGCATTGATAATTTATGCTTCAGGTAAGCTGTGGGCTGATGCTTTCTGATTTATGAACCCCTTTTTAAACAAGACATGACATTTAAATAGTTAAGGTTATATAAAACAGACCATTAGTTCATATTTAGAATTATCTGTAATACCAAAACTACAAAAAAGAAGTGGGATTTTTTTTTCAATAAACCGAAACTAGCTTTATGCAGTGTTGAAATGTGAGCCAATATAAACAGACGATTGTTGTTAGACTAAAAAAGCCTTTTATGAAAATTGACATTAACATTGCCTTTCATTACTCCGACTGGCAGATGGCCAGATAGTGGCAATGCTGGCATGCATCTGAGTTATGTATTTCTGGAAATATTGCTCTTGTTAACCACGAGCGATCTCAGCAGACAACATCATGAAGAACAGACAAGGATGAAAAAATGCTGTTTTACAAGAATCTTGAATTTTGCCAAATGGTTATCATGATCAAACGATTTCATTTATTCTATGTTAAAACTAGCAAAAAAACTACATATATCTTACATTATGGTGCCATATAATGAAGCTGATTTCTTCACATGCTTCAGTTTGTTTTCTATCATAATTGCTACCAAACCCTGAAGAAGTGCTTATAACAGACAGTAGAGTATAACAAATACACATTTTTTTTCTTTTACAAGTGAGATAATTTCACATGAAGCTCAACAGCATTGCATTTTATGTGGATATTTTATTTTTCTAAGATATAATTCTCATGAATTGTATTCTTTTTCAATGTTGCATTCAGGAGTTCAAGATGTTGGTATAACAGGCTGTGTTAAGGGCATGATTTCCAAAAGAACACTTGAGCGTAATGTGTGTCTATTTTAGTGTGTATCTCAGTCATAAATTATTTTTCTGTTATACAAGTGAGAATTATATATATATATATCTATATCAAATACTAGTAGTTTAAGAACTACTATAATTTTGGCAGATAATAAAAAGCAGAATACTTGGACATACACACTACTGGATTCGTAATAATTCAAAGGGATGACTTGCTCAAAGAAAAGTTAGACTGTGTGTTCATTTCAGTTTGATCCATTTTTCATTTAGTCAAATGTCATATTGGTGTCTGTCTTTTCAGTTTAAGTAAGTGCTTACGTCATACAGACTTCCATATATTCTAGTCGAGTATCCTACATGCTGGCATAAAAAACTCTAATACCATATATCAAGGTAGAGATAATTACTTGACTCAAGTAAATGAAATTAATTTATTAACTATAAACAATATGTGGAAGGCACATGATAGCCTAGTATCTAGAAATCAGTCATGGAAACTCCAGTTGACTAAAGGCACTGATTCAGTATGAACTGCTTTGGCAAATAATGTTTCAGAAAGTACCCTGACAGTTTAATTTCTCCAAGTCTTTTGGGTTTCTAGTACTGTGACAGTAATGGACCGCATTCCTAAGTCAAAGTATGATTAAGGTTCATGAGTAAGTATTGTTTCAATCTTTGATGTTAGGCAAAAGTGGTCTTTGCAGCACCAGAGATGTGCCCATCATTGATTCCTGCTGTAATTCATATGGAGTTACATGTATTAGTAACATGTCTAAATATGACATGTAAATTCTTTTTTACAAGACCCATTGCTCCTACTACTAGTGGAACTGTCTGGGTATCCTTCTTCCACATTACACTCATTACTGCCTGCAGACCCTGTTATTTTATGACTTTGTGTCTCTCTGTACATAAGACACAGTAATCACTCGGTGTAGTAATTTCAACAATCAATGCTACTTTTGTCTTCTTTTCATAGACAACTATATCTGGCTTTCTCACATCTATTTTCTAAACTGGTGGTAATTGGTGATCCCACATGATACAAACGTTGTCATTTTCTATAATGCTTTTTGTTCACTAAACTGGTGGTAATTGGTGATCCCACGTGATATAAATGTTGTCATTTTCTATAATGCTTTTTGTTCACTAAACTGGTAGTAATCGGTGATCTCACATGATATAAACGTCATTTTCTATAATGCTTTTTGTTCACTAAACTGGTGGTAATCGGTGATCCCACGTGATATAAATGTTGTCATTTTCTATAATGCTTTTTGTTCACTAAACTGGTGGTAATCGGTGATCCCATGAGATATAAATGTTGTCATTTTCTATAATGCTTTTTGTTCACTAAACTGGTGGTAATTGGTGATCCCACGTGATACAAACATTGTCGTTTTCTATAATGCATTTTGTTCACTAAACTGGTGGTAATCGGTGATCCCATGTGATATAAACGTTGTCATTTTCCATAATGCTTTTTGCTCACTAAACTGGTGGTAATCTGTGATCCCATGTGATAAACGTCATTTTCTGTAATGCTTTTTGTTCACTAAATTGGTGGTAATTGGTGATCCCACATGATATAAATGTTGTCATTTTCTATAATGCTTTTTGTTCACTAAACTGGTGGTAATCAGTGATCCCACGTGATAAACGTAATTTTCTGTAATGCTTTTTGTTCACTAAATTGGTGGTAATTGGTGATCCCATGTGCTATAAACATTGTCATTTTCTATAATGCTTTTTGTTCACTAAACTGGTGGTAATTGGTGATCCCATGTGATACAAACATTGTTGTTTTCTATAATGCTTTTTGTTCACTAAACTGGTGGTAATCGGTGATCCCACATGATATAAATGTTGTCATTTTCTATAATGCTTTTTGTTCATGCTTCCAATGCTTCTCAGCTACTTCAGTGTTGTAATGTTTCTGTAATCCCCAATGCAACAGTCTTGCTGTTTCCAGTTCTGTTTTACAGAACTTGCATTTGTCTGTTTCTCCCACATGTTCAATCGATCTTGTAAACCCACGTGTATGTAGTCTACTACCCTGGGCTGCCAATATTAACCTTGCATCTTTTGGTTTACATTCACACTCCTTAACCATTCCTGTGTCAGATTCTGATCAACATGAGGTTGTTAGAAGAATTTTACATATTTGCAACTATATTTATGCCGTTTACACATTTCCTTGCTTTCTCATCTGACCCTTCTGCTTACATTCTTTCTTTTGTTTTTTTGGGGGGGTATTTAGTTGCTGCCTGTTTTTTATCTACTTCTGATGTGATTTCCATTCCTTGCTTGACACAGATATGCTTCTACTAAACTGAGCAGGGAAGTCATCTTAGACTTATAAGTAAGTGAATGTCTGAAGAAGGACTTCACCAGAAAGCACTTACATTTTGTATTTTGGTGTTTTATTAAAACGTTTTATCAAGACTTTGTATGGCCTGATGGTTGTCAACACTTTTTGTTCTGTTCTTTGAAGAGTTTTCTGGAGCTGCAACCTTTAGTGGAGTATTATCCTTTATTTTTCTGATTGGATAATAATTTCTCCTTTATCATTGCTTAGCTACAAAGTGGTTTGCCACCATTTCATGGTCATTGTTATGTAACTGCTAAATGGAGGATGTATCTTACACATCTGTAAGTACTTCTTTATCTATGAGCGTGGGATGCTGTCAAATGCTTTATTTAAATCTATCCATGCCATACTTAGATTCTTCCCCTCTATACAGTTCTCTGTCATGACTTTATTTAACAACAAATCATCTTTTTTTCCGTATGACTTTCTTCTGTTCTATTGCCATGATTGTGTTTTCTTTTAAATGACTATAAACTCTGTCAGCATCGATTTCAGTATATAGTTTATACATCATCAGAAGGCAAGTAATTTGTCTACAGTTTTTAGGACAGCTTGCAGGTTCACTCTTAAGAGGAGTATCATTTTTCCTGTTGTCTGCCAGGTCGGTGTCTGTTTGGGATGCACATGTAAGTAGTTCTTATTCATGGCTAAATTTTTGTCTAAAGATGCTGATACTTTTAGCCAGACATTAGGTACTGCTTCTGGGCCTAGGAGCTTTTCTTAATTTTGTTTCAATTTCTCTGGCCTTTACCTCATCCCATATCATATCTTCTACATTTGACCTTTTTATTCTTTCTTTTACTTCTTCTATCCGTTCAGCATCTTTATTATGTTCCACAGGATCTTCATAGATATTTCTCCAAAATGTGACTGTTTGTTCTTTTTTGGTGATGTTTCTATTCCTTTTGTTTGTTTCCCAATTCTCTATAAAACTTTTTTGGGTTATCAATGAATTATTTATCCAACCACGAATAAAAATATTCCCAGCGGTACAAATACCTCTCTGCTTCCAATAAAAAGTATAATGAAATGTCCAAATAATATAGCTGAGAGGTAACCAAGGCACTCGTAGAAATCCAACATAAAGTGTTCAATAAATGGAGAATTGACCACGATATAAAATAAAATAAAATAAAGTCTTGTTTATTATTCAGATAACTGGTAAGCGCTTTCACCGTAGCTTCATCAGACTGTTAAAATTTGAACTCATACCTCACACAATTTATAAACTTCATTCAATGACTCAAACAAAGTAATTAGCTCATTTAAAGGAGCATCACAAAATACATCTTGTAACATAATATCCGTTGCAAGGTATCATTAAAACATTACCTTTCACAATAAATTTTTGTTTAATATATAGCGCTTGTGTTTACAAATATGCACTTCATGATTTAGTACTATGTAGCAAACACTTTAAATGTTAAATAATCTTTAGACTGGTTTTATAGAAAATATAATATAATAATATTATTTTGCACATCATTATTAAAAGTATCCATTGATCTAGTGCGTAGTATAAGGCCAGTATAGTAGAAAATCTTTACACTAAAGAGCTAATGTTTAGCACAACTACTCTTAGTAACTCATGCATATCTAATTCCAATATGAGCAACTCAAAATATATTTATTTTTGATAGCTTTAAAATCAGTCATTTCTCGTGGATTTGGACAAATACACATGGATAATGCATGTAATAAATATTCGACTTTAAAATAACTTACTGTATAACATATAAATATACCATGGACTGTCAGCACATTAACATGACATGTATATTAACTTTGGTATAAAACAATGACGAAGTAGTATTTACAAATATAAGTACTATAATTAGTAGTAAAAACTAACGAATATTCAGCTTTCAAAAGTATGCATGTTTGCAACCCTACTATCTAACAACTAAACCTATATAAGTAGTATAATAATTACATCTATAAGGGATACAGATGGAGTTGTATCTCACTAGTCATAGAACAATATCTAATTACCTTCATATTAACACTATATTATTATAAATATTGGGCTGCTAATGAATGTAACACTACTAACAAATGGGTCGATGTAACTTATAATGCTTTTACTCAAATAAAATGTAAACCAGTCATAGAAATATCAATAATATAAATAATATATATAATACTGACTAACCACTCCTAATAAGCCATCAGATGTGGTAGAAATTAATTATGTATATATATGTACAGGGTTAATCCTCTACTTACCTATAAAATAAGAAAGATTACGTTGGTAGACTATTATATAGACATAGAAATGTCACTTAAATATCTTATTTAGTTTATTGAATAAAGCTAAAGGCATGAAACATCCTCATTATTGGTTTTAGAGAGGCCCTCTCGTTGAGACCTTTACCTTTATCAGCCCGTAGCCTCATAATCCATTCAATTTCTCTGCATTCAGTGGTATTGCAGATGTTACCTTTTCTAACTGAGGGGATGATATGGTCTATAGCCATACATTTAAAATTATGATGGTTTTCCTCACTAACTACATGTTTTGCTAGGGCATTATTATTATACCCAATCCTTATTGCATAAAGATGTTCCCTAATCCTAATGCAAAGCATCCTGTTGGTTTTACCAACATAGAATGCTTAGCATTCTTAGCAGATTGCCAAGTACACTAGGTTTTCTGTATTACACGAGGCTATTATATGGAAATAAAAGGTATGTCATGTTTCTGAATGAATAAAGAAATTATCTGTAGAGATATGTTCACAGTAGCCATACCGCCCACATGGGCGTGTTCCTTTATAGTCATGGAGCGTATTATTCCTGTTGGGGTAACACAAAAGCCTTTTCAAATTTGATTTATTCTTATATTGGAAACTGGGTTGATTGCCCACTATCAATTTAATATTCTCATTACTAGTTAGAATACGCCAATGCTTATTAACTATATCCATCACTATTTTCCTATCATTCATATAGTACATGGGTACTTTCACTGGTTTATATTTATTCTCTTTCCCTACTGAATTATATATATGTTCTGAGAAATATGGTAATGCCCTATTAAGTCTCAGATCCCCTATATTCAATAGCCCTTTATTAATTTCTAAATCTGTATAGCCACGTTGAGTCAGCCTATATTTAAAATTATTAATTTCATGTTGGAAGCCTTGTTCCAAGGCATTTAAGCATAAAATTCTCATACTCTGTCCTTTTATGATGTTTTCAAATATATACTTGGGGTGCATACTAGCTCTATGTAGGAGTGTATTCCTATAACAGGATTTACGATAAACTCCTGTATTAACTGGGTCATCCATAACCCTTTCTACGTATACATCTAAGTAATGGATTTTAGTATCTGAGATCTCACAGGTAAATTTCAGATAAGATGTCATATTATTAATTACAGTGATGTAATGTATCAAATCTTCTCTACTATCCTGCCATACAAGGAAGACGTTGTCTACAAAACGTCTATAAAATCGTACATGTTCTAGGTGTAGAGTATGCCAAAATAGTGTTTCTTCCTCCCATTCAGCTAGAAACATGTTGGCATAGCTATTGGCACAGGACGTGCCCATAGCTACGCCATCACGCTGCATATAGATTTCGTCTTCATATACGAAAACATTGTTTTCCAAAATAACTTCAACACAGAGAACAGTAAATTAACACAATTGTTGACAGATATTAAATTATTTACTAGGAATGTGATGTTGAGATATCAATTTGGTATAGATAAAAGTGAAAATCAACAGCAATTAAAGAGACCTAGTGATTATGTACCATAAAATCATCCTTTAGTGGAGACCTTTTACAAAGTAGCGGAAGATGATATATATCAACATTTTTCTATCAATAATAAATTTCACAAATATAGATATAATAACCTTACATATAATGAAAGAAAGGCATTAGATAGGCTAAGATCTGATAATAATATTGTCTTTAGACCAGCTGATAAGGGAGGACCCCTTGTAATAATGGACTATATACATTATAATAGAGTCATGAAGGAGATGCCTAGTGACGATAAACATGTTATTATTTCTCCAAGGCATTTAGATGTAATAAAATCTAAGTTAGAATCTATGGTAACAGAGTTGTTAAATACACATTGTATAGATTATGAATTGGCAAAATTCTTACATGTAGAGTATCCTTTGATATCCATTATCAATGGAATACCCAAAGTGCACAAACATGGTACTAACCCTCCTATGAGACCTATAGTCGCAGGAGGTGGATGGTGCACCAAACCATTGTCTCTATATGTTGAAAAATTTTTGAGACCTATAATCGACAATAATGAATTTATACTTAGAGATACTAAGCACTTCCTTCTAGATTTATACCAATATCTTTGTCATAATTCTATGACATCAGATACGTTATTTGTAACTCTTGATATACAATCTTTATTTACCATCATTCCTAATAATGCAGGTGTAGAGTCCATTAAGCATTATTTACTTAAACATAGTTCATATACTGATCAGAAAGTGGATCTTATAGCCATGTTTGTTGAAGTTATTTTGGAAAACAATGTTTTCGTATATGAAGATGAAATCTATATGCAGCGTGATGGCGTAGCTATGGGCACATCCTGTGCCAATAGCTATGCCAACATGTTTCTTGCTGAATGGGAGGAAGAAACACTATTTTGGCATACTCTACACCTAGAACATGTACGATTTTATAGACGTTTTGTAGACGACGTCTTCCTTGTATGGCAGGGTAGTAGGGAAGATTTGATACATTACATCACTGTAATTAATAATATGACTTCTTATCTGAAATTTACCTGTGAGTTCTCAGATACTAAGATCCATTACTTAGATGTATACGTAGAAAGGGTTATGGATGACCAAGTTAATACAGGAGTGTATCGTAAATCCTGTTATAGGAATACACTCCTACATAGATCTAGTATGCACCCCAAGTATATATTTGAAAACATCATAAAAGGGCAGAGTATGAGAATTTCACGCTTAAATGCCTTGGAACATGGCTTCCAACATGAAATTAATCATTTTAAATATAGGCTGACTCAACGTGGTTATACAGATTTAGAAATCAATAAAGGGCTATTGAATATAGGGGATCTGAGACTTAATAGGACATTACCGTATTTCTCAGAACATATATATAATTCAGTAGGGAAAGAGAATAAATATAAACCAGTGGAAGTACCCATGTACTATATGAATGATAGGAAAATAGTGATGGATATAGTTAATAAGCATTGGCGTATTCTAACTAGTAATGAGGATATTAAATTGATAGTGGGCAATCAACCCAGTTTCCAATATAAGAATAAATCAAATTTGAAAAGGCTTTTGTGTTACCCCTAACAGGAATAATACGCTCCATGACTATAAAGGAACACGCCCATGTGGGCGGTGTGGCTACTGTGAACATATCTCTACAGATAATTTCTTTATTCATTCAGAAACATGACATACCTTTTATTTCCATATAATAGCCTCGTGTAATACAGAAAACCTAGTGTACTTGGCAATCTGCTAAGAATGCGAAGCATTCTATGTTGGTAAAACCAACAGGATGCTTTGCATTAGGATTAGGGAACATCTTTATGCAATAAGGATTGGGTATAATAATAATGCCCTAGCAAAACATGTAGTTAGTGAGGAAAACCATCATAATTTTAAATTTATGGCTATAGACCATATCATCCCCTCAGTTAGAAAAGGTAACATCTGCAATACCACTGAAATTGAATGGATTATGAGGCTACGGGCTGATAAAGGTAAAAGTCTCAACGAGAGGGCCTCTCTAAAACCAATACTTAGAGCCAGATGGTTAAAAGCCAAATGAGGATGTTTCATGCCTTTAGCTTTATTCAATAAACTAAATAAGATATTTAAGTGACATTTCTATGTCTATATAATAGTCTACAACATAATCTTTCTTATTTTATAGGTAAGTAGAGGATTAACCCTGTACATATATATACATAATTAATTTCTACCACATCTAGTGGCTTATTAGGAGTGGTTAGTCAGTATTATACATATTATTGATATTTCTATGACTGGTTTGCATTTTGAGTAAAGCACTATAAGTTACATCGACCCATTTGTTAGTAGTGTTACATTCATTAGCAGCCCAATATTTATAATAATATAGTGTTAATATGAAGGTAATTAGATATTGTTCTATGACTAGTGAGATACAACTCCATCTGTATCCCTTATAGATGTAATTATTATACTACTTATATAGGTTTAGTTGTTAGATAGTAGGGTTGCAAACATGCATACTTTTGAAAGCTGAATATTCGTTAGTTTTTACTACTAATTATAGTACTTATATTTGTAAATACTACTTCGTCATTGTTTTATACCAAAGTTAATATACATGTCATGTTAATGTGCTGACAGTCCACGGTATATTTATATGTTATACAGTAAGTTATTTTAAAGTTGAATATTTATTACATGCATTATCCATGTGTATTTGTCCAAATCCACGAGAAATGACTGATTTTAGAGCTATCAAAAATATATATATATTGAGTGGCTCATATTGGAATTTGATATGCATGAGTTATTAAGAGCAGTTGTGCTACACATTATTACATGGATTATCCATGTGTATTTGTCCAAATCCATGAGAAATGACTGATTTTAGAGCTATCAAAAATATATTTATTTTGAGTGGCTCATATTGGAATTAGATATGCATGAGTTACTAAGAGTAGTTGTGCTACACATTAGCTCTTTAGTGTAAAGATTTTCTACTATACTGGCCTTATACTACGCACTAGATCAATGGATACTTTTAATAATGATGTGCAAAATAATATTATTATATTATATTTTCTATAAAACCAGTCTAAAGATTATTTAACATTTAAAGTGTTTGCTACATAGTACTAAATCATGAAGCGCATATTTGTAAACACAAGCGCTATATATTAAACAAAAATTTATTGTGAAAGGTAATGTTTTAATGATACCTTGCAACGGATATTATGTTACAAGATGTATTTTGTGATGCTCCTTTAAATGAGCTAATTACTTTGCTTGAGTCATTGAATGAAGTTTATAAATTGTGTGAGGTATGAGTTCAAATTTTAACAGTCTGATGAAGCTACGGTGAAAGCGCTTACCAGTTATCTGAATAATAAACAAGACTTTATTTTATTTTATTTTATATCGTGGTCAATTCTCCATTTATTGAACACTTTATGTTGGATTTCTACGAGTGCCTTGGTTACCTCTTAGCTATATTATTTGGACATTTAATGAATTATTTATATTTTCTGCATATCTTTGTAGTTTTTTCTGCCTTTGCTGTTATCTTTAGTGTATTATTTGAAAGTAGTATCCTGGTCTATTCTGATATTGTGCATTGCTTTTATCATGTCTATCTTTGTAAGCATTTTTGTAGATCTGTTCCCTCTTTTATACTACTCTAACAGTGATACTTCTTGTCTTAATTGCTTTATAGTTTTTTCTATTCCGTACTTCCATGATGGCAGTTGATTTCTTCCCTTCGTTTCCTCATTGCCCTGTATTTTTGTGGTAAACCTTTATCTGTTATTAATTTTGCTGTGCAGTAATATATCCTATTTGCTTCAGTTACATCACATAACTTTCTGTTAATAGCCTTTGATTATTGTGTTTATCTGTTTTATCAGACTTCTAACATTTTTTTTGGTCTTACTGACTTTCTGAAATCTATTTCCTTCATCAATTTTAATGTCTGTCCATCTTTATTAAATCAAGCAACTCTTCCCTTAGATTGTTTTCTTCTGAACTTAGGGCACATTCTTTATTCACTGTTTCCTGCAGACATGCTACAGAAACTTCCATAGCATATTCCAGTAACATATTCACTTCAACTGTATCATGCGTCTTCTGTTGCTCTTTCTTACGGGAACTCTCATTGGCCTTCCACTTATCAACATTGACTGCATCAGAGTTGCCACTGTTTCCTCCTGAACTTTTGTACTGGTGTCCTACTGAAGTCTCCAGAGCATCTTCAAATGGCAAGTGATCAGATGCTTCCATTTCCACCTGTTTCTCCTTAATTTGGGGACTCATTGTTCCGTCATGCTGTGACATTACCAGACTTGGATGTTCTACACTAAAGTCTTCACTTCACAGGTACACATAACTTCTGTTAATATTTTTTCACTTCTCTACTACTAATTCTCTTTCCTTCTTCCCCCTTTGTTTGCTTATTTTTTGTACTGTGGAATTTTCCATATCTAGATGATTCTGTCTGTATTTCTCTTCAAATATCTTTAGTGCTGTTATTTATTTATTTATCTGACATTTGTTGACTGGGATAGTCTGACTAAGTTTACACTCCACAGTACAAATTATACAAGTACAAAAAGTTCAAAACGTTCACAGTACAAATGATGTAAGGAATAAAGTTCATAGTAGAAATTATACAAGTAAAAACACAACGAGTGTAAAGTAAATCGAAAAGACAGCAATACAAAGTATGTACAAAAAGGTCAGGCAGATGACAGATTGCAGTACCTGTCAGAGATCTTGGAAAACTATGCAGTTCTGATAAGTAGTAAGTGTTGGGGAGGTAGGAAGGAGCAAGCTGGCCAAGAAGTGCAGAGGAGTTGGTTATCATTGAAATATACAGGAAGACTGAATAGATAGCATAATAGTGGGACAGGATGAAGTAGGAATGAAAAGTGATGGAGGAAGAATAAGAAAGGAGGAAAAGAGGGGAGGGAAGATTTCAGGCAGGATGATTGCAGTGACATCTGCAGGTACTGAATAGGTAATTTTTGAGAGATGTCTTGAATTCATGAGCATGGGTAATATTTCTGAAGGCCATGGGAAGTTTATTCCATGATAGAGCAGGAAGGTAGCTGTAGAGGTTTTGTCCAAATGATTTTCTAGGTTTAGGAATTTGTAAGAGATAGTGGTCTGAGCTTCTGAGGAAGCATGGTGGGTTATACAGGGAGACAAGAGAGGATATGCTAGGACAGGAGGAGGGCTTGTTAAGCATAGTATGGATGAAGAGAAATCGAGTAAATAAGAGTCGATTATGAAACTCTAACCAGCAGAGTGATTGGAAAGCAAGGCAGTGGTGTGATTTAGGAGGCAGGATGTCTGCAAATCTAGCTACTTTGTTGAGGTTAGGGAGAAGATAAGCCTGGGTAAGTGAAATTCTGGAGTTGGGGGCAAGGAACCTTTTATTTCTGTAAAATAGGCCAATCTTGTGTTGGGTTTTCTTAATACTGTGGTGAACATGGAAGTCAAATTTCAATTTGTCATCGATGATCACTCCAAGGAGCTTTGTATGGGGTGCAGATGAGATAGTGGTGTTAGGGGAAGAGATGATGAAAGAAGATTTAAGGTGGTAGAGAGATTTGGGTAAGAATAGGAGGAGGTTTGTCTTTTTAGGGTTTAGAATTAGTTGATTGTTAGTAAGCCAAGTTTTAATTAGGTTAAAAGAGGTTTGAGTTAGGGTGAGTAGTTCAGAAGGGTTATCAGCAATGGTGATAATAGTGGAGTCATCTGTATACTGCATGAGGGAAGACTGAGAACAGGATGTGTGGAGCTGGGTTCTAAAAATGTTAAAAAGAAGGGGGCCTATAACTGAGCCTTGTGGGACACCCATTATAGGGATAAAGGAAGATAGATCAGAGAGCCATTTGACAGACTGTTGTCTGTTAGAGAGGGAGCTGATAAACCACGTGATAGTTGCAGGGGAGAGGTTTATTTTAAAATGTTTGGAGAGGAGGATGGGGTGGGAGACAGTGTCAAACACTTAACAGAGATCTAAGAAGAGGCAGGACACAAGCTTATTATTGTCTCTGGCTTGGAAAATCAAGTTAGTAAAGGAAATGAGAGCAGTAGCGGTGCTGTGGTCATGGCGGAAACTATGCTGGGTGGTAATGATAAGGTTTTCTTGAGTGAGATGAGGCAGGATTTGTATATGCATGCAATGCTCAAAAATTTTGGAGAGAGGGGAGAGTATGACAGTTGGGAAAAATCAGAGAGTTCTATAGAATTTCCACCCTTGTGGATAGGTATGGTTTGGAATTCCTTCCAGAGAGTTGGGGCAGTGGATTCACAGACTGAGTGGTTAATGAAGATGGATACTGGGTATGCGGTAGAGTTGGCAGCTGTCTTTAGGAAGAGTGAAGGTAGGTTGCCAGCTGATGAGGAGCATGGTTTAAGTTTGTAAAGAAGCTTTGTAATGTAGCTAGTGGGGATGGGACTTAGTGAGAAAGGGGAGTTTTGTTGTGGGTGTGTGCAGAGAATTGTGGGATTGGAAGGATTGGAAGTAGGCATAAGTTTGTAAATGGTATCGATAAAGTAAGTATTGAAGATAGAAGCAGTTTCTTGGGGTAAGTAACTGTGGAGGGGTTTCCAGGGTGGAGAATTTTGTTGACAGTATGCCTGAATTTTTGGGGATTTCTAGATTGTGTCGTTAGGGGGCTGTTGTAGAAGTTTATTTTATCAATGTATATGTGTTTTTTAGCCAGGTTGCAGAGTTCCCCATATCTTTGGTAGCGTATGAGAGATTTGTTTTTTTTTTTTTGCTAGAGTTTCCATGCAAAATTTCTATTTTGGATGAGAGATTGGGTTATCTTGGTGAACCAGGGAGAGCAGCGAGATTTGACTCGGGTAGTTCTGGGGAGGGGGCTAGGGAGTTGATAGTGTTTAAGAAGATGGAGTTAAATTGGTCAGCAGCATTGTCAAGAGAGAGGTTAGAGAGGAAGGACCATTCAATAGCTGAGAGAGAGAGAGTTATTGAAAGTCTCAGTGATGAAGTTGGTTAAGTTATGCCATTCTTTGAATTTATGGGGTCTAGTGATGTGGGGAGAGAAGATTTGGACACATATTGGAGAATGATCACTGACAGTGTCTGGCAGGGATTCTGGGTGGTGATGGGAGACAAGAATCCAGTCCAGGATGGAGCTGGAGTTTATGAAGAAAAGTGGGAGAGGAGATACGCTGAGTATAGCCATATAGGTGTATGCTGGTAGAAGAAGAGTTTGAGCAGAGGGTAAGCCAGTTAATATTAATTTCACCTAGTATGGTAGTTCATTAGAAATAGTGTCAGTCCTCCAGTGAAGGATCTGTTCTAGTAGATGTATGTTGTCACTGGGTGGTATGTAGATGTCAGCTATAGTTATGGTCTTGTGGTTACTGAGCCTACAATTAGCAATGATAAGTTCTGCTGGATGAAGACGGAGAGGAGGGTTGGTTAGGGGGGATAAGGTTAGGCGGTCAAAGTACATAATGGCAACACCTCTACCTTTTTTATGAGTTCTATCAAGGCATAAGATGTTGCAGCCAAGGGGGAGCAATTTATTATCTGTATTATGTTGTTTTAGCCAAGTGTCAGAGACAGAGGTGATGTTAGGGGAGTATTGAGATATCCAAGAGTGAAATTCGGCTGTCTTGTTGAGTATGCTGTGGATGTTGATGGAGTAAATGGAGAGTTCTTTGAGATTAGGGGTTAGTACTTGCTGGGATGTTTGAGTAGAGTTGGTGGGAGTAGGGGAGATGTTATGGGGAGCTTGAGTTAGGGTCAATATCTCCAGGGAGTTGAAGAGTATTATTGAAGTGAAATGGGGTACTGAATGAATAATTTTGGTTTGATTTTATAATGTGGAATGGTTTTTGGAAGGAGTGTGATTTTGGGGAGAGTGCGCTCAATACAGAAGACAGTGGCTGATATGGAATAGGAGTAGTGGGTAAAGGTGACAGTTAAGTATGAAGATGTTGGGGAGGTGGGATTAATATTAAGTTGAGTGTGATAAGATGTGAGGTAGGATAGGATGAAAACTAGAAAGGAAAATAGTTGAGAGAGGAGCATGGTGATAGGTAAAGAGTAAAAAAGGGAGGGTGGTGTATAAGATATAAGAGGAAGATGAGAAGTATTATAATGGAGGTTGGGGAATGCAATTAGAAAATGTGAGTGGGAGGTATGAGATAGTTTTATTAGATGGACAGAGGGGCCAAGGGAAGAGGGATAGAATCTGATTGATTAATGCTAATGGTTGAGGGAGTGTAGGAGGGGTGAGGTAAGTCTGGTTAGCTATAAAAGAAATGGAGTCAGGAATGGGTGGGAATGGGTGTAGGGTAGGGTAGGGGAGAGGAGTCAGCCCGAGCGTAGTGAAGACGAATGGAGGTAGCAGGACCGGGATGCACCTGGCTGCACGAGTAAAAAAAAACAATGTGTGGAGCTGAAATAAGCAGCTGAAACAGCAGTCACTTGTTTAAAGCAATGGAATGAAGATAGGTGAGTGAAAGAGCAGCCTTGCTGGGAAGGAAGTGCAAGGGAAAGAAGTCAAGTGCAGTTAAAGGGCTAGTTGGAAGCACAGGGCTAGGTCAGTATATAGAATAATTACTGCACAGTGAAAGTAGTGTGACTGGCTGGGAGGGTAGAAGAAAAGAAGAAAAAAATTCATGAGGGTATAATGCCTGAGAGAGTTATGAAGAGTCAGTCATTATAGAAGAATGAGGGAGCAGATGTCTAGCTTGGAGGTGTGCAGGTGGCCTTAGAAGATTAATTAGATTGCAGGTTAAGATTAAATAATAGCCATACATCACATGATTGGACGATAATGTGAACCTGTAGAGTTCAACTTGTGCTGAGGATGTAATGCTTGGCAAAGGGAAAAAGTTGTAGTTTGCATTTTTGCATTGATTAGTGTTGCTTTCTCCTTTGCATAAATATTGCACCATATTAAATCTCTATTTCTTTCCTGTGTCCATATTTCTTCTTTAATGTCTCCTGCTCCACCTGTTTTTCATTACACTGGGTTCTCATTGTTCCATCATGCTTTGACTTAAACTGTGTCAGACTTTTTACACTAAATTCTTCACTTCATGGGTATTCCATAACTTTAGTTTGTATTTGTTTAACTTCATCTTTGATAATCTTCTGTTCTACATTCCCTGTTTGTGATCTTACTTTTTGTATTATGATTTTTTACATATCTGGGTGCCATTGCATGTATTTATCTTCAAATATCTTTGGAGCTGCTGTTTTTGTATTGGTTAGTTTGGTTTTCTCCTTTGCATACATATTGTACCATATCAAATCTCTTTTGTTTCCCATGTCCATGTTTCTGTTTTATATCTATCAAAAATTTCTAGATTTTCCTCTTTATGTTTTTGCACATTGTCTGTATCTTTTTGTTCCAAGTGGCCTTTGTCTATATAATGTTTTACATGGATTTGTAGTATTAATGAACACAAATTTTCATTTGAGGCTTTTGACACTTTTTCTTGTACAATAATTTGTCTTTTATATAATTTCTTTCTCAATCCTTTTTGAATATCTCCTGACTGGAAATTCTGGGTTTCTTGAATAACAATAACAATTCCTTTCTTATCCTCAATAACCCACTCTGTCTTCTTTATATCTCTTATTTGGCCTATCAGTTTTTGTGATTTTTGTGGACTACTACTTCCTTCTACAATAGGGGGACAATCTCCCACCTAAGTCTGGCCTATCCCCATTGTAGCAATGTTTCCATGACTTCAGGATTCTACACTGTCATTTCTTCCAGTCCTGGTACAACTATGCATACCAGGATTGGATAATTTTCTATCATGGGACCTGTGCACCCAGTTGTCATTTTTATTTCTTAACTTACCTCTGTCCATGATATATGCTATATAAAATATAGTCTATTATAGGTCCACAGATTAGTACTAGGCTAACTACCCCTGTGGGCCATTTGAATTCTAGCCAATTACCCCATGTGAGGCTCAAACCCTCCACCTTGTGTCTGTAAGGGAAATACCATAACCATTATGTCAGCCTCCGATCTTGGTAAGATTTTGTGAAAACAGGGTTCACCAAATGAAGGTAGTCACCAAGACTTGAGGATGAATTCAGTTCCAGCAATATTATGCCTTTTCTTGCTAATCTCCATCTGGATTAAGTTAATAACTATTAACAATATGTGAAAGGCACATGGTAATTTTTTAGGCTATCCAGAAATCAGTCATGGGAACTCCAGTGCAGTAAATGGACTGATTCACTGTGAACTGTTCTGGCAAATAATGTTTCAGAATGGACTCTGACAGCCATGTGGTCATTATTCTGTAGAGGCAGATATTTGGGTATTCCATAAAAACTGTAAACATAAGCTGTGAATGCACAAAGTCATAATCACAAGACTTTAAATGAACACAGGAGATCTTGGGGCTAGACTACAAATGATTAACAAAAATCTGACTAACAGCTGAGTATGAACCTATGAACCTTTGAGCTAACTGAATGACAAAAAATATTGCAAAAGCACTAGGCATCAGATAATTGTTTATGAAGTCCTTCTAGACTGAGGAAGGTGTTTCTTTGATGAAAGAGGAATTGATCACTGCCACTGTATATTCATAAAAAAAAAAAAAATCTCCCTTGCTCTGACCAGTTTCCGAAGCTGCATGATAATAGGATTAAGGCAGTGAGAGGTTATCCAAGGGGACTTGATTATGCTCTTGATGAAAAGGTGTGTGTTAACCTATTAACAGAGGCTGAAACATAAAAAAATGAAAGAGGCCCCCAGAAGATTTGCAACCAAGTCTTCCAAGAAGCATATGATATAGGATTAATGGTCCTTTGATCCTGCAATTTTCTCTTCCTCCTGTGTCCATTTGGCACCCATTTTCAGTTTCTCATAATTCCACATATTTTCTTACACATAGCTAAGTTATCCATTGGTTTGCTGCAAGGACCATCTACCATATCTGCACAAAAAAATCATTCTTCTTTTGTTATGAAATCTTCAAACTGTTCATTGCTGATCATACCTAGTTGTCCCTTTCCTGTCCTAAGCCCACTCACCTGATCATTCGTAATGTCCATAACATGTTTTCCCCTCCCCCTTTTCTTCAGTGTTCCCTTGAGCATAGCTTCTATTGAGACTTCTATGCATAATATCATGGTCCTTCACATATGGCCTTGTCAGAACCCTGTCAGTGAAACTATGACATCTGCTCCCCATCATATTCATTTCCTGTTTTCTCATCCCCTACACTGTATTGAATGACTGAGTTGAACAATGCCCAACTGCTTTAGCTGGTGCATATTAAATGGGTCTTAAAGAACTCATAGTAGGTAATAGAACAGAGCTGTTGATTTTATAACTTCAGAAAACAAAGACAGCTTCCACATTCTATTCAATTTGCATTTGTCGTCTTTAATTTATTAATACCCTATCCCTATTAAAAATGTTGTATTTAGATTAGTTTTAATTCTTTGTTGCATTATTACATAAAATATATTCCCCATTCTGAAGGAGGTATATGCCTCCACGAAATTGATTACATATAGAGATCTTCAGTCATAGAACTGCACACATATCTGCTGACTTCCAAGACCCAAACATAGTAAAAGTTTTAAAACATGAGGAGAATAAATCTAAGGTGACTTTCCTGTTTAGTTTAGCAGAAACATACTGGTGTCAAGTGGCAATGGAAATCAAACCAAAAGTAGATAAAAATCTGGCAATATCTGAATGTGCCAGAAAGAATATAAGGTGAAAGATCAAATGAGAAGGCAATAAATGTGGAAATATGGTTACAGGTACAGAAAACTCTTGGAACAACCACATATTAATCAGGATTGAACACCAGAATGATGAAGAAGAGGTAAATTTAAACCAAAAGATGAAAAGTTAATATTGGTGGCCCAGGATAGTGGACTACATACACATTGGTTTACAAAGTCCATTAAACAGTTTACTATAATTTGTGCGAATGACTGTCTGTCAGCAGCACTGCTTCCACAAATCAAAATGTTGTGCACAAAATTTAAATGGATGGGATAGTTGAACACACTTATATGAATGCAGTAGTACATTCGCATAAGTGTATTCGGCTATCTGCAAGGAGATCACAGTACTGTGGGGATTGGAAATTCATCTATATCCCCACTGTAGTGCGATCTTGGAGTTAGAATATATCCCTAGTGGGGGTGTGGGTGTGCAGGGGAGCTTGCCCCCCTGCAAAAACGTGATATGTCATATAGGAATCTGATTTACATCAGTTCCTATACGGCTATCACGTGATGGTTTCGGTAACAATGTTGACTCAAATGTGTCGATCATTTGTGTCGACATTGTGGCCATTCAGAATGTTTGTGTTCAGTTTCACTTTTCGTTGTTTCAAATGGCAAATGTTTTGCCATTCAAACCAATGATAATAAACCCCATTGAACATGTGGGAAAAACAGACAAATGCAGCTTTTGTAAAACAGAATTGGAAACAGTCACATATCTTGTTTCTGGGTGTGATACACTAATGGCAGAAGGACTGTATACTGATAGGCATAATAATGTGGCAAGACTATTGCATTGAAGATTGTGAAAACATTATAGTACTGAAGTATCTGAAAAACATTGGCAACATAAGCCACAAAGCATTATAGAAAATTATGACATTTATATCACATGGGATCACCCATTACCAACAGTTTAAAAAATATTTTCTAGAAAACTAGATATACTAGTCCACAAAGGGTCTATATTAGATCATCGAAATGGCAGAATTTCAAATGATCTAATATTGAACCCAATATCGCGAATGATGAAAACAGAGAAGCTGCACAAAACCAAATTTTTTCCTAGGGAAAGAATTCGGTTGGCCGTTGTTGTGGCTTCGCTGTTTTCAGCAATGCGGTGGAAAGTTACGGGTTGTGTTAAGGTAAGTGTGTGATTGTGCAGACGTTTGGGTTAAGGTGCGGGTTGGGTGAGTTGGGTTAGGGCGCGGGTCAGGTGAGTGTGCAATTGTAACAAAAATTTGGGGTTAGGGATGGGTTAAGTGAGTTAGGGTTAGGGAGCAGGTGAGGTGAGTGTGCGATAGTGAGAATTTGGGGTTAGGGGTGGGTTAAGTGAGTTAGGGTTAGAGCGCGGGTGAGGTGAGTGTGCAATAGTGACGGACCTTAGGGTTAGGGTCTAGGTTAAGGTAAGTGGATAGATAGTGTATGTGCAGTGTGGTGTAGGGTTAGATGTAACTTTTAAATGTATGTGTGTGGATTGCTGATTTTTAGTGTGATTGTGGTGCGTGTGTGTGTTTCTTGTAACAGCAAATTTTTTCCCTGAGAAAAAATTTGCTGTTTTGAGATTTCGATATTGTTAGGGTTCAGATTTTGCAGTTCGACATTACCGCATTCGATAATGAGCCATTTTGATGATCTCATATAGACCCGTCCATGAAGAGATGACAAAAGTGGCATTGGTCATTGAAATTGCTACAGATCTATGTCAAATCATCAAATGGAGAGATTGTTGAAACCCATAGTGTCAAACCCATATTATTGACAATTCAGTCCACTGAAAAAAATGAAAACACAAACAACTCCCGTATACAGCACACAAAAATGCTTTTTAAGTGGATAAGTCCCCCTGCACACCCCACAGCCCCTGCTTATTATATATACCAATTCCAAGATTGCACTACAGTAGGGGAAAGGGCAAATTTCATGATTCCTACTGTAACATGATCTCAGAACAGTTCAACGGACTGAATTGTCAGTCATATGGGTTTGACCATATGGATTTCAACAATATTTCCATTTGATTATTTGACAGGAACCCACTTGCTACACCCAGTGACTACAGTGTCTTACATACAGAGAGTCACAAAGTCAAAATACCAGGATTTACAGGAAGAAACTAGGACAATGTGGACGGAGAACACCCAGACACTTCCAATAGTTGTAGGAGCAGCAGGTTTAGAAAGGAATTTACAATTGTACTTGGAAATGTTACTTATACCTGGAACTCCATAGGAATTGCAGAAGGAGTCTATTCTGGACACATTTTGGAGCTGTGAAGAGCACTTCTGGCTAAAATCAAAGATTAAAAGAAATACTAATTTAATGAACTTTAATAATACATTGACTTTGGAATGGTGTCGATTCCCGTCATAGTATTAGAAACACAAAAGGCTTGGAGAAATTAAAAATAGAGACTTTGTATGGCATTGCTTGACTGGCTTCTTTGGCACAGTGATCCATCTAGAAATTCATCTAATTTCTGTTCTAGATTTAAACATACTTCACAAGGCACACAGTATTTCCACTCCACAAGCTGGGTTTTCCAAACCCCTTGAGCTGAAAACTGTCAGAATCCAGTGATGTAGCAAGCCAAAGACTCACCACTGTTACTCAGATGGGAAGTTATTTTGGCTGAGTTTTGTCTGTGACCTCTCCCCTATTAAAACAATGGTCTCATTGCAAGCTGGGTAGCAATGATGCTTGGGCAGGGAGACGTATTAAGTTCACTTTCTGAGTCCGCCCACATCCAGACAGTTACTTTGTATGTTCCATCCTCCATCAGAACTAGACACACCTACCCCCCATCCCTACTAACCCTTCCTTCCCAGCATAAGCACATACATCCTCCTTTCCTGTGCTGCCAGGCTCCCAACCCACTAATCAGACATGGGTCATCTGATTCATAGTCAGGCTTTATCCCTTTATACCACCCGTGAGGCGCAAGTAATATGTTTTAGCGCAATATTATTGCATTTAACTGCAAACATATTGTTTTTATGAAAGATGATGATATGCTGTATATAAGCCAAAAAGCTTCAGACCAGCCTTATAATAGATTTCCCTCCTAAAACATAGATTTCCATTAGTGTCACTGTACAGAAGCCTTCGACTTTCCTTAGAACTCAGCACCCAGAATAGTTTTCCTGTGGTAGGGCAAACCCATTCTATCCTTTGAAAACTGTTCATCATCACTGGATTAACATGCATTATACAATGACTGGCCATTAACATTCCAACCCAACCAGCGTACTCATTGTAAATCTGAGAATATACTAATAGAAAAATGTCCGGTCACCCAGACTTTTTTCCGTTGGCATATTTTTTTTAATTTTATTTTTATTTCTTAAAAAATAAAAATAAAATCTGTTGTCCGGACTCTGGACATACCAGAGAGGCAGCATGAACAAAATACTAGGGAAATCAGGTATGTAATTAAAACTAAACACACGTATCTGATATCCCTTGTATTTCATCCATGCTGTCTCTCTCCTACCCTTAAACTGCCTTAAAGTTTTTTTTAATTTAAAAAAAAAAAAGAAAGAAAAACGGAGCAATGGAGATCTTCTTTTCTCTGTTGCTTACTTTCCCAAGCACTGATGTACTGGGTATGTGTGGGAATGCAAGTCCCAAACGCATGTGCAGTACATCAGATAAGGGTCAAGGAAATGTCCACAAGCAGAAGAACAGTACATTGCCCTTATACAAAGACATTATTTAATAAAACTAAGTATTTTTTTCTTAAATAATGTCATTGTATAATAGCAATAACCCACATCTGGGTGTGGGCAATGCTGGATTTACCCTAATCATGGGTAAATCCAGCATTACCCACACCCAGTCATGGGTTATTGCTATATTATACAATGCAAGCTCGGCAAAGCCGAGAAACATGCATGCTGATTGACTAATCCAACCAGCGTGCACATTGTACATCAAAAGTAATTAACGAAAAAAGTCCGTCCACTAATGTATCATGCAGCGGCGATGGCAAAACTTTCACTGGACAAAGCAACTCAGAAAAACATAACAAGAACAAGCACCAAAACCATAAAAAAAGTGATCACTATTGCAGCTGAATCACCCAAAACCCATTATTCGTATTAATAAACTCCTCAGTCCCTCAGCTCGAACAGCAATTAACTTCATAGATCCACCCTTACTCACAACTTCTAACTCTATTTCTAGGTATACACTTTACATAGAACTACAGAAGTCCCTATCTAAATGGAGAAAAAAGTAGGAAAACTCTAATCAAGTCTCTGATATCGTACATCAAGCATCCAGCACCGAGTCTTGCTTCCTGATACAGTCCTCTGTCCCTCAGCTCATCAACACCAATGTACATCGTAAAGCAAGAGCCACCCTAGTACGTGTACTAAACTACATTTAACAACAATGCTACAATAGAAAAAAAAAACAAAAACAAAAATGCAAGCACTGCACTTCTCGATACCACCCCCTATACCTTTCTGCCTGAATGGCTGCCTCTCTCACCTCACCTATGCTGCAGTTCTGCTTCAGAATAGGATGTTGAATAAATGGCACTTTTCTGTTATTGCACCGACATGCACAATACTAATTCTTAAGCTTGTATTTCCACTGGTACATAACAGAAAAGTACGATCCCAGCTTCCTAACCTACTGTACCCTTAAAAATATAAACCCTGCAAAAACACCTTACCAGCAACTGCAATACACATACCAAATCTCCTACTACAAACTCTATTTTGCAAGTAAAACAAACGCCAAACACCACGCTCCCCTGTTTGCTTACATCCCTTCACAGACAAAAAATTAATAATAACGTATTTAAATAAAAGGACAAATAAACAATAAACATGAACTAAAAGTGTCGACTATGTTATCTCAAACAAAGTGCAAGAATACAAACTAAAGGAAACAAAAACCTAAATAACAGGAACACAAACATAACACAACACAAAACAAGCACTATTGTATAATAGCAATAACCCACGGCTGGGTGTGGGCAATGCTGGATTTACCCACGGTTGGCGTTGGCTTTGTTTGGCCACTTGAGCTTTACCCTCATGACCAAACCATGCCAACCATGGGTAAATCCAACATTACCCACACCCAGCTGTGGGTTATTCCTATATTATTCTGATTGATCAGTCATGATGGGTAAAGTCTCCAACCTTCAGGGAGTATGGTGCTTTAGTAAGTTCACAGTAATTCTGCTTATCTTTTGTACACTAAGAACCATTTATTGATTCATCCTTCTATGTGCTGAGCCTAGAATTCAGAATATTATTTGAATGAAACATTTTACCACTTGTCACAGTGGCTTCTTTTATTCATTAAGGTTATTGGTACAACTCTGTATCAGTTTATGTAAAATAGACAATATACTTTTCTACTAACTATTGTCTCATATTTATTATTTCATATAAGTAAAAGCCTGATTCTTGAAGTGGCAAACCTAACTAAAGACAAAAAAAACATATTCATACAGAACACAACCATAGCTAGTAATACTGTTTTACATAGATGCATTTTCTTTTCATATGGCATACTGCTGACTCCACAGCTTTGCAGTGTCTGTCATATTTACATATTTAACTTGGCATCTCCATTTCTGAAATTTTTCATTTTACCAAATATGTTACAGTAAGTGTTGTAGCAAGATATATATATATATATATATATATATATATATATATATATATATATATATATATATATGGGTTCCATACACTAGATCGAATTTTCACTAATTCGAAATAGTGCATGGAATGTTCACTGCGGCGAAAGTTCACTTAATCAAAAGTACACTTACGTGAAGTTCAGTACAACGAACGGGTGTTGTACTGAACTTCCATGCAGTACTCACAGACCTTAGGGTTAGGGCACGGGTCATAGTAATAGTAATAGTAATAGTCCGTGACGACTGCAGCGCAGTGAAGGACATAGCAATGTCCTCCACTATGGTGCGATAGTCACGAACCATAGGGTTAGGGCATGGGTTAGGGTAAGGCGATAGCTTTACTAACTATCCCCTTACCCTAACCCATGCCCTAACCCTAAGGTCCATGACTATTACATCATAGTGGAGGACATAGCTTGTTTTTTATGTCCTCCACTGTGCTGCGGTGTTTTCGGTGAAGTGCACTTATGCAAACGTTCACTTTTGTTAAAGTGAACTTTCACAGAAGTGAGGCTTCCAATTACAAGTTCGAAGTAGTGAACTTTCGTTCTTGTAATAGGAATCCATATATATACATATATATATATATATATATATATATATATATATATATATATATATATATATATATATATATACATATATATATATGTATATATATATATATATATATATATATATATATATATATATATATATATGTATATATACATATATGCATATATATTATTTATTTTATTTAACATTTGTTTACCCCGAAAGTCTGACTGGGACAGACCCCATTTTCAGTGGAGGCCCAGGGAGAAATGCTCCAGATGCTTGTCTTTGAAATGTGGGAGGAAACCAAAGCACCCAGATGTAACCCACGAGAAAACAGGGAGGACATGCAGACTCTGCACAGAAAGCACCCCAGCCAAGAATCAAACAGGATTACCTCTTGCTGTGAGGAGACAACACTAACTGCTGCACCACTGTACTCTGACAATGTCTCACTCTGTCATCAAAATTTAGTGTGGGGGATTTGGGTCAAGTGCTGGTTTACTTGAGTGCATGCAATGTCAGAAAAATGAAGTTCATCTGGTGAAGGGAAATGTTTTGTTTGTGATTTTAATGTTAAAAGTTTCAGCATTAGTGTGTGTGAGTACTTACAAGTTTAGATTAGAATTATGACTAGAGTAGGGGATGTATTTAGTGTTGTATATGTATGTGATTTTGTTTGTGGTGTGTGTGAGCATGTTTGTGGGTTAAAGTTAGAGTTAGTGCTAATGCTAGGAAATGGGTTAGAGATTATATTGTGTGAGTGTGCTGATACCTGTGGTGTGCACCTTGTACAGTTGCAGTATGACTGAAAGAGTTTTTGTAAGTAGTAGGGTTACTGACTGTTCAGGTTAGGTGTAGGGTTTGAATGCATTAGTAAGGTGATGCAAAGGGGCTTCAGGACTCCCATATTACACATGCACATACACACACACACACACACACACACACACACACACACACACACACACACACACACACACACACATACATACATTTATACATATCTATAGATGTATCTTGGACATTTCACCGAAAAGCACATTTTACCGAAAGTCAAATTAGTGTGCATTTTTCACCGAAAGCTCAATTCACCGAAAACACAAGTCACCAAAACACATTTCACCGAAAGTTGTATATGGCATTGTCCCCACTGTAGTGTGACCCTGGAGTTAGTATATATAATGGGGGTGTGTGGGGTGCACTGCCCCCACATCAGGTGGTGTGGGGGGCATAGTCCCCCACATATTTTAAATGTTTTGAACTATATACATGCATACTTGCAATTGCAATATATTACTCTTATCCAACCATGATATATACTTAAAATATGTGGGAAGGGGGCTACACCCCCACACCCCCAATGTGGGGGGTACCCACATCCCCCCTACTATATATACTAACTCCAGGGTTGAACTACAGTGGGGACAAGGCCATATATAACTTTCAGTGAAATGTGCTTCGGTGAATTATGTTTTCGGTGAATTGTGCTTTCGGTGATTTGGGTTCGGTCATTTGAGTTTCGGTGAAATGTGCTTTTGGTGAAATGTCCTAGATCCCCTATAGATATATATCATAGGTTCAAAGGTTGGCACTAGGCTATGGTCCCTAGGGCCTATACAAGCCTAGCCATAACAATTCCCTGGCTGTTTCTTCCCATGGTATTTACGTCCCTTGACCCCTGTCTAGCAGGGTGACTGACGTGATCCCCAGGGTGAATTTCCTATCTCCCATCCAATCATCAAGGTTCCTTTTGAAGAGGGCCAAAGAGGTTCTCTGCTTGACACGTATGCACAGTCTATTCCAGAGTTTGGGGAGTCTCTGGGTAAGGAATCTATCCCTCCAGCATGTTTTGTTTATTGTGATGACAAGGTTTAAATCTCTGGAATGTGTATCTCTGAGGGATTGGGATTTCTTTAAATGTAGCATGTCCAACAGCTCTGGGTTTGACATGGCCTTGTATGTTAAGCAGAGATCACCTCTGAGTAGACAATATGTGACAGAGTATAGGTGGAATTTTTTTAGATGGTCAGCATAGGGCATCTGCTTTAGGCCTGTGATTCTTTTAGTGAGGTATTTCTGTGGCTTTCGAGTTGTTGCAGATATCATGAGAGTTACATACCAAATGGGGTGTTGTATTCTTTAATGGAACTAATGAGTGATGAGTACAGTGGGACAATGACCTCCTTTTTTCTGGATGAAAAGCCCTTGGTGATGAGGTGTGCCACATAGAAGGATTTCCTGACTGTTTTGGCAATGTGGTAATCGAAGGTGAGACCACTAAGTCCCTAAGTCTCTTATCACACTTTCGGTGTTTACTGTACTGCCACCTATGTGGTAATTCATGGGTATATCTTTTTTCTCAAAGGGGATAACTATACATTTCTTGGCATTGAGCTTGAGCCCATGGCTCTCACACCAAGCATCTGTTTCTGTAAGGCCCTTTAGTAGAATATCCACATCATTTGGGGATTCAATAATGGCTCCCAGTTTGCAGTCATCTGCGAACTTTGTTAGCCAGAGTCCCTTAGTGTTGGCCTGTACTTCAGAGAAGTAGATGCCAAACAAGAGCAGTCCCAGGACTGAACCCTGAGTTACTCCACTTGTCACTTGCCTGGAGCTGAATTTGGAGTCGGCTACTTTTAGAGTGTGGGTTCTGTCAGTAAGCCAGTTGGTAACCCATCGAGTGACATAGGGATTAATGCCCAACTTAGTAAGTTTATCTATGATACCAGAGTGGGGGTTGGTGTTGAAGGCCTTGGCGAGGTCCAGATAGGCTGTGTGGATCACCTTACTCTTGTCCACAGCTCTGGAGACTGATTCGAAGAAGTCAATCAGGATCAGGAGACAAGATCGTCCCTTCACGAACCCAAACTGCATGGGGTCCAGTGTTTGAAGGTTGCCAATGTCTTTGTTTATAAGTTCCATGATAATACGTTCCATGGCCTTGCAGATCAGGCTCATCAGATTGATGGGAGGGTAGTTCCCAGGATCCAAGTTGGATCCCCCCTTGTGGAGTGGGATAACTGTATCTGTGCGCCATTCAGTGGGCATGAAGCCTGAGGTGAGGCTATGATTAAACATGACACTTAGCTGAGGTGCCATTTCATTTTGTAGTTCATGTTGTCCACAGCCTGGGATGTCATCTAGTCCCATGGATGCTGTATTCTTAGCTTTGGAAAGTGCGTTTTTTACCTGTGTGGCCGTTATTACCGGCATTTGGCAATCTTTTGGTGTTGAGATGGCCCTTTATGGGGTGAAAGGGAGGTACAGTTTGCACTGAATCAGTCAGCCAGGATACTGGCAATATCCTTGGGATTGGTATATTTAATGCTATTCTGTTGTAGCTCACAGAAATAGCCTAGTGTGGGAAAACCATGGTTCTTCTTAGTCTATATGTCTCGGATGAACACTTTTCTTTCTGTAATGGAGTTTGTTTGGGATTTGTTGTTTATACCTGATTCTATCCACTCAATAGAACTCTTCATGTGAAATTTTTTTGATAACACATCTATATATATATATATATATATATATATATATATATATATATATATATATATATTTATATATATATATATATATATATATATATATATATATATATATATATATATATATATATATATATATATGTAAATGGTTCCCCTGACCAGAATCTCGAACTTCCATTCACTCGAAATTGTGAATGGGAGCCTTAGGTTTAAAAAAATAAAAAGTTAACTTATCTTATTTCAGGGGGCCAGGTCCCCCTGTACCCTAGCAGTTTAAATGTGAATGTTCCGTGACCGCACTATAGCAGAGGAATAGAAAATCTTCCGTTTTGCACTTACGCATATAGTGCAGAATGGGAGATTTCCCTTTCCTTCACTATAGTGCAATCTTGGAGTAGGTATATTTAAGTAGGGGGTGTGGAAAACATTTTAAAGGTGTTCATTTTTTTATTTTTAGTCCCTTTTATATGTTAGAGTTTCTCTTAATTCGAGATTCTGGTTTCGAGTTTATGACTTTCGAGTTTAGAGAAATTCGATCATATGAAGAGGAACCATAAAAAACATACATCCCCACACATGCATATACATGTCTGTCTGTCTGTGAAAAGTCAGCAGAACACATCCCCAACATGCACATTACCACAATTAAAATTTCTGACAGCATAAGACATTGACACAGCATTTTCAACTATAGGAAAGGCCTAGCTAGTAATAAAATATAAAAACACATTTTTTCTGTGCATTGCAGATATCCTACAATGCGTCATGGCCTGCTGCCAGTTCAGAGATTGTACAACAGTAAGGAAACAGTCTCAAATCCTACTGTCAAATGATTTTGTACAAAGTTCTCTCTGGCAGTGTTAATTCTTCAATGAATTTTGGATTGGCCAAATCAGCCAGCTGATATAAAGATGTTTGACAGTTAGCAAGGGAGCCATAGTTACATTTGTGTTTATATGAGGAGCTGTATCTCCATCTATCTGTATTTCCACACACACACACACACACACACACACACACACACACACACACACACACACACACACACACACACACACATATATATAAATATATATACAGTAAGGAACATATTACAAAATGAACATAATGAAAGTAGAAATGCCTGAAAAAACGTATATGGAAAAAGTACCTTTCATGGTAATTATGTAAATCAAGATAATGCAGTTAGAGTATAAGTGGAGTACATTAACATGTTATGATTAGGGTCTGTAAGTTCTAGTAAATATATTTAAAATATACAAATATAATAAAATATTAAAATACATAACAATAAGAGAAATGTCATAATGGTGTCAAGTGCAGTGCACTCTGAGATCATTGTATACTGCTGTGATGTTATGTAAGCATCTAAATGATATGTATAGCGATCAAAAACGCATGAGTAAACATATAAATACTGGTGTTAAAGTGGGAATTTGACAAGATATTTAGGTTGCATTAGGTTTTTAGGTTGCACAACCTTTAAGAAGTAAAGTACTACATTATAGGCATAAGGTATGTTAGGGTCATTACTGTCAAGAAATGTTAGTCTAAGTGTAAAGAGAGTAACATTAGTTACAAGATACTTAGACTACATACATTTTAATTCCAATTGACTGTTTAGAACTTAGGCCCTAATGTTTTGGAGGCCAAGGGATGTGTGGGAAAGTCATAGTAAAGGACAGGGTTCTTTGTGTATGACTTAGCCTGGAGAAGAACATCACCATAGGCAGGTATCATTGAGATGGTCTTTTAATAGATCTCTGAAAGTGGACTTGTTGCTACTGAGTCTTAGTGGTAGAGGTAATGAGTTCTATAGTTTGGGATGTGAATGGAATTAAGGGCTTTCCTGCTGATTTATTAGCTTTGTGGGTGGATAGAATTAGATTGTTTGTTCAATGTATGTTTTGCTTGAGGGAAAAGGGTAAGTTTGGAGGATACCGTTAGTACACGACTATGGAAAGCAATTTGCTGTAATAGCTGAAGTGATGAGGTTTTATTATTATTATTATTTTAATGTCACCATTGTTATGCATGTTGTCTTCCTGAGGACTAGCTTCAGACATAAGTGGTGAGTCTGCTGTTTAAGACTTCATACTAAATATTCATCTGTATCTGATGCAATATACACACTTCCAGTTTTACTTAGCTTTGTTTCTGCAGCTTTAGATTAAGATGTTGTTTGTTCTAGGTTTACTCCAGACTCACTAGTCAGCTGTTTTTATAGCACAGTTTTGATTACCTGTTTTATGGTATTCAGGCTTGAAATATCTTTGCTGTTTTTTTGCTGCAGTTTAGTGACAGTTTATGTCTTTTGTTTGAGAATATCCTTTCTATTTTCAAGTCACATACAGCAGTGGGATTATTTCTCTATGCATTCTTCAGGACTTGAATTTATTCAGTAATGCATTTAACAGCATTTATCTTTCTACAGTGGCCGTTTTAAATGTTCAGGCTTTTCAGTGATGAGCACTAACTGGCAATTCAAATTTTCATGTTTTTATGTTGTATGAGATGGGCCAAAATATACTTTTGCTGTAAGGAAGTGATTTATTTAACTATTTCATTAGAATAAGAAACTAATGTAATTGTTCAGTTCAATTCTCAGTTTTTTGAGTTTGTCTTTGAACAGCTAAGTTACAGATAGTAAATTCTGACAATTTCTGGAGAATTCAGAAAGAACCCCACTGCTGGCAGAAAAATTTGAAATCAAAATGGACTATTCCTATGAAGTGGGAAAGTGTGATTCACAGACATGTTAGAAGCAATCAGGAAAGACATCACTGTTGGCTAATTTGCATGTCTCTGAATCACCTGTAACTGCCCATGAGTGGAAATCAGGACTTTCCTGAATTAGTTACTACTGGTTTCCCATGCATCTCATTGGCACAGTCATCTGCCCCCATTCACCCAACCACATACATGCTTATATATAGGTTATGAATTATTATGCTGTAGGTAGCAGCATGGTAAGTATTCTGCTGAAAGTGACATCAATTTTCCAGGGCTATCAGTATATCATGTTTGATTATTCTGTCAGGTTGTTTGGATTTACAACCCTCTAAGTTTGAGTCTTATATGCACTTTTCTTCATAAGTCACATATTTGTGAATCACAGAGGATGTGTTGGGATGTAATTTGCATACCTATTAAACATCTGATCTCATTTAGGTATGCATTAGCACATGCAAATATTCCTTGTGTGTACAGGTCTCTTATGAGTTGTATTGGGCTATGGCATGCAGTTTTTGATACATACTTACCCTATACAGTGGTGCCATGTGTTGTCAAATACCACTGCAAACTGATTATATTGCTCTCAACTTCTTTGCTCAAGAATTCTGGACAAAGTTAAAAATAGTAAGTGGACAAAGGCCCAAAATGAGGGATGATTTGAAAATATTATTCTAATTCTCATAGAAAATTGATAGAGCAACATGTCTCCCTTACTAATTCAAAAGTACGTTCTCAACTCAAACAACCCAGTAAATTTACTTCACTATATGCTGCTGAGACTAGGGCCTTCATTGCCAGAAATACATTAATGGCATAAATGGAATGTGCTTTACATACATACAGTCATATTGGCCATTTCTCAAAACACTCTCACCAACCACTGTGCCTTTCAAATATCACAACACCCTTCCCCATATGAAAATGTTGTATTCTTTTGTTGTTAAATGTATAAGCTTCAGATTGTATCCTCCCTTTTCACACAGACTGTATATGCCCCCCAACATCTACTCTCTCAGTGCAAAAACCTGTTGTGCATCTACCTTACTGAGACCTCCGCTATCTGGAGCTCACTACTTTCCTCAGTTAAACTTTTATATATCATACGTCTCAGTTGTCCCTGCCTTTGCCTCACATTTTTGCCCTTTCCCTGGGATTTTGTTTAATTTACTGGTGAATCAGTAAGGATTGCCGTCTGCCAGTAATGCCAAACATTAACATTTCCTACTACTTATTGTTTGCATGCTGATGCAAAACCTATTGTTGTATTACATTTTTAAGTGAATTACAATAACATTTAAAACTTGTTCCTTAATTTGGGCTTCTGCCCATTTTGTTTTTTTGCTTTGGCCAAAATTCTTTATTAAAAAGGTTGAGTGGTATATCTCTGTCTCACACACACCCGGAACAAACAATTAGTTGCAGACCAAAGCTTAAAAGGTGTATATTAATTTAATGAAATTATCTAGAATTTGCCATTGGCTACAAGGCCATAAACTATAGGCACTCTTCTTCATTCAGTGCCTCTGGGATAAAGTAAAAAGTAGTTGGGGTTCAAGTTACCCCGTGTGTGTTACTGGTAAGTGTTGCATCTCTCTTGCTTCCCATAATTTTGATATATTTTTAGCTGAAATGTTTTCATAAGTTTTTTTTTATACCCCATTGCAGACTAGTGATAAACTCCAAATATTCAGTAGTTTTTTTAATACATCAGATTTGGAGGACATAATTCATTGCCATATTATAAAATCCCTAGAGTGTCCTTTAAATGACCAAGGGCTTAGGTGAGTTACTATAAACCACAAATTATATTTTTCACATTGTCTTTTGGATACAAGTGGTTAGATGCAAACCCTGGAAACAATTATTTTTATGTTGCTGTTAACAGTAATGTTGGCATGAATCATGAAACTTATGAACCTTTCATCTATCTATTCTCCAAAAACAGAGAAATTAAACTGAAATGAATAAAAGGCAGCCCTGGGTGTTATGAGGACAACCTGTCCAATATCCTTCATTCAGTTGGCTTTACTATTTGTGCCCACTTATTTAATCACTGTCGACATCACGTCAGGTTGGGTAAGCTTTGCCAATTCCGAAAACTAGGCTATGCCTAAAAGGGGACGGCCACGGCGGTACAGCGGTTAGCATTGTCACCTCACAGCAAGAGGTTCTTTGGTTCGATTCTCGGCTGGGGTGCCTTCTGTGTGGAGTCTGCATGTCCTCCCTGTGGTTGCGTGGGTTTCCTCCAGGTGCTCCGGTTTCCTCCCACATCCCAAAGACATGCTGTAGGTGGATTGGACACTCTAAATTGGCCCTAGGTGTAAGTGTGTGCATGTGTGTGCCTTCTGTAGAAGGTTAGGTGTCGGGTTGGCAACTCAACACCGTAAAACTCCACTGCCAATCATGAGTGGACAGGTGATCTGCTGTGGTGACCCCTAACTGGGAAAAGCCAAAAGAAGAAGAAGAAGGCTATGCCTAAAAGGACATGTCATTCTTTCAGCTAAATATGCATCAAAACACTAACAACACTGCTATTAGTTAAAACAAGAACTACAGTACTGCTATTTGTTAAGACAAGCACTGCAGTACTGCTATTAGTTAAGACAAGCACTGCAGTACTGCTATTAGTTGAAACAAGCACTGCAGTACTGCTGTTAGCTAAAACAAGAACTGCAATAATGCTATTAGTTAAAACAAGCACTGCAGTACTGCTATTAGTTAAAACAAGCACTGCAGCACTGCTATTAGTTAAAACAATAACTGCAGTGCTTGTATTAGTTAAGACAAGCACTGCAATACTGCTATTAGTTAAAGCAAGCATTGCAGCATGACTTCATGTAAATTATAGCATAAAGCTGCTTGTTACCAGATGTTGTGCAACTTGCCAAATGACCTCCCTATAATGTCCAAGAAATGAAGAAGGAGGCTACAGGGAGAACTAGTTGAACAAGTGTGTACAATAAAAGCAGGTGTGGCTTAGCATCATTCACTGACTTGAAACACTTTATGCCATTTGATCTTAGCAATTTGAGTCCAGTAGGAGTGTTCAATTTACTTATACAGCTTTTAATTATTATTTAGTATGGGTGATTGCGTAACTGAAAAACAGCATGATGAAACTAATTCCTGAATAGTGGATAGACTATCACAACATTAAATGAAAGTCAACAACTTATCAGAAAAAAACAGTATGTTGCAAGTAAATGATTAAAGTGCTGGAAACATTTTATTCCACATTCAGGAAAGCATTCACTCCAGGACATTTAAACAGCTGTTAATGCTCACTACAGTTTTTTTTTTTTCTTGTTGATCTGCTATACTAAATCTGCATATTTATAAGGAAAGATTATCATGCCAGATGTTGTTAAACTTGAGAAAAATATAGGGACATGTTTTAAGTATAAAGGCTTTGATAATATCAACTACATTGCATTTTGCTTTTAGTATCCCAGGAAAAGTTAATACATCCTTGCCACTGAATCACTATTAAAGAGTCATCTTGAAATGTTCATATTAAAGTCAGATTATAGTGCCGTGTAGCTACAGTGCATATATATATATATATATATATATATATATATATATATATATATATATATAGATAGCACCTGCTTTTTTCAATCATGATGTCCTAAAAGGGAAGATATAGGCAAAACAGGAAATATTGGTAGATGTGTGAGTTTAAACAGACTGTTTACCAAGATCTTACATAAATTCATGTGATGATAAAAATAATGTAAAAAGAAAACGATGAGTGCACCATGTGCTGCAGCATTAAGTTCCAATGAAATTTCAAAAAGCTTCCTAGTTGAACCAGTAATTCACATTTATTGTTAAAAACAACAAACACAAAAACTGCAGTGAAATAAGCGCTTTCGCGTTGTACATCAACGCTTCATCAGATATAAATGCAGTAAAAAACACCCCACCCTATATACTATTAGCTTCATGACATCACACCATTCATTAGGACAATCAGTCAAACGGTACAAGGCATTTAAAACACAACAAAAAATTAAAAATATATAATTAAAATTAATGCTTGAGGGGTCTAGATGTTAAAAAAGGCTTAATGGAAAACCTGTCGTTAAGCCCAAACCTGTGGGCTTGTAGCTTCAATATCCATTTGCCCTCTCTTTCCTCAGTTCTATTCCTAAAATTACCTAACCTATTGTCTTTGACTTGTTTAATGATTTTGAAACAACTGACACTTTAGTGGTCAATATATCTAACTATATTTTAGATACTAATGAGATGTCTGTTCTAAATAAAGGGCTGGGCTTCATTCCATCCAGCTGTAACGATATTATTGACATCATAGTCGATGTCAAATTGTTTACTAGAAACTTAGCTTTGAAGTTGCTTTATGGGCAAAATGATGGCTCTACTAATAATAACTTTACATTGTTCAAGAAACCGTCTACATATATTCCTCAGCAGCATCCATTGCTAGATGCTTTTGAGCAGGCAGTTGAAAGGGATTTATTTGAGTTATATAATAATAAGAAAGCTAAATGTCAGTTTTTTAATTTAACAGTAAGTGAGAGAAAAGCCCTTGACAATTTGAGAAATAATGATGCTATCATCATTAGACAAGCTGACAAGGGCGGCACTGTTGTCGTCATGGACAGCTCCCATTATTCCAACAAAATGGAGATTATGCTTTCTGATGATGAAACATATTTACCGATATCTAACTATAACCTTAATGACTTGATCAAAGGCGTGCACACTAGCCTATATGATTTGATGTTGACTGACATCATTGATAGGGATTTATACACTTATTTTGTGATTGATAACCCCCTGGTTCCCTCATTCAGGGGCTTACCCAAAATTCACTAAAATACATTGGATCCACCTATGTGACCCATAGTATCCAGTCGTGGCTGGTTGACTGAACCTTTATCTATATATCTTGATAAGGAATTAAAACCCGTCCTTGCTGAGGTACAACATGTTTTAAGGGACACTACCAATTTTCTTGATAACTTAGCAATATTTAGCCATTTACCTTCCTTTAATAGAGATGACTTGTTAGTCACTTTGGACGTGAAGTCTCTTTTCATGTCCATTCCCAATGCAACGGGTATGGATTTTGTCAGAGCCATGCTAGTGAATAATAAATTGACTGATTATATGATCCATAGGTACATGGCCCTTTTGGAGATTGTTTTAGACAATAATGTCCTTTGCTACCAAGATAAATATTTTTTACAAACTAAAGGTGTGGCAATGGGAACCCCGTGCGCCAACGCTTATGCCAACTTGGTGTTGGCACACTGGGAGAGTTTATTTGTTTTGAACAAAGACTCTGAGTACATTAATCATTTAAAATTTTACAACAGGTTTGTAGATGATGTGTTTCTCCTGTGGAGAGGAACAGTTGAACAGCTTTTGGCCTTTGTGACATATTTAAATAACACTACTGATTTTCTAAGTTTTGAATGTACATACTCCCCTGATAATATTGATTTTCTTGATGTCAAAGTTATTAAGGGCCCTCATGGTTTTGACACTGAACTCTATAGGAAGGCCTGTTGGAGAAATAATTTACTACACCGCGAAAGCATGCATCCCAAGCATGTACATAGGAACATTATTACAAATCAAATGGTCAGAGTTTCTAAGTTAACATCACAACCAGTAGTGTATCACAAGCACAAAGAGAACTTAGCAAGGAACTTTTTATCCAGGGGCTATGAGAAGAAGCATGTATATGATGCTATTTCCATGGGGGACCATCATAGATCACAAGAGGGAGCTCCTTTGATCAGTAGATTAAGTGGTCATCCACAACAATCTAAATGCAGAAACAGCGACAATGTCAACAGGATTGTTATTCCATATACCAACAGGAATAACTATATTTTGGATGTCCTCAATAAACACTGGGGCATCTTAATGATTGATGACAAAATTAGATCTTTGGTTGATGCAAGACCTAGAGTGGCTTATAGGAACATGTCCTCACTCAATAGGTTATTATGTTATGATAGGAGCCATTCAAATACACAATTGACTCATAAAGCAGGCACTTTTGCCTGTCATACTTGTAACCAATGTAAATGCATCTCTAATTCTGACATTTTTACACATCCGGTCACTAAAAAAAGATATTTGTTCAAACATTATGCCAATTGTAGATCTGTGAACCTAGTATATGTAGCTGAGTGTCAATTGTGCCAGACATTTTATGTGGGCATGACGACCAGGTCGCTACGAGAGCGTGTTAGAGAGCATATTTATGCTATTACAAAAGGTAACACCATGAACGCCCTGGCGAAACACATAATGGAGTTAGGTAGCACACATAGTTTCAAATTCCAAGTTTTAGAGTTGGTTACCAAAGGCAATAGGTTAGGTAATTTTGGGAATAGAACTGAGGAAAGAGAGGGCAAATGGATATTGAAGCTACAAGCCCACAGGTTTGGGCTTAACGACAGGTTTTCCATTAAGCCTTTTTCAACATCTAGACCCCTCAAGCATTAATTTTAATTATATATTTTTAATTTTTTGTTGTGTTTTAAATGCCTTGTACCGTTTGACTGATTGTCCTAATGAATGCTGTGATGTCATGAAGCTAATAGTATATAGGGTGGGGTGTTTTTTACTGCATTTATATCTGATGAAGCGTTGATGTACAACGCGAAAGCGCTTATTTCACTGCAGTTTTTGTGTTTGTTGTTTTTAACAATAAATGTGAATTACTGGTTCAACTAGGAAGCTTTTTGAAATTTCATTGGAACTTAATGCTGCAGCACATGGTGCACTCATCGTTTTCTTTTTAGTCTATTGGACCTTTGATGAGAGTGCTTTATCTGGCGGTATTGGTTTTTCTTGCTATAAAAAATAATGTGACATACATTAAAGTCTTAGGTACTGCAGGTCTCTAATTTAATGTAGAGCTACAACACTATCAACATGTGCCAAGTAAGTCCATGAATAAGTGCACAGTACATGTTATATGTACCATAGCATATCATATATGATAGTGAGTACACAGTACATGTGATATGTACTCTGTCATTACATATATGATAGTGAGTGCACAGTGCATGTGATATGCACCATGCCATTACATATATGACAGCAAGTGCACAATGCATGTATGCTCTAAGCAATTACATATATGATAGCGAGTGCACAGTACACGTGATATGTACCATGTAATTACATATATGATAGTGAGTGCACAGTCCATGTGATATGTACCATGTAATTACATATATGATAGTGAGTGCACAGTGCATGTGATATGCACCATGCCATTACATATATGACAGCAAGTGCACAATGCATGTATGCTCTAAGCAATTACATATATGATAGCGAGTGCACAGTACATGTGATATGTACCATGCAGATCAATATGTATGTATACCTTAAAGAAGCTTTCCATGGGTTTGCACAAGTGTATACATATTGAGCATCTGCAAGGTTGACTGCCATTTTGTAGTAAGCTGTGAAGATGTAAGCATGCATGTCTGTTTAGTCTGTCAGTTAATTAGTTTATATTTGTACTGCCGCTATCCATCATGATATATTTCTGTGTAATAAAGCATATAAATGAACTACCCTGCCTGTTCATCTTCAATTATAAACCAAGACGAGCAACATAGTGTCAGAATGGGATCCAGAATCAAGACCAAGAGGCATTCAGTTAATGTTGGAGGAATATAGAGAAATGGATTATCCCCACAACACGTACAACTTGCAAAATAGGTCAGAAACGAATTCCAGGTACTAAAACTTTCTTAAATGATTTTTTTTACTCAAAGAATATAAAACAAAGCACTCAGAATGCCCAAAATGAATTTTTAAGTAAATGAAATGTCCAAAACTGAGACATATTGATAAAAATATTAAAAACTATGAAAATGTTTGAAACAATGTCAGAATCACATAAAATGAATAAAATAAGCAAAACAACTGCATTTTTTTCACTATGTGCTGCTTTTTTGCATTGCCTAAAGCTATTCAAGATATTCAAAGTATACAAAGTGCATGTTTATGTAGTATTACAGTACAGTTATTTCACAAAATACAGCCATCTCAAAGTATATTTTGCAAATTACAGTATTTCAAAAAGTTTATTGTACATTTGAATGTTATTACAAGCACCTGCTGTGTGTGCATTTTCATACATAATTACAAGGGCTATATTTACAATGTGTTTTGGCTTACTTTTTTGTCATGGTTGAAGGATTTCAGAAACCAGATCCACTTGTATTTGATAATAATATTGCAGAGAATTGAAGAGTGTTTAAGCAAGAGTACGATATTTTCATTCAAGCTGCATTTTCTAATAAAGATATACATACAAAGGCATTTATTCTGCTTAATTTATCTGGTTCAGAAGCCATAGAAAGAGAGCATTCATTTGTGTATGCACCTGCTGTATTTGCAGGAGAGGGGAAAACCGTCCTATAGTGGTACTGGCCAAATCAAGGGAAGACCCCGAGTGCTTAAAATGTAAATTTAGAGAAATGTGAAATCCCCCAAATGAATATTACAATGAAAAGGCACTTATTTTACGCAAGGGATCAAAATCCTGGTGACACTTTTGCAGCATATATAATTGACTTGAGAAACAAAGCTAAAATGTGCAGCTTTAGTGATGAATTGATAAAAGAAAGACTCGAGTGTGGTATCAAAAATGATGTTGTGAGAAAGATTTTGCTTCATGACAGTGATTTAACTAATAAGGACATTGAGATTTGGCAAATATATGAGCTCACAGAAAAACACACAAATATGCATACAAATGAGAAATGCATGCTTCTTTTATTTTCTAAAACTAATGTTGATAGTATGCAGCACGTGGTTAAAGGAAACAGGCCCAAACACATGGCAGCAACTGTGAGCCCTGTAACAGTCTTTGGTAAACCCCATAGCTTTCTATCAAATTCCAGAGCATGCACAGTCTCAGTAAAGCACAAGAGTGAGTCAGCAAACTCAAAGCATGCACCCTCACCTAGCCTCATAGTCAACTGTTGTAATTGTGGTGGCAATCATGTGTCTAAAAGAGAAAAGTGCTTAGCTTTTGGTCAACAATGCCACAGATGCAAAAAGTGGAATAATTTTCAAAGATTTTGTAAATCAAAGGGGGCTCATTCTTTTAATGAGAGAAAGGCACCATATTTTGACTTAGCTTTTCTGCCTTGCTTCATAGGAATCCCCAGTAGTGTGCTTGCATGTAAGTAGCTCATTGCCCTCTAGGTGGCTCCTTACTATTAGTGCATCCAAGTGCCCCACCTGCCCTCTAGGTGGCTCCATGCTATTAGCTTTATGGTCTCTAAATCCCTTTACCTCTTTTTCATCGAATCCCCCTAACACAGTTCTTAGTCATCTCTTTATTATTGCTCTCTCTCACACTGTGGTCCCAGTATAACCATACACATATGTCCTTATATCACACTGTGGTCCCAGTATAACCATACACATATGTCCTTATATCACACTGTGGTCCCAGTATAACCATACACATATGTCCTTATATCTCTCTGCTATAATCCCACTTCTAGCTTTTTTTAAGCCTCTTACCTTCTTATATATCTCACCACACTTACCGTCAGACTTCAGCACTCCACTGATTGATTGTTGTCCTTCATCTTCTTCTTCTTTTGGCTCTACCCGCTCCATTTGCCCTGTGGGCTTACTCCGCTCCCCTACCCTGCCCCCAATTTCCACACGCCCCCAGTTGTCTTACACTTATCACCTTGCCACTCCCCCTCATCTGACACCACTTCCACTCATCAGAATCAATCAGCATTAACCAATCATTCACAGGACCCAGCCCTATTACTCAAACTCTCTCCATTCTCTCGCTATATGCTAATTATAAACACCCCAACTCTATTTTACACAAGCATTACTTAAATACCCCTACAATGCCTCCACATACTTTTAACAAATCTTCATACTCTAATCCTGTTTACTGCCTAATACCCCCACTTATAATTCTCTATCTTCTCACAGCCTATGAATACCAACACCTCCCTGGTACCCACTACCCTAAAACCAGTACTACTAATCAGCCACATAATTCTAACCAACCACTGCCCCACCTCTCATCAAACTCTTCTAATGCAAAAACTCAACATCCCATTCGTGCTTCATATATTAATCCTAGAACTAAATGCCACCACAAACTTTCATTAAAACTCCAGAAACTTGCTATTAGATTACTACCTAACCTCATAGTGGATGGTGACATCCACCCTAACCCAGACCCAAACCCACCTGTTACTATCAGCCGCACAAATAACACCTATACTAGCCTATGAAACTCAAATAATTCCCCAACTCACTCCTAGTGTGTCACCTAAACATTAGAAGTATAAACAAGAATATTCACTACTTACATGCCCTCCTGGATGTCCACTCCCCTGATATACTATGCCTTACCGAGACCTGGCTCAAGCCTACTACCATTGATAATGAGATTATACCACCAGGGTACAATATATTAAGACTTGATCACATCTCTAAGAAAGGAGGGGGGTAGCCATCTTATATAAATCCACTCTGGAAGTATCCAAAACTAGTACCCCAAATGCCTTGTTTACTAACAATGCAGAAATACTCATCACAAATGTCCAACTCAACAAACGCAAATCTATAAACATTGCATGTATCTATATTCCCCCAGATGGCAACACAAATACCTTGGAGGTTATTCTCCAATGGCTCTCCACTAACTGCCCCCAGGAAACTATTATTCTTGGGGGTGTTAATATCAACTGGAATACTTGGTCTTCAGACTTCCCCTCCACCCATATGAATTTGCATGGCTTCTCCCAGATGATATCTTCCCCAACCAGAATCAATAAGCCTAACAAAATGAGGAATTAAACCCGCACATAAGGCAGCTGTTTAATCTCAGCCTTACCACAGGATACGTGCCCAAGGAGTGGCGTACGGCAACTGTGGTCCCACTCCACAAAGGTGGCGCCTCTACGGACCCTGGTAATTACCGCCCCATAAGCTTAACAAGTCTAGTCTGCAAAGCTATGGAGAGGATCATAATGGAGCTCATAAACAAAGATATAGGGGACTTGCAGACATTGGACCCGACCCAGTTTGGCTTTGTCAAGGGAAGATCATGCCTTTTGAACTTGGTCGACTTCTTCGAATTAGTCACCAAGGCCATTGATGAGGGAAAGGCAGTCCATACAGCCTACCTTGACCTTGCAAAGGCTTTCGACACAATACCCCACTCGGGTATTGTAGAAAAACTTACCAGCTTAAATGTAAACCCATATGTCACAAGATGGGTTGCAAACTGGCTTAAGGACAGAACCCACAGGGTTAGAGTTGCTGGCGCTATGTCAGACTCCAAGCCGGTCACAAGTGGTGTCCCACAGGGCTCGGTCCTTGGCCCCTATTGTTTGGCATCTACTTCTCAGAAGTACAGGCCAACATGGGAGGACTTTGGCTGACAAAGTTTGCAGATGACTGCAAACTGGGCCATAGTGGAAAGTGCATCGGACACGGATATCCTTCAGAAGGGACTCACGGAAACAGATAGCTGGTGCCAGAGCCATGGCCTGAAGTTAAACGCCAAAAATGTATAGTCATACCCTTCGGGAAAAACAAGGTAACCCCAAGCTACCATATAGGTGGCAATCCACTAAGCACAGAAGAGGTTATCAGGGACCTGGGGACCCAGGTTGACAGTGGCCTTTCTTTTGACACTCACATTGCTAAAGTGGTTAGAAAGACCTTCTACATTGCCCACCTGATCATGAAGGGATTCACATCCAGATCTAGTGAGGTCATTGTTCCCCTGTACTCTTCACTTATCAGACCAATGATCGAGTACAATGCCCCATTCGGGATGTATCTCACCCGACATCTGCAGCAATTGGAGAGACCCCAAAAGTTCCTCACCAAAAGGATAAAGGGACTCCAAAATCTGTCATATGCTGCCAGATTGAAGAAACTCCAGCTCTATTCAGTCGCATACCGCCTGCTCAGAGGTGACATGTGCCTGACATACAAGGCCATGTCCAACCCAGAATTAATGGACATGCTCCACCTCAAAAATCCAAATCCACCAAAACCACTAGAGCAAGCGACTTAAACCTTAGCACGGATATAAATAGGACGTGCTGGAGGGATAGATTTATCACTCAGAGACTCCCTATGCTGTGGAATAAAATCCCGGTCCATGTGAGGCAGAGCACCTCGCTGACTCTGTTCAAGAGAAATCTAGACCTGTGGATGGGAGATCGTAGGTTTACCCCGGGAATCATCTCTGGGTCACTGCTGGACAGAGGCATAACAAACTAATGGGCACAGTATTTTTTCATATAAGGGGTGGGGTAAGCCACAATAATTTGGGCTAGGCTTATAAATGCCTTAGGGCAGATAGCCTAGTATAAACCTATGAACCTATGAACCTATGAAAAAGGAAAGTATCTTAGACTGGATATTAATAAACAACCTACCCATGATATATAAAGCAGGCACCCTACCTGCGGACTTTAGTGATCACTTCCTGACCTATATAATCAGAAAAAGAAATGACATCCCTCAACAATCTTCCTTTAAAACCATTAGAAGTTGTAAGAACTTTATTCAGACAAACTTTCAGAATGAACTTAACACATGTGACTGGTCCAACCTATGGCTGCTTCCACTAGATGAAGCGGTCTCATACTTTAACTCTACATTTCTTGCAATTCTAGATCACCATGCTCTCCCATGCACTATCAGAACCAATAACAAAGTAGCACCATAGCTGTCCAGTGATACAAGACAAAACGTTATTAGCAGAAACAAAGCGTTGACTTCTTGGAGAACCACTAAATCTCCAAAAGACCACCTTATATATAAACAGCTGAGAAATGATACAAAGAAGTCTATTATGGTAGACAAACAGAATTACTACTGTAATCTGCAACAAAAGCACCAAAATCAACCACAAAAGTTCTGGTCAGGAATAAACAAACTTCTCCACCCAGGCCAACCAACAACCCCTACCCCTTTAACTAACCTCCAACAACCTCCTAAAATTGTTGCTAACACCTTTAACACTTTCTTTACAGAAACCATGCAATCCCTAGCCAGTAAGCTATCTCCCTATACCCCAAGTACCACCAACCCACACCTGATAATAAGATCCCCTTTAAGCTTGATCCAGTATCAACCTCTTTTATTAAGTCCCTACTTAAAATAACTGAAACCCACCACCCTTTCAGCAGACCTACTAGCTGCAGAATATCTCAAAAAAGCCGCTAATGAAATAGCATACCCCATATCAATTTTAATCAATAGAACTATCCACGAAGCCTATATCCACCACATCTGGAAAATCTCCCACATTGTTCCTCCTCATAAAGGGGGAGATTCCACTGAACTTTCAAATTATAGGCCTATAGCCATTCTGTCTCCCATGGCTAAAATAATGGAAAAATGTATCCACAAGCAATTTCTTTCCTATCTGAATCAAAACACTCTCCAAGCCCCCTCCCAGCATGGATTTAGACCTTGCCATAGTACAACCTCAGCCCTTCTCTCCTTCTCCCATACAATAAATCAAAACCGTAATTACAACAAGCTCTCCTCAGCCCTCTTCCTTGACCTATCCAAGGCATTTGATATGGTAAAGCACCAGCTATTCTTAAACACATTAAAATCACTCTCCACAGATAACCTAGCAATTACCTGGTTTCATTCTTACCTAAGTGACAGACAACAAGCTGTACTATGGAAGAATAACCTATCATCCCTTTTACCAGTCACCTTTGGAGTCCCACAGGTATCTATATTAGGTCCGCTCCTATTCTCCATATTCATTAATGACCTGTACAAAGTCATCCCTGATGCAACTTGTATTCAGTATGCAGACGACTCAACCATAATCTGCTCTGCCACCTCCCCCACAGATTTACAATCCTTGTCCCAAATCACTTTCAGCAAAGTAGAGAACTTGCTCACTGGTCGCCAACTACTATTAAATCCAAATAAAACCAAACTGTTACTCTTCTCCACCACTCACAAGGTCCCTTCACCTCCTCTCATCATGATATCTAACAATGATACCATAATTTCCCCAGAACCTTGTACTAAACTACTGGGAGTGATCATCGACAACAACCTCAAGTTTGATGCTCACATAGTCAAAACTATTAAAACAGTTAATAAAAAATTAGGCTCTTTATACAGGATTAAACCATTCCTAACCTCATCTGCTAGAACTGTTATTGCCCATACACATCTGCTATCAACCCTTCTTTATGCCTCACCCATCTTCATAAACCTAAGCAAATCAAACCTCAATAAATTTACTAGGTGCTACAGTAACATTGCCAGATTTGCCACAGGATCAGCTTACAGAACCCATCACTGCCTTAACCTTCAGTCGTTAGACTGGCTTGAACTATCCTATCAACTGCAATATAACCAACTAATAGTTTTTCACAAAATCCTGTACCAACCAGACAGGACACCCATACTGAAAAATATTATTACCCCCTACAGTAACCTAAAATCCTATCTTCCAAAAAATGCTAGTGCAAACTGTTAAAACCAAAAATTCAGCTGGTGAATCACTATTCTCCAACTCTGCCGGTAAAAACTGGAACCTACTTCTTGCTGAACTCACCACTGATCCCTCCTTATCCCATTTAAAAAAAAATCCCTTAGGAAATACCTAAAATTGCAGTGGATTTGTCCCTGTACAAACCCAGACTAACCCCCACTCAAACATAATTCATAAATGAGAACCTCATTACAAGAATAAAACTCTGACTCTCTAACTGTTTAAAGTTCTGTGTATCACCCACATACTGGAAAGATTTAAAGTTAACACTACACCATGTGTGATGTTGTTGTTCTCTTTTGGCTTTTCCCGGTTAGGGGTCGCCACAGCGGAACTCCAGTCCGCTAATGATTGGCAGTAGATTTTCACGAACACCGAGGGGCCAGCTCAACGTCCAACCTTCACCGAAGGCACGCCCATTTACGCATGTCTTTCGAACGCCCACCCAACCACGGGGAGGACATGCAGACTCCACACAGAAGGCACTCCCCGCACTCCAGTCAAGAATCGAACGGGAGAACCTCTTGCTGTGAGGCAACAGTGCTACTGCTGCACCACCGCGGAAGTCACACCATGTATGATAACCACACTAATATATGTGTTTTCCTTTTTCAGATGAAATCTTTCACTATTTCTTTCTCAGCTACTTGCTTCCAACCTTTGTTTTGTGTATGTGAGAAAAACATGTACCTGTGTGTACATATCGTTAAAACAATCTCAGTTTTGGGATAACTCACTGTAATGATTTCACTGTATTTACACTTGTTTTTGTACATTTGGAGCTTTTCTCCCCAGGCCTCCACTGGAAATGGACCTGTATCCAGTCGGACTTTCCCGGTTAACAAATGTAAAATAAATAAATAAATTATTAAAAGGGAACATTCCAAGGGAAAAAGTTGATCAATTAGAAAGCTGTGACACTACGTTTTATGTTGATGGTATGTCTGTGCTTAATGAAATGGTCAATTCAGTAGATTTATGGGCAAAGAATGAAGTATTTTGTACTGTTCAGATAAATGGGAGACTCACAGAGCTCACCGTTGACACAGGTTCAAAGTGCAATGTTATGTCAGCAGAAACATTTGCTAGAGTTTGTGCTGGTGACAAGCTTGATTTGGCAAAGTGTGTGAAGCTTGTTGCTTATGGTGGTGAAGAAATTCAGTCTGAAGGTTGAATAGTGCTTTCATGTTATTCTGTTGGGAACAGCTATGAGTTTCAATTTTACATAGTCAAAAGGCACATCATTATTAGGCCTCAGAGACAGTTTGAAAATGGGACTATTGTCATTTAATAAGGAAGTCCACCATGTAAGCTTGAAAGACCACTGTTCTAATTTTGCCAAGTCTATTTTCTCTACCTATGCTGATCTTTTCTAAACAAATTAGGCAAACTCCCAATTGTGTACTCCATGAAGTTAGACCCTGAAGTCAACCCAGTTATCAGACCGGCCTGGAAAGTTCCAGTAGCTATGCAGAACTGAGTCGAGGCCGAGCTTGATAAAATGGTGCATCAAGATGTGATTTGTCCAGTTGATAAACCAACTAAATGGGTATCTTCCATGGTGGTAGCTCATAAGAAAAGCTCAGATGATATCAGAATATGTACTGATCCACAAGATTTGAAAAAAACAAAGTACTGAAAAGACCTCGTCATCCAATGCGTACAGTCGAAGAAGGTGCAGCTCTTATGCCAAATGCCATTGTTTTTTTCTGTGTTAGATGCAAAGAGTTCATTTTGGCAAATTTTGCTTGTCCGTAAATTTTCATGGCTAACCACTTTCAGTACTCCTTTTGGCAGGTACAGATTTTTGACAATGCCATTTGGGATAAATTCTACCAGTGAAGTCTTCCAGCGTGCATTGGAGCAAATGTTTTCTAGGTATCTGTGTGGTATTATAATAGTTGATATTCTAGTAGGAGGTAATGGTAAAGTTGAGCATGACAAAAACCTCAAGAAAGTTCTGGAAAGAGCACGTGAAGTGAATCTTAAGTTGAATCCTCAGAAGTCCAAATTCAGGCTATGAAAAGTTACTTATGTTGTTCATTTGTTTACCAGTTCAGGCTTATGACTAGATCCTTCCAAGCAAACAGCCATTCTTGATATGCCAGCGCCACACAATGGCCAAGCCTTACAATGCTTTCTTGGCATGGTTAACTATCGAGGCAAGTTCATTCCAGACTTGAGCCAACTGTCAAAGACATTACACGACATACATTACAAAGACATATGCCTGGAATGTTTCCCCTGGGCCTCCGCTGAAAATTGGCTTTGTTCCAAGTCAGACTTTCCCGGTAAACAAATAATGAATAAATAAGTAAACTATCAGCACCACTCAGAGAGCTGACACACACAGATGTATCCTGGTCCTGGTCAGAACAACACCAGAGAGCATTTGATATCCTGAAACAAAGAATTGCCAGTTCACCAACTCTCAGATTCTATGATGTTCACAAACCAGTTACTCTTTTTTGTGATGCTTTGAAGTTTGGTCTTGGTGCAGTCATTCTTCAGTAGGGTAGACCAGTGGCCTATACATCCAGAACTGTAACCCAAATCTAAATGCAGTATGCTCAGATAGAGAAAGAACCCCTGGCAATTGTGTTTGCATGCTTGTAGTTCCATGATTATCTGGAGCATTTCTCCCCGGGCCTCCGCTGAAAACAGGCTCTGTGGAACCTAGTCGGACATTCCCGGTCAACAAATGTTAAATAAATAAAAAAAATAAAAATAAAGTTATGTTTATGGCAAACATATTCAGATTGAAACTGACCACCAACCTCTAGTCACTATTCTGAGAAAGCATATGCTCCTGCCAGAGTACAATGCATGGTGTTGAAATTGTAAAAGCAGAATTTCAGTCTTGTCTACACAAAAGGCAGACTTCTTTATCTTGCCGATACTTTGTCCATGTTGCCCAGAAATACCACCAAACAGCATGAGAATGAAAAACTTGATTTAGAAGTCATGGAAGTGAGAGATTTTTGTTCCGTACATGTTGATAAGCTTAGACGTCACACAGCCTCAGATCCAATTCTTCATAAGCTCAACCACTTTATCAGCCAAAGATGGCTATCAAAGCAGTCTTGTTTACCTCATGACCTGCAACCTTAATTTCCTTACAGAGATGAGGTTTTGTCTGACAATGGTATCATCATGAAAGGTCCAAAAGTGATTGTTCTAAAATCTTTGTAACAAGAGTACATTACTATCTTGCATCGTGGCCACCCAGGAACTGATTTTACCAAAAGAAGGGGGAGAGGACAAGTGTTTTGGCCTTCTATGTCAAGGGACATTGAAAGAGTACTTTCATCTTTTCCTGTATGTAATAGTATTAAGCTGCATCAGAGGTTCCACAAAGTAGGTAAAATTACATTTCCCTGATTGCACTGTCATACATATCCAGTCTCCCAGGAGTATATTGTACTCTTTGTACCCTAAATCCCCATGCTCCCCCAAACACTACATACACTTAGGTCAGTGATCACATAACTGCACAAGAAGCAGGATATCACCTTACCTGCACAGGTAAGTGACTCACTTAACAACAGAGCCACTAGTTGATTAAAGGACATTGTGATTGATTGGGCCTGTCTCTTTCTCCCCAGTGGGCAATTACCCTGCTTAGGACTTTCTAATTAACGTTTCAGGTATAGCAGTCACATTTTTTGCTAACTTGCTTATGGAAAAAGGCCACAAAACTTAGACTTCCACAACTACATGGAATACCCCATGCAAGCCCTTGTCTAGGAGCCATTGTTCTTCATCTATGCAGCTTTCTGGCATCAAACTTAGGTACTTTAATATGGAGACAAAAACACCAAGGTTGACAGCTTCTATATGGTGGTAAAGATACCATACTGCTCTGCCATGCCAGCTGTTTCTGCCATTTGCCAAATAATTTTGTGTAGATGGAAGTATACACCCTTTGTAAGTGCAGTTGCAAACTCCAGTTTTGCAATGTTGAGTGATGCCTCCTCAAAGTCCTGCATTATATATTTTTTTTATTTTTTTTATTGACATTTGTTTACCAGGAAAGTCAGGCTGGGGCAGGAGCCCATTTTCAGTGGAGGCTGGGGACAAAAGCTTCACAAACACATTATGATTGCGCAGTATTTTACAAGAATTTACTGAATTTAGAGAAATTCAGTACAATATAACAAAATGAGAAACAGACTAATAAATTGTGGGAAGTTACAATATCAGAGAGAAAACAGAGTAATTTACAATATATATATATTTATATATATATATATATATATATATATATATATATATTTATTTACACACACGCACACACACACACACACACACACACACACACACACACACACACACACACACACACACACACACACACACATACATACACACACACATGCATACTTTTTGTGTAAATATTGAAATATTCCACAGAATAGCAGCACGCAAAGAACTTCAAAGTACAAAGATAAAAATAAAACACTTTGTCAGTAAGAAGATTAATAGATTTATTAGATCCAAAGCCAATAGTAAGTGCTTTCGTCTCTTCTCTCAGAGTCTTCTTCAGACTAAGGCTTTGTGATAAAAACATACACTTATATACTTAAATGGCTCATTAGCCAATTGCTCATGCAGATATGAAAAATGCTATGAGCAAACATTATGTTGAGAAGAAATGTAAAATCAATTTTAGATGCATAGTTTTGGATGCTTTATATCTTACTGTTAACATTGTAAATGTTGAGGAAGAGCTGGGATGGTTGGAATATTGTTGGCAAGTAAGATTAAATGCTTGTTTCCCTCCAGGATTAAATAATAGGGAAGAATTTATAATGTATTTAAAAAGGAAGGGGCTGAAACATTGATGTAGTTTAGTTTTAGATGGTTTGTATTATGTATATTTTTATATGTGCCAAATTGTTATACCACAAATGTTTTTAATGACACTGTGTTTTTAAAAATGCTAATTGGCTAATGAACCATTTAAGTATATAAATGTATGTTTTTATCACAAAACCTTAGTCTGAAGAGGTCTCTGAGGGAAGAGACGAAAGCACTTACTATTGGCTTTGGATCTAATAAATCTACTAATTTTCTTACTGACACAGCATTTTATTTTTATCTAAATATTGAAATAGGTTGAAAGTTAAGAAAGGAAAATATGGCTAGCGTGAGTACTGTGTAGCAACAGAATTCAGCAGCTCCACTGAAGATAATTTTCTTTACTGGATTTTTGTCCTTTAAACAAGAAAACTTGGATTTTTTTCTATACCGTATCTTAGATCTAAACTTCTTTTACAAGAAAATTAAAAATAAAATTAAAGTGGACAAATGTTCCAGTCAAAAATCTACTTGGAAAAATCATAATTCGTCTGAAGAGAATTCCAACATGAGTCACTCTAAGACAGGCAGTCAGGACTCCAGTATGAAAAGAGACTTACAAACTCAAATATCCAACATTCAGAACTTAACTACAAAAATTGACAAAACTGACTCAAAAATAGACAGCTTTAAAGAAAAAGCCACTAAACAAATGGAACTACTACATGATAATTTGAAGCTACAGAAAATCCAAATATCTAATATAGAGGAATCCTTAAATGACATGGATGGCAGAATTCTGGAGAATGAAAACATTACTGAATTTGTACTTAAACAAAATACTGTTGCAAAGCAAGTTGGATGATCTTGAAAATATATCCCTTCGAAACATTCTAAGGATTTTTGGACTTCCTGAAAATATTGAGGGCAATAACATGGCTACTTTCCTTAACACCTGGATACCTAAAACACTTGACTTACCAGAAGCTTTTGGAATAGAAAGAGCACATCGAGCACTAACTGCAGTAAACAGCACTAACAGAAAGCAACCCAGATCCGTTATTGTTAAATTCTTGTCTTCATCAGATAAAGAGTTGGTATTAAAGACAGCTTGGTCTAAGTCTCCACTAAAATACAGTGACTCAATAATTCACTTTGACATTGACTACTCTACACATGTCATTACCACGAGGAAAGTATTTTTACCATTGATTAAAGAACTAAAGAAAATACAAATAAAGACTCACCTTTTGTTCCCTGTGAGGTTGAATGTCTTCCTTCCAGAGGGTCCCAAGATGTTTGATGATCTGGATTCTGCACTGTCCTTTGTTAAAAATCATAAAATATTGGAAAAAATAAAATAAATGGAATGGGCTAATTCATCTCTTAAAAGATTGGCATCTAATTCCACATAGAAAACTAATGAAAAACAAAAGAGATTGAAAAGTAATGAACATAAGACTTTTTTTTCTAATACAATGTCTTGTTGTTTTGGACTTTAAACTGTTAACAAATCTATACAGTTATAATCTGTTTACAAGGTAGGTTCTTCTTTCTATCTGTTAAGTTAAGCATATATAAGGTTTACATCTATTTCAAAATTTTAATATTAATCATTATATTACTGCATATAACTTCTCTTTCTCACTGATAAACATTATTATTCATCTGCTATTAGCAATCACTACTACCCTTATAATATAAATCATAATAGTATGGCATTTTCCCAAAATATAGTAATAACTTAATTATTATGGGTCTTAATATATGATTTAACTTGATATAGCCAAAATACAGTTAACTATTCATATAACAGCTTTTATAAGACACCTCTAATACATTAATAACAGCAAGACAAAACATATTATGTATAATTAACTAATCCCCTATGTATAGTGTCTTTTACAGATATAAATCTAAGATAGGACATTTGTTATGGCTTTTAATAGACAAGCATATATTTGGGAAATGCTATCTGTATGTATTTGGGAAGTGCTATCTGTATGTGTTTTTTTTTTTTTTTTGTTCTAAAGATTTAAAAAGAAATGTTATGACTATGGTTCATATCTGTGTAGATTATTCGTAATGGGCCAGATTCAGGAAGGCTTGCACGGAGTCTTAGAGTAGAGTAAGACTCCATGCAGCCAACATGTCTTCCGAGCGATCCAGGAACAGCCAGTAGGAGCATGCAACTGAGCTCTCCAAACTAGTCCTACATGGACAGGGCTGGGATATGCAAATTACCTCAATTGCAGGTGAAAGCTATGCAAATGAGGTAAATTTGCGATCCAGGAAACCTGAACCTGCCCGAGTAGGAGTAGTGTTATTTGCAGAAATGTACTCAGTTGATAACTAAGTACAGTTCTGCAAATAGCAAAACGGAGCTGTGTCAGCTGGAAAATAGCATGCATTCACAGGAGGAAGCATGCCAATGGCCAAAAATACGGCCATTGGCAATGGGAAGTGATGCAAATTAAAAATAAAATAACTTTTTTTTTATCCCGATCTCTGGGGTTTAACCGTAGCGCAGCGCCGCGCAAATGTGCTGCACCCTAAAAAGCAGAAAATTAATAATTAAGATCCACAAATGTGGATTTTATAGCTAAAATGAATTTACAATGCAAGGGAATGGCAGGCTGAAAACAACATGGCCACCGAATAGAGGTTGCTAAGGGGGGAAGCTCAGTCTAAGAGATGTAACTAAGCATTAGTAGGCAATCCTATGCAAATGAGAGTTAGGATAGTGAATCGCAAGTTTACATAGCAAATGAGCAAAGTCAGTGGAGTGTAGGAGTAGGATAAGGGGAGTAACAGAGTAGAAGATAGGTGGCATCACGAGGGGGGTGTGTATGAAAGGGGTGAAGCTCATTGGAGCAGAGTGTCATGTGTCAGCTCAAATTTACATAATAGTGAAAGAGGTGTGTCAACAGGTAGGCCAGGTAAAGTCAAGAAATCGAATGTGTATGCCGTGGATGAAACCAAAGTTTCTTGCTGAGCATGCAGGCGCGCGTGTGCATGCCAGTAAACCCGAGTAAGACAGTGTGCACACGTATAAGCGTGAGTGCATGCGTGTAGGCTTGAGTAAGCATATGTAAGGCTGTGTAAACAGTTGTAAGCGCATTTGCACCAGTGTGCACGTGTTTTAAGAAGAATAAGCAGGTTTTAGTCCATGTAAGCATGTGTGCATGCGTGTTAGCTGCTGTGCGCGTGTTTGCGCTTGTGTGCACAGTGCTCCCCCCCCTTGAGGAAACAGTGAGGAAATAGGAAGCACAGCAAATAGTGGAAGTTACCAGGGAGTACTAGCAGAGCTAGCAGGTGAAAACAATCAGAATCAGGCAATTACCCAGGCAGAACACTAGCCCAGCCCAGCCCAGCACTTAAAACTCTGCAAACAACAGTCCATTATGTTTCTCTCAAGAGACACTGCAACACTGCAGTAAGCTAATAGAAGTGAAAACTGAAAAGGCTTCACTGAGACAAAAAATGTTAGGGGCTGCCATTGCTGTTATAAGGTGACATATGCAACATGCTGAGGGTGGTGATAATGCAAATGCTGCTGGACAACCCACAGTGAGGAGACAGAGAAGAGTGTAGAGGCCCAGGGTTACCTACCTGGGGCTACATGAGCTGGAGGTGGTGGAGCGCTATAGAGTGGACAGAGATCTCTTGCAGCAAATTGTTGAGCTGTGCAGGTCACACCTCACACACACTGAACCAAACAGAGGGGAACCCATCCCAGTGGAAACTAAGGTATGTGTTGGCCTGAGAATATTAGCAACAGGTACCTTCCAGAGACCAACTGGTGATATGATGGGGATATCACAGGCATCAGCATCCAGGGTACTGCACCAGTTCCTGGATGCCATGTCAGTACATGTCGGTGATCATGTATATTTCCCCAATTCCCATGAGGTATTGGCCAGCAATATGCGTCTCTTCCAGGAAATAGCGAAATACCCTGAGGTAGGTAGTGGGTGCAATAGACTGCATGCACATACACATCAAAGCACCAGCCGGTGAGTGGGGTAGGGTCTACTTCAACCACAAGGGCTTCCCCTCCATCAACTGCCAGGTCATGTGTGATGCCCAGGGCATAATACTGAATGTGTGTGCTGGCTGCCCTGGAAGCTACCATGATTCCCATATCTGGCATCTGACGCAGCTGTACCAGACATTTGCCAATGGGGACATCCCACATGGTCACCTAGTGGGGGATGCTGGCTATGCACTGGAGCCGTGGCTGATGACACCCATCAGAAATGCACACACACACCTGAACAGGAACGCCATAATCAGGCACACGCACAAACACGAAATGTAATCAAGCGTGTGTTTGGGCTGCTCAAGTCATGGTTCTGGTGCCTGGACACATATGGTGGAGCCTTGCAGTACTCACCAACTACATGTACCCAAATTGTCATGGTATGTGCTATGCTACATAATATGATCCTGCGAAAACAGCTGCAGCAGGACCAGGATAGGCCTGGGCCAAACAGCCCCCCCACCATTGCCAAGGCCATCACAGGCAGAGTGTGACTCGGAGGAGGAATAACCTGAGCCTGCCCCAGTAGGCAGAAGGAGGCGTGCCCAGTATGCTTTGGCCTTGGCAAAGAGGCAACACATAGCACATACACTGGCTCAGTAGGAACTCTGGAAATGATACCTCTCTCTGACCCGCACATATAATAAAAGGGATGCCTACGTTGACACTACCTGCTTTCAAACATGTATAGGAAGTGTAGTATGTACATCCAACATAGGCAGCCCTGCATCAACACCCGAGGCATGATTGCCATGTGTTAAGCAATATAAAGCAGTGCTAAACAGCATTTACCATCATGAAGTCAATGTAAACAAAATCACACACACCAACTACTAAGAATGTGGCCAATGTAGAGTAATATTGGCCAATGTCCAGCAATGATGGTTAATATTGAGCAATGTTGGACAAGCTGGTTCTAGGTAGGGTATAGCTGAACAAAAGCCAACATGCTCATATTTGCTCTACTGGTCCCTAAGCAGTCTGGTCTGCTCAGTATGAAAATATAAACGGCAATGGGCCTCGAATCCAGGATACTGTGCACTATAGTCATAGTACTGAACCACTAAACCATGACAGTAGTGCAGTGGTTAACCTGTATGGAGAAATGTTGATAAGTCTATGCAAAGTATTTCACGGAAACCCTGCATTTACAGCATAATACCTGTCGAGTTATGAAACAAAGGTGAGTCCTGCAGTAAGAATAGAACCTGACTTTCAACACACACAGTACAAATGTTAATATTGGACATGTAGACATACATCAACAAATGTAGTGGACCTCAGACAGCAACATACTGAAAGGTCACACTGGGCATGCTCACACACTTGAATACATGAGACAAATGTCAGGCAACAGAACACTGACAATCTGAACTGGGCATGCTCACACACTTAGGCCATGTTGGAGTACAGCATTGGGCCACACATAGCAGGCAGTTGCATATGTTAACCCAGGAATCTCTCACTACACAGCACTCTGCCCTGTGCACACACTTATATGACAACAGACACGTATATAATATAGTGGAACCCTGCCATAAGCAAATATGTTCTGCAGATACCTAAGTGGTTCATATAAAGTGTGAAAGCAAAGATGATAAAAACCTGCAAACAGTATCAGCAATAAACATTGTGCATCATGTAAAATTATCATAGGTTCAGAGGTTGATACTAGGCTATCTGCCCTAGGGCATGTACAAGCATAGCCAGAGTGTGTTTGACTTCTGCAACCCAGTCAAATCAGAACACTGTGCCTGTGAATAGTAGGTCACACAAGATAGCTCATTTGCATTCAGTTTATTGTGCCTCTGTCTAGCAGGGACGCAGAAGATATCCCATGGGTAAACATGCGATCACCCATCCACTTGTCAAGATGTCACCTGTAGGTGGTCAGTGGGTGGTTATGCTTATGCAAAACCGGGACTACACTCTGGAGTGAGTGGAGGCTTTCTGATAATAATCTGTCCCCCCAGCATATCCTTTTAACATCAGTGCTGAGGTATATGTCCCTGGAGTGTGTAACACCAAGGGAATCAGATATCCTGAGGTGGAGCATGTCCAGTAAGTCTGGGTCAGATATTGCCTTCAACTACAGGCACACAACACGTCCGTGTAGGTGGTAAGTGACTGAGTAGAGTTGGAGTTACTGTATCGGAACTGTGCATGGCATCTGTGTGAGTCCCTACATCTGCTTGAAGAGTAACATTTGTGGCCATTACAGTTGCTGCAGGTGTCAGGTAAGATACATCCCAAATGTGGCATAGTAACCAAGCATGGTCATGAAGAGTATAGGGGCACAATGACCACACATGATCAACATGTGAAACCATATGGGATATGGTGGGCTATGTAGACGTACTGTCTAACCACTATGGCAATAGGATTGTCAAAGGCGAGAGTACGAACAGGTCGTGTCCCCAAACCTGTAACAACTACTACTGTATGTAATGGATTACAACCTATGTGTTAATGTGTGGGCATCTTGTCATCCTCAAAGGGGATGACTATGCAACTAATGGCATGTAGCCGTGGGCCATGGCTCAGGCACCAGTCAACCTATCTCTGTGAGACCCTGTATGAGTATGCATGTGCCAGCAGCAGAGCTGATTATGGCACCCAGTTTGCAGGCATCTGCGAACATGGGCAGCCATATCCCTCCCGTGATAGCCTTTACATCACACAAATATATACTGAACAAGAGAGGTCCCAGAACTGAGCCTTGTGGGATGCCATGTGTAACTTGTGTATAGTCAGACATGGCACCTGCAACACTGAGCATGTGGGTGCTATCCCTGATCCAGGTAGCAATCCATCGTGTCAGATATGTGTCGATATTGATGCTGGTGAGCCTCTGCATAATGGCCGAGTGGGGTATTGTGTGGAAGGGTTGTGCAAGGTCCAGGCAGGATGTATGGACAACCATCCCAACACTGATGGACCTGGTAACTGTTGAAAGAATATGAACAGGTCCAACAGGCAAGATCTGCCCACAACAATGCTGTAATGTGTAGGACCCAGTGTCTGTAGGTTTCCCATGTCTATGTGCATGAGTCCCATTACAATACACTCCATAGCTTTGCAGAACAGGCTAGTTAGTCTTTTAGGCCGATATTGTCTGTGGTCTGTTGTGGCAGTATTCAGTGGAGCGGGACCACTATCGCTGTACGCCATTCCATGGGTACATATCCTGCAGTAACTCTCATATTGAACAGTGACGTAATGTGAGTGTTACGTCTGTCATTAAGGCTGTGTACAACACAGGCCAGGACACCGTCTGGTCCCATTGATGCTGTGTTGTCCACTGTGTAGAGGGCAGCACTCACATGTTTACTCGTGATGTCTGGGAGGTTACACTCTGTTGATATGGACAGTACCACCTTAGGGGGGATGGGGGGACACATCTTCACTGAACTTGTTTGCCAGGATGATGGCAATGTCAGTGGGTTCAGGTATGTTTAGTCAGTATACAGTAACACACAGCATATCAGTGAGTGTCCAGCCAGGTACATGAATTAACTGAAGAAGACCTTGTGAGTATCCGACATGTCTGCTGCAACTGTCCGTTAAAAGCATGCCTGACATAAATACCCAAGTGATTGTAGTAGTCTGCTAGTACAGATCACAGATGCCTTCCCTGTCTGGGATTGTGCTCTATCATGTAGTAGCTTCCTCCATTTGTTGTAAAGCATATTAATGGCTGGGGTCTACCAGACAGGTCCACTGCCATTGGAGGAGTGAGTCCAGTTGTTATTTTGGATGTAATGATCCATGCGGTCCACTAGGTGTCCATAGAATGTGTATGTGAAGGATTCAGCAGTCTGAGCCATACTTACCACCGACCCAGGGTCTCTGAAGGATACCACCATGGTTTGGAGGAGTGTGACGTTTGCTTTGGGAAAGTTCACCAAGATTACCCAGGATGGGTGTGGGGATGGGATATGGATGTCCAGTGAGATAAAGTATGTTCTGCCCTTACCAATGAGGGGTATATCACAGGTGTGGAACGTAGAGTCCCCACATCGGTGATGATCATGTCCAATATGTTGTCCCCTCTTTTTGGAGTGGTGACCGGTTGTGCCATAGCATATGAGTTTAGAAATAATAGCAACTGTTGGGCAAGGGTGTTGGGGCCTGAGTACTATCCACAGTCAATGTGTGGGTATTTGACGTCACCCAATATAATGGTGTTTGGGGAGACCTTCATATTGTCCAATGTTCCCAGGAAAGCTGAGTGAGGTTGCTGAGTTGGGGAGTGTGGTCTGTAGCAGGCAACAAACCAAAAGGCAGATTTGCACAATGTTAGGTGCATATGTATGGTCTGTGATGCATTGTGCAGTGCTACCAACCCGGAGGTATGTGTATCTGTAATGCGTATGGATACTCCCCCTATTTGTGTTGGCCATTCCGAGTGATGTGGTCAGAAAGCATGGTACAAAATACAACCTGGTAGTGCTGGTGCACATGTGGGAGCCTGAACCATATGTCTGTTAGTGCACAGATATTGCTATCCTCCATACTGAGGAGATTCCTGAGTGGGCACAATTTGAGGGTAATACATCTGGTGTTGAGCAGCATTACCCTCAGTGTCGTGTATCCTGTAATGTCTATGGAGGTGGTTCTGTCCTTTGAGCCTCGCTTGAATAGGGCAGTATGGTGGCAGCAAGTGCCCTAGCCAGTATTCAAAAGTCCAAGGGTGACAGGTGCAAGCTGTCCATAGGGAAGCTACGTGGCATGTCGAGCATGTCACCCCAGGGTGACAGACACTGTATCCCCTTTGAATAACACCAATATGTTAGCCAACTGTTAAACATGATCAGTTTGTTGGTATACTGTGACATCATACTTGGTGAGTGTAAGATGCTAGACAAGTTCAGGGTAATACTGGGCTGGGCTACATGATCACAGAGTTCCTCTATGTTTCATGTCATGTGGTCCAGGGAGGAATGTCTGAGGTTGTACGCACCAGCATGGACAATGATGGAGCCAGTCCTGGACTTGCTTTGGAGTGACCTAAGTGTATGTGTTATGTGGCGGATCCTGGCACCTGAGAGACAGCTCAAAGTGACTATTCCCTGTTTGGCCTGGTGAGTGGGATGACAGTGTGTTTGACATTAAGTGTCACCTATAACAAGTGTATCAGGTGTGTTGTTTAGCCCAAAGGGCAGTGACTGTGTGGCACACTGACATTGTGAACTGTGTGACATGTGGGCATTGTAGTGGGGTAGCAGTCGTATGTGTGTCTGTTTGGAGGTCTATGCTGCTTAGTCAGAGTGTATGTAGAGCCTCCGAATATGTGTATGTGTGATAATGTGGTTTGTTTGCTGTCGGTGTATTTGAGACTGATATGTGGTGTGTGTGGTCACCCTCACCACCTGATAGACCATGCCAGTCATGGGTCGAGAGAGCTCAGCGTCCTGTATGTCAATATTGTAACATGGGTCGAGAGAGCTCAGCGTCCTGTATGTCAATATTGTAACATCTCCCACATATATGTGAGTGTAATGTGAGGAGGAGAGGGTTGTCTGTGTACATGAGGCAGATGTGACATTGTGTCATAACCACAATATTCACTAGCTGGACTGGAGAGTACACATGAAACCGACCCTTGGACATGCCAATGTATTATGATGACATACTCTGTAGCCTGAACACAAAGGATCAGTAGGGTGTTAAGTGTGTAAAAGAGTATAATCTGGATTAGTGCTCAGGTTTGTCGGTGTTTTGTAAAGAGTAGCTGAGAAGGAGTCCAGACTGAGAATCATGACATGTCCTTCAGCTATGTAATAAATAGTAATGTTTATTTATTTATTTTATTGTATTTTACATTTGTTAACCAGGCTAGTCCAGCTGGATACATGTCCATTTTCAGTGGAGGCCTGAGGAGAAAAGCTCCGCTATCTACTACTTGACAAGAAAATAATACAACAATGTACAATAAAAAAGAAAAAAACAAGAACTTTAAACCTCAATTACAGGATGATTAGGCAATAGAGAACAGACCGAGACTTAGAAGGTAAGCAAGGTCAGGTAACTAACTAGGTTACAGAAATTAATAACATTATCTATAAGTTGAGAAAAGAAAGAATTTGGGTAATGTCTATTTTTATTTTTGGGAGGGGGAGACAGATACACTTCAGAAATGGAAAGTGTATTATGATAGAGTTAAGAAAGAGGAGGAGAGGGGGGTAAAGAAGGGAGGGAGTCAAAAAGGTCAGCCAGGATTATTGCAAGAGCATAGCCAGTGGTTGGTTAGGAAGTGTTTAAGTTTGGATTTAAATAAGGAGGGAGTCAAAAAGGTCAGCCAGGGTTATTGCAAGAGCATAGCCAGTGGTTGGTTAGGAAGTGTTTGAGTTTGGATTTAAATAAGGAGGGAGTCAAAAAGGTCAGCCAGGGTTATTGCAAGAGCATAGCCAGTGGTTGGTTAGGAAGTGTTTAAGTTTGGATTTAAATAAGGAGGGAGTCAAAAAGGTCAGCCAGGGTTATTGCAAGAGCATAGCCAGTGGTTGGTTAGGAAGTGTTTAAGTTTGGATTTAAATAAGGAGGGAGTCAAAAAGGTCAGCCAGGGTTATTGCAAGAGCATAGCCAGTGGTTGGTTAGGAAGTGTTTAAGTTTGGATTTACATAAGGAGGGAGTCAAAAAGGTAAGCCAGGGTTATTGCAAGAGCATAGTCAGTGGTTGGTTAGGAAGTGTTTAAGTTTGGATTTAAATAAGGAGGGAGTCAAAAAGGTCAGCCAGGGTTATTGCAAGAGCATAGCCAGTGGTTGGTTAGGAAGTGTTTGAGTTTGGATTTAAATAAGGAGGGAGTCAAAAAGGTCAGCCAGGGTTATTGCAAGAGCATAGCCAGTGGTTGGTTAGGAAGTGTTTAAGTTTGGATTTAAATAAGGAGGGAGTCAAAAAGGTCAGCCAGTGTTATTGCAAGAGCATAGCCAGTGGTTGGTTAGGAAGTGTTTAAGTTTGGATTTAAATAAGGAGGGAGTCAAAAAGGTCAGCCAGGGTTATTGCAAGAGCATAGCCAGTGGTTGGTTAGGAAGTGTTTAAGTTTGGTTTTAAATAGTGGAATTGAGGTCAGGGATGTAAGGTCTTGAGGAAGTTGATTCCATACTTTGCCAAATGAGTTGGAAAATGTGGAGTTGCCTGCTGCGTTATTTGATAGAGAAGTTTGAATCAATATTTTGTTGCAAGAGCGTAGGTTTTTCAGATTGTTATAGGGTTTCATGAGGGTGGAGAACATTGGTGTATTATCTGGGTGATGGAGGGCTTTGTGGGCAATTGTAAGTTGATAATATTGAATTAGGTGGGGTAACTCCAGCCACCCTAGTTTTAGGAGATTCAAGCAATGATGAGTTCTGTATGGAGAGGCAGTGGCAAATCTGGCAATGTTGTTGTATGAGGTAGCAAGATTGTTGAGATTATATTTTGAAAGATTAGTGTATATGGGGGAAGCGTATAATAGGGTAGAAATTAAGTGGGTTCTAGCTATAGTAGTTCTAGCTTCAGGAGTTAAGAAAGACTTGATTCTGTAGAGTGAACCTAGTTTTCTGTTAGTTGTTTTTATGATAGAGTTAATATGAAAGTCAAATTTTAGTTGGTTGTCAATAGTAGCACCCAAGAGTTTGGTTGTTTGGTCTGGAGTGATTAGGGTGCCATTGTTAGATGTGAGAGTGAAGCTGATAAAGGGAGACAGGTGTGTGGGTGCAAAGAGGAGAAGTTTGGTTTTCTTTGGGTTAAGGAGGAGACAGTGATTAGAGAACCATTTCTCTATAGTGGTGAAGGTTTTTTGAGTGAGGGAGTGAAGGTCAGCCTGGGTTGTGGCAGAGCAGATAATGGTGGTGTCATCAGCATATTGAATGCAAGTAGACTGAGGGGTGGCAAGATGCAGGTCATTAATAAAAATAGAAAACAGTAGAGGACCTAGGACGGAGCCCTGAGGGACCCCTATAGAGGTGGGGAGAAGTTCAGAAAGATGGTTGTCCCATAGGACAGCTTGTTTCCGATTATGAAGATAGGATGTGAACCAGCTTAAGGTAAGATTGTCCAGTGAGAGAGATTTTAAACGATGTAAGAGGAGTTGGTGATTGACCATGTCAAAGGCTTTTGACAGGTCTACAAAGAAAGCTGAAGAAAGAATATTTTTGTTGCGATTTTTGTTAATAGATTCTATGAAGGATAATAAGGCTGTGGTAGTGCTATGGAATGGTCGAAACCCATGTTGGCAATTAGCTAGGAGATTATTGCATAGGAGGTGATTAAGCAACTATTTGTGGATGCATTTCTCCATTATTTTTGCAAGAGGAGATAGTAACGCTATGGGCCGGAAGTTAGAATACTCCATTGAGTCACCCCCTTTGAAAAGAGGAATGATGTGTGAGATTTTCCAAACTGAAGGGATAGTGCTTTCTTTTAAGGTCCTGTTAATTAGTATAGAGATAGGGTAGGCTATAGCTTTTGCACTTAGCTGGAGGTATTCAGCTGGTGAATTGTCAGCTGAGGGGGTTGTGGGTTTAAGTTTTTGAAGTAAGGACAGTATATAGGAGGTAGGTATGGGTTTGTGTTGAAATGGGGGAGGAGTGCAGTGGTAGATAGTATAGAGGTGTCAGGGCTTTGTTGGTCAGCTAGTTTTAGTATTGCTGAAGTAAAGAAGGTGTTAAAGGCATTAGCTGTTTGTAAGGGGGAGTCTGGGTTGGAGCCTAGTGGATTAGGTGTTGTAGCTTTGCCAGGGGATAGTAGTGTGTTAATTGCTTTCCAAAATGTATGTGGTTGGTGGGGGGAGGATAGTTGTAGTTGAGTATAAAAGTTCTTTTTATCTTTTAGGATGGCTTGCTTTGTCATGTTTCTTTTTTGTTTAAAAGTAAGATGATCAGTAAAGCTTTTAGTGGTTCGCCATTTAGTCCAGGCTTTATTCCTACTAAGGATTAGTTGTTTAGTATTGCTTGTGAGCCATTGAGCTGTCTTAGATTTCATACGTATAGAACGCAAGGGGGCATGATGTTCAAGAATGGTAAGAAAAATATTATTAAAGTGGTTAACAGCTTCATCTATAGGGAGAGTTTTAAAAGGTGACCAGTTAACTTGCATAAGTTCATTTTGAAACTGATAGGGATCAAAATGTTTTTTGCTATGGGATGAACGAATTAGGGGAGGTATAGCAAAATGTGTTTTATGCCTAATAATATAAGTTAGGGAGTGGTCACTAAGGTCATCTGGGAGAGTTCCTGTTGTATATTTTTGTTGGGGACTATTTGTTAAGATCCAGTCTAGTATGGTTTCTTTATTATTAAGTTTGTTTGTTCTAGTTGGGGAGTTTATGTTTTGAGAGAATCCATGCAAGTTAATAAGGGTAGATGGATTGGTTTGTTTACATAGGGTCCAATCAATATTAAAGTCTCCTAAAAGTATTGTTTCTTGCAGGAGGTTTAGTGAGAGCCAGTTTAGTAGGTATTCTAATATGGTAGGATTTTTGCCTGGGGGAAGATAGGTACAGATAATATTGATAGTTTTGTGAGGGTTAAGCTGAAGTTTGGAAATAATAATTTCAACATTAGTGTCTTTTAGAAGGGTATGATTTGTTCTACTTATTTCCAGTCCAGTTCTAAAGAGTATAGCTACACTGCCACCTTTTTTGTTTAAACGGTCTTGTCTTAGGATGTTATAGCCTGGGGGGATAATTTCATTATCTTTTAATGTGGGTTTGAGCCATGTTTCAGTTAGGCAGAGAATGTCAAACTGTTGGACTTCTAGAAGAGCATGTATTAGTGGAATTTTATTGCAAATGCTATGAATGTTTAGATGTGCCATTGAGAGAGATTTGGGGGGTTTAGTATTCAGTGTAGACATTGTTTTAACTTGTTGCCAGTTAGGGGATAGTGGGGCGGGGTCAGGGCCAGGGTTGGGGTGTATATCTCCATCAATCAAAGAGAAACTTACTATAAGGTTATCAAATTGTGAGGGTTTGCAATAGTAATTTTGTTTTGTGAGGGTATGAATAAGGTATTTAATGTGAGAAAGACGGTAATATTTAGGTTGAAGATAAGAGTTTTTGTATATGGGACTGAGGTGGGTTATGGATGTAATTGGGGGGGTAGCTAGGGTCTGCTTGCATGGGATGCAAGGAGTAGAGTATAAGGATAGCTCATAGGAGGTTAAGTGATAGGTAGAGGAAAGAGTAGTCAGAAGAGTTAGTAGTAGCATAATGTAGTATTGGTTAGACATGATAAGTAGAATTAGAGAGAGTGTCTAGAAAGTATATGTTCTGGATAGTAGATGGGTGGGTGAGGGAGGAGACTATTAAGGATTGGGTGGAGACAGGAAGAAGTTGTGATTGGTCTTGAGCTGGGAGGGGTGTGGTTAAGTAGGAATAAATGTAGAGGTGCCAGGGGCGGGTGGAATTTGGGGGCAGGGTGGGGAGCGAAGTACACGCATATATGTGCTGAGTCAGGGACAACTGTACCTTACTGACATTGCCGACATCCTGTCAGACAGGCCCATGTATACATACCCACCTCCCACTGACGATAGTCCCTGACATCATACCAGGAGATATCATGTGTAGAATGGCTGAACAGCTCCCCCCCCCAAAGCCAAACGCATGGCAGCAATTGGATTACATTGTTTCCCAATATGTGTTATGCATGCACTACAGAACAAACAGACCCTGCACCTGAACAGTCTGTTGAGCCTCACCCACTCCAAAGGATCTGGAACCGTCGAATGTGTTACAGCAACATATGGCACTCCCCACATGTGTGGATGCACACCACACCATGGGAAGTATAGTCCAGTAAGCCTATAAAGTCTGATCTGCAAGGCCATGGAGTGTATCATGGCAGAAGTCATAAACAGAGCTATTGGAAACCGACAAACACACAACCCTACCAACTGTGGTATGTTCATGTGCAGATCATGGTTCCCAAGCATGCTACACGGTTTGCAAGGCAGCCACCCAGGACATACATCATGGAACAGAGCTACACATGTCCCACATAGACTTTGAACAGCTCTTCATCAACATCACAGACACATGTCGTATCCACAAAACCAACAATCTGTGCATAGATATGTGTTGACATATGAAGGGATGTCAATGTGTCCACAGATAGATCACACAAGGTGAGACTCACGGGGTCCTGTACAAGCTGTTGATACCTGCCGACCTACATGGATCATTCCTGGGATTGCAGAAAAATGTGTGCACACATTACCATGTCCAGTCTGATGATGTCATCAGCCTACAAATATACCAGGAGAACAGAAACCACCCAATAGTGCATATAGCGCGCCATGTTAATGCGTATCTTTCTAGTATCAAAACATAGTTAGGTAGGGATTTGAGTCCTGCAAACACCAAGTGTGTGTGTGTGTGTGTGTGGGGGGGGGTTGTATGTGTGTGATTTCCTTAGAGACGAGTAGCCTTTTTGGAGACTGGGAAAACACATTAAAAGAGGTACATCACTCTTTGGAAAGTCTGATGATGTCATCAACCTACAAATATTCAAGGAGAACAAAAGCTACCCAGTAATGCTTATAGCACGCCATGTTAATGCGTATCTCTCTAGTATCATAATGTAGCTTGGTAGGGGTTTGAATCCTGCAAACGTCAAGTGTGTGTGTGTGTGTGTGTGTGTGTGTGTGTGTGTGTGTGTGTGTGTGTGATTTCCTTTGAGAGGGGTAGCCTTTTTGGAGACTGGGAAAACACATTAAAAGAGGTACATCCCTCTTTGGAAAGTGTGATGATGTCAGCATCCTACAAATATTCAAGGAGAACAGAAACCACCCAGTAATGCATATAGTGTGCCATATTAATGCATATCTCTCTAGTATCATAGCATAGTTAGGTAGGGGTTTGAGTCCTGCAAATACTGAGTGTGTGTGTGCCACAGGTGGTCAATGCAGTGTGGGTTTTGCTTTTACTACGATATGACATATGTTTCAAACAGTATGTGCATTGCACACATCGAATATCTGCATGTCAAATAAATTTGTGTACATGTGACCTCAATCAGTACATAGGTGTGAAGCCTGCATGCTACATGAATACATTTGTAACCTTCGACAGATTGTGCCGCTGCTTCTCGGATCATAGGTCACATATGTATGTATGCATCAAGCCCGGCCAATGTAGTGATCTGTGGCCAAGGACATCTCTCAGAACCTTGACTCCTAGAACTTGATGTAAAATCTTCTTTATTCGAAACAAAACTGGACCACAACGAAAACAGTAAAAACAGTAATGAACAACAGTACTAAGCGCTTTCAACAAATAGTTAAAGTGATGTACGATTCATGGAACATTATTACAGAAATCAACGTTGATTTGGGGAATATTCTCGGGAATAAACCAAAATGCACTTTTAGTAAAGGGAGAAGTTTAAAGAATTTATTTGAGAAACCCTTACAAAATGAATTGAATATGAGATCTAAAATGTACAAATGTGGTGGTTGTCGTTCATGCAGATTTATCAACAATGGACCATATTTATCTATACACAACTATGAAAAAACAATTAGATGTCCAGGAGTTTGTGATTGCAATACTTGTATGGTTGTTTATGCTGCTACTTGTACAAGTTGTCAGGCATTCTATATAGGAAAAACACATAGAAAATTAAAAACTCGAATCATTGAACACACCAGTGACATTAGGATAAAGAAACAAACAAGTGCCTTATATATTCACAGTACGGTGTGTGTTAATTTCAATAAGTTTTTATTTTTTGTAATAGATAGAATACCACAATTTAAGTTGTATAATGGGGGCGATATCAAGACTTTGTTGGAAGCCAAAGAATGTATTTGGCAATTAAGATTAAACGCCAATAAGTGGCCTGGTATCAACGACCAAGTTTCCATTACAAGTATATTGAAGTTAAAATCACAACTTATTTAGAAGCAAACCACACACCTACAATGTTTTGTATACTTTTTACATATATATTTTATATATATTGTTTTATATATATATATATTTTTGTAGAATTTTTATCTTTTTATATATTCTCCACACATACATCACAAAAGAGTTTAATTAAGTAGTGATTTACGAATTAACTGTATAATTTATAATTTTTAAACAATTTTAACTTTTTGTCATAAATCTGTTTTTAAAAAATTTCTTATTCCCATTTTTAACACGTCTCATTTAGTCATTACATATTTATTATATTTAACAATTACTATAAACATGTTTACTATGTCAATCAATTACTATACAATTTACTCAAATTTGTTTAGTAATATAATAATAAAATTTACTCAAATTTGTTTAGTAACACAAAGACAAAATTAAATAAGTTTTATCTACTTTATTTACATACATATTTATTATATTTAATATTTAATAATTATTGTAAACACGTTTAGTATGTTAATTCATAATCATATAATTCACTCAAATTTGTTTTGTAACATAAAAACAAATTTATACAATATGTCTATATTAGTGTGAGGATTTGTTGCATGAACAAAAAATTCAAAAGTTTATAATTAAGTGACATTTGAGTTAAAACTCTTGGAAATTGTTTTTATCATTAATTTAGTTTCTATTTGTATGTCTATTTGTATTTGGCATTCATTGCAAATGCGGAACAAACCCTTTATCATTGAGTGTTGATTGACTTAATCAATTAATTAAAGCAATAGTATTTAAGGGACGTTCTAGTTTAATACAGTTGTACTCTGATGATGCCCTAACATGGAAGGGTGAAAGCGCTTAGTACTGTTGTTCATTACTGTTTTTACTGTTTTCGTTGTGGTCCAGTTTTGTTTCGAATAAAGAAGATTTTACATCAAGTTCTAGGAGTCAAGGTTCTGATTGTTGCTGCTTACTAGTTTTGGTCGGAAGTTTGTGCCAAGGACATCTCTGCCACACACATCCATGACACGTACTATAGAGTATTGTGAGTGAGGGTAATTGCCGGGGTATATGTCAGACATGTTCATAGACAACACCGACTGGCAATAATGGACAGTCATTATAGGTGTACACCAGCCCTGTGGATATGCATGCAGGCCTCTAATGTGTTATGTGAAACACAGAGGGACCCCACAATACCTATGGATATGTGGATAGCAAGGGACAGATGACATAACACGTGTCTATCTTTACACATTGGTACCCAACATACATGTTCAGGGCTACCACCTATGTGGTACTGTCAGGATAGTATGTATAGTAAATGTGGATGACTATGCCATAGACGGCTTACTGCTATACAGCACGTATTGGACAACAGGTATCTGTCTGTATGTTACCCTTGTGTAGGATATGCGTCCCATCCAGGGAATGCAGTGTAGCCCAATGCATGCATTTCCAGATGTGGATGGACATATCCCTAGTGTGTTTGCATGTACCTAAGAGGGCTATATGCCACACAGGTGTGGTCCCAGGAGCGTGTGGTGGTCAATACCACTGGTTACTGTTATAGTATAGTACTGGAAGGATCAAACTGTTACTGAGTTCCCTACAACTGTGAGTCATTTGTCAGGACATCATCTAATGATTGGTTATAGTCATGTTGTTGAGGTGGTGTATACTACCAGACTGCAGATCATTGACAGATATCAACAATATCACCCACAGCATAGTGCCAACCCATGTCATACACACGTGTACCCATGTTAGTACATATCTATAGTAGAATGCATACTGGCCATTGAAAGATACCATGAGATGTTAACAATGTGTAAAACGGGGTATGTCGCACATCCCACGTGTCCACTATGCACGTACATGCAGACAGTGCGCACACACCATGTTCACAGATGTACACCCTCTAATTTGTAATGCACACATTACACACATACTGTCCACTCACTAACACATGTTGGCAACACTGTACACTTCAGCCAAGTGGCACATGGGTGGACAATACATACTCAGACCTAACACTGGTGTAAACAATGCTACAATGACTATCACAGCTGTGATGCATAATGCCTGCTCAGATATACCTACAAGGATATCATTACACTTTCCTGTTGGCAACTTGCCACTATTGCTACACTGCTATAATGTCACCCTGTGCATCAGAACCATGTTAGCCTGTTCCGGCATCAATGTTACAGATGAGAGGAGGTGGCACAGGTGTCATCATATGCACAGGGTGTTTTGTAGCTTTGCCAGAGCCCGACATTGACCCATCCAATCTGCATGTGTGTGTGTGTGTGTGTGTGTGTGTGTGTGTGTGTGTGTGTGTGTGTGTGTGTGTGTGTGTGTGTGTGTGTGTGTGTGTGTGTGTGTGTGTGTGTGTGTGTGTGTGTGTGTGTGAGGGACAACAGTGCTGCATGGGCCAATGTTGATGTAATTTGTGTGTGTATGTGTGAGCCCTAGTTGTATGGTAAATGTGTGTGTGCCTGCATGCACACAACTCCACCATGTGGCTGCCATATATGGGTGGTTGTGGGACAGCCACAGACTGTACCTGCTAGGCTGTACAGATCACTGTCTCCGGCCATGGACACAGTACCTGTGCCTCGCAGGGGTGCTACGGGCAGTATCGGGTACCAACCGTAAATGGGTGCTATCATCAGTGGCAGAGGTATGATGACTGGACCCATGTCCCTGCTGGGACTGGCCAGTACCACGTGCATGTGGTCTAGTAGGACGGGCAATGGACAGGCCAGCCCCAGCATTGCTGGGGATGGTACTGCCACTACGGGAGCGGCTGTGATTCATGGTCCATCCGCGACGACTGCCAGCTGATGCTGTTGCTGGCATGCATCCGTGTCGGCTTCTCATCCATCCTGCATGGTCCTGGCTCATGGCTAACACATTGTGGAGGACATCTAATGTCTCCCTACAATGGCTATCAATGGCCTTGGTGTAATTCCGGATGGTACCGGCAAGGTCACGGATGCTGTCATTGATAGCAGTGTAATGGGCCCTCTGCGCCCTTAGTCCCTGTTGGGTGTACCATTCCATACGTGCCTGTGCCTGCATTACAGCCCGGTACATACTAGAGGTTGTAATACCTCCGGGGGCACATCTGCCGGGGGCAATACGACCAGTGGTGCTCCCCCAAGAACCCCAGGACTTCCGCCTATGTGGTACCATTCCAGTAATCTGGCTATGGCTGCTGTGAGGAGATGCACGTGCCATAGGTACCACACTCTTCTGGTCAATGCCAACTGTATGCTGTCCGTCAGCTAAGGCCATTGGTGACGAGGGATGTATTGGCAGTATGAGTGTGCGCATAGATGGAGTTGACCGCTGTGTACTGTCGATTGGTGGACCAACGACAGACCCTGTCAGACCTTCCTGTGCCACAATACATGTCTCATCATCTCCACTATTAGTGGTGGTGACATCAGGTTCCCTGCTGCATTCAGCCACCCCTAACTCAGCACCTGTGGAAGGAAGACAGGTAACACACTTTACAATCTGTACATGATGTTATCACACATGCACACATGAACACATGCACACATGCACAATGCACACATGCACACATGAACATATGCACACATGCACACATGAACACATGCACACATGCACACAGGAACACATGAACATATGCACACATGCACAAATGTACACATGCACACATGCACACATGTGCACATGCACACATGCACACATGCACACATGAACACATGCACACATGCACACATGTACACATGCACACATGCACGCATGCACACATGCACACATGAACACATGCCCACATGCACACATGCACACATGAACACATGCACACATGCACAGAAATACACTGCTCACCACAGCACATACACACACACACACACACACACACACACACACACACACACACACACACACACACACACACACACACACCAGCAATCCAACACATACACAACAGTGGGTGATAGTGGGTGACAGTATCACAAGGCAAACAGTCACCACACACGTGTCAGCCTGCAGACCATGTGTTGCTCAACACCATGCAGTGCAAGTGTAGACAGCCCTATCTAATGACATTATACATGGCTTTGATGCATGTGTGTAGTTGTTCACTGATTGGCTACACCCTGGAACACAATGTGTACATGGACACAACATTGCTGCACAAGTATTATCTGCTCTGCAATGTCATGTGCACCATCACTCAATAGTATACATACCATGGCTGCATATGTTATCTGTGTGACACATAGATTGCCATGTCTGATGACAGTGTCTGTGTCCATAGCACATTATAGTGGGCACAGGTGTAGCAAATGCATGCAATGTACAGACATGGGATGAGTGGTGCATGTAGACGTGAAGGAATCTCAATGCCCGACATGGACATTGTACAGTGGTTATGGTGAGTGTGGGACATATTGCAGATATGTCGGTGCCAGCCATGACATGGCATGCTACACGACTGCAACATTAAACACCACACATACCCAATGTGCATCATGTGACCGATACACCCAATAGCATTTCAGGACATATATGTGACACTTTGTACAGATGGCGACCGCTGTGCAAAATGTGTATACTGGCATATGTAAGCACACACACACAACTTGCTATGCATAGTGTGTATAGGTGCATATGTTTGCACACACAGAACAATGAGGTGCACAGCAAAGACCGCTATGTGTAGTACTCTGGTCATTGTAACCGAATGGAGTGTAGTACCATGTGCCATCATCATCATCATGCATCTTGTGGTCACTCACGGCTACTACTGTGTGACAGACCACCGCCTAGCATGCTGTACCTGAACTGCAGGGCCGTGGCTATGTCCACTATTACACAGCCACATTGTACATGGGTGTATGAGATGCCCAATAGGGAGCATTGCCTAACATGACTGTGTTATGTGTTGAAGAGTGCTGCACAGCCCCATGATAGGCCCCTACCCCTGAGGTACATCATGTGTGTGTGTGTGGATGACATGTGGGATACTGAAGTGTGACCTTACAGCGGGTGTGTGGTTACACCATATGTAGCATGACTTTGTGTACTGCATGTGATAAATGTGTTATGTTGTGTACAGGTGTTGCAACAGTGCCTATCCAATGTGCAGTATGGGGTTGCCCCAACTGTGTGTCATGCTCTGTGTATTGCATGTCATTGGAGCAGCTACTGACATTACTGAGCTGTGCAATGTCTCACAGCAAACATGCACGGCATGCATTATGCATAGGTGTGTTACGTGTACATGGCCTACACCTCACCTATGACATGCATATTTCATTACCAACATTGCAGGTATAACACACTCACCAGCATGGATCAGCTGCCCTGCCATCACACCAGAGGGACCTACGAGAATATGAGAGAGTTTGTCAGTGGCCACAACTGTGGCATTGCTACAGTGGGTATGCTAAACTGCAGTACAACATTCAACAGTCACAGGTGTAGAGATATTATTCAAACTATCCGTATTGCACAACACTAGGCAGCGGAACTGCTAAACACACAGTACACATCTCACGTAGACATAATCTAACAATACAGTTAATTGTAGTCTACAGATAGGGCATGTTACCTGCTTCCTCCAGGTGGATGTGCTGGGTGGCTCCGGCCTCCATTACAACACATGTCAGAGGTTGATGTAGCTGTTGTCCAGAAGCCACCACGCTTAGGAGCAGCTCCTCCACTCTGGTGAGGGGGGGTGAATGGCCACTCCACCACCTGTGGCAAGCTGCTGTCTTTGGATATCAGATGCACACCACCAGACTTGTCTAATTAAATCACTGCAATGATGGCATACCTGCTCATATGTCCGGTTATGCATGCCTATGTCATTTACCCAACAAACAAGTTCCTGCCACAGTGCAGTCCGCTCCTGCTGGTGCTGGCTGCTTCTGGAGAACAGCATTGTGTACCGCTGCAGTAGGCTTTGCAGTATCACCTTTTCCTCATCCGCTGTGTATGCTGGGTTGCATTGGTGGGCCATCTGGCTGAAAAAGCTATGAACAATATGTGTGAGAGTGTCCTGTGGCACACTTTACACCTTTACCCACAGATATCACTTTACTGACATATATACCATCCTATTGTCTGTCAGAGGTTACACACGTTCAATACCACTTATTGGTTCTCAGGACACAGCTAACTAACTGCCTGGCACACTCTATATATCACACCACTATACAACAGTACCTGACACACTGTTTGTGACACATTGCACAACCTCAAGACAGGTGTGTATATCACACCAATGCAAGAACAGAGATGTCATCCATTGCAATGGATGTAAAGTACAGGTACAGTAGTACCAATCAACCACCCTAGTCATTGATACCATAGCCCTGCCTAACAGATGTGTACAGTTGTTACTATAGGTGGCATACTGCTGTAACAGAGTATATATGTTGCTGGATACACACGTTTACCCTGCAACACACATATGATTGCAGCCATTGTACAGGCATAATCACACACACATCAGAGAAGCATACAACGTACCACTGTATGCCAACACAGATGAGCATTACCTGTGTACCATACGGTACTGTGTGCCACTACTTACACACCCTTATGCCTGCATTCTGTCCTCTGTGCAGACTACAGGAAACACACATGACAGTGTTTCCAAGCAATGTGAACACACCCCATACTGTACTGTTTAGGCCTACAGCTTCAGGTAGTACTACAGTTCATATTGGTGATGGATTCACCAGCAGTACCACTCACTAAGCATACATGTATTGCTTTAGCCTACAATGAGACACCACATTCGTCAATGGAGAACTACGTCACATCATATGCCGTACTACTATGTCTGCCTCACAGTACATTACACATCAGTTGCTGTCCTCACAGCTAGGATAGGCACTACCATGTCAAATACAACATCACACTAAGTTATCACACCTTTACAGACCTTGCACATATTCAGCATTACACTTATTCAACCTCACATAGCAGCTATTGCATTAAGTACATGTGTGAGTGCATAATGTCATAGGTAGGTAATATGCTATTGGCCCTAGGGCCTATGGCAGCCTAGCCATATGCTACCCTGGCCTTTGACACATATGTACTTCAATTTCACTGCCAACCAGAACCACAGAGGTGTTTCCTGGGGTGTATTACCAATCTCCCACACAATCATCAGGGGTATTTATAACAACTGCTAAGGAGGAGCCTTGTTTGCTATTGCTATATGGTCTATTCTGGTGTATGGCATATCTCTGAGATGGGAACCTATCCCTCCAGCATGTGCTGTTTAGTGAGCTGACAAGGTTTAGGGCCCTAGAGCGTGTATCCCGGAGGGATTATGATATGTTGCCATGGTGGTTGTCACCCAGCTATGGGTGTGACATACCTCTGTATGTCTGGCAGAGGTCACCTCCGTGTGGCCAGTATGCAATACAGTGTAGTTGTAGTTTTGTGAGTCAGTCTGCATAGGGCATCTGTTTGCGGCCAGTATTACCCTTTGGGAGGTCTGTCTGTGGCCTGTTCACCTGGTGTAGTTGTCATGTGAAGTACATACCACACAGGGCATTGTGATGAATAGAGGGGCACTCTATCCTATACTTCCATAGATGACACACCTGTTGTCATGACACATACCACACAGACAGATTACAGGTGTAGTGTGGCACTGTCTTCATCAAAGTGGAGGCTACTGTCCACCTGTGTCCCATGTTCCCTTATCACACCTTCACTGTTAGGTAGATCTCTACCTATGTGGTAGTTAATGGGTACACTGTTTTGGGAAGGTGGAATGGCACTGCAGTATCAACACTTGTCTACAGTCCATGCCTTGGTCACCACACACCTATTGAGGTACATATGACCCCGTGTCTCTCTGTCTCTCTCTCTCACTATATATATATATATATATATATATATATATATATATATATATATATATATATATATATATATAAATATATATCTATATATCTTATATATATATATTTTATATATATATATATATATATATATATATATATATATATATATATATATATATATGCATATCTATACACATACATGTACACATCCATTGCTGTACACATGGATGTACGTACAGGCACATGTACAGTCCACCTTTCATGGTGGGGATATCACTTATGCAACAGTTGTGGAATGTACAGGTATGTGATTAAATTGCACAGTGTTGTGCAGAATGCATGTGGGTGTCCTCAGCCCTTGTAGCATTAGCAGGCCTCACTGGCTGTAACACAGCAGATCTGACAAATCTGTCCCACAGCATTTAACCACCACATGACATATATCAACACTACCATAGTTGGCCTTAGGCATAGGCCAACTGGGCGGCCGCCTAGGTTGCCGCTCTAGCAGGGGTGCTTTTCCACTATTTATGTGCTGTAGTAAGACAAGGATGGGGGTACCAGGACGTGTGGTAGGGGACACCGTGGAGTCCTTTTGCCTAGGGCACCAGTTGACCTAAGGCCGCTCCTGAGCACTGCATGCTGTTTTCTAGGCACACACTACGATCTACATGGATATATGCACATATCAACCTTCACTGACAGATATCTGTCCACCCTTCACTAACAGTTGTAGTATGTCTCTTGCCCTATGCACATGTGCAGATACAGATAGATACATACTGCTTCCATACATGGATGATTTGCAGTGTGTAGAGTACTCTTCAGGAACATCTACAACATGCTAACACATACATGTGAGTTACATACCTTACCTTTGTATTTCCCTGCTCCATGTGTTACGGTTTTGTAGTTTTTTTTTATTGGTGGTTTGTTTTGGGTTTTTGCCCTCTATTTAACTTTCTGTCTCAGTTTCTCACTCTGTTCTGTCTCTGTCTCAGTCTATGTCTGTGTCTGTGTCTCTCTCTCTTACTCTCTATCTCACAGCACCTGCAATGATATAATTGCATGTGTGGACTGCAGGTACAGCCTGCTTTTCTAGGTATCTGCACTTGTGCATGTGACAGCCTCTGCACCAATTGCTGCCCACTATTCAGTACTTGCATGCAGCCTGCTGTTTGGTGATTGCATTACTCACTGTGATTGCAGCCCACTGCTATAAAATGCTAGGTTAGGTAGGTGTAGCCCTTTCAGATTTCCAAGGTGGGGCCCATGCTTGTTTGCTCTGGACACCGTTGTGTCAGTCTGAAGATTGGTATATGTCTCTTATCTGATGCTAGGGTTGTAGCCAGTTATATGCATGTTGTACTCAAACCTGAATGTTGCTGCTTCTAGTACACACATCTCAGTGTAGACATGTATGCACCCCTCCAAATGCTAACACAGGATACATGGGAGTATGTACTTTTTTCTCACTTACACAATTAACTGCCATACAAATGTGGTTATTGCACTGTATTCCTGTGGCCAGTATTTATCCTGGTCTGATACTGTGTGGTGTTTGTAAGGCGCTACTGTAACATTATTCCCTGCTAGGATGGCTGGTTCTCCTTCCACAGTCATGTCATGCAATTCCACAACCACTGCTGGTAAAGACCCACAGAAAAGGGTTTGTGTTATACTATTCCTAATTTCCATTTACATTCCCTCATTGTAATGCATGATATATTTATTTCAGAACCAAGTTATTTCTATATTTGCTGTGGCTTAGTGGTAATTCATGCAGTCTATTGTGTCAATGGTCTGGGATTCGAGACTGGCAGAGGTTTTTTCTTTTGCTGCTCAGCAGAAAAAGGGCCCTGCCATAGAGTGACTAAGGCACTTTTAAGCAGTTGTAAGTGGGTTTGCGTGGGTTTGCACGATGCTTAGCGACGCTTAGCTAAGCGTACACATGCACACACTCACTTAAACCCGCTTACTACCGCTTAAAAGTGCTTACTCCCGCTAACCCCCATGTTAATTTCTTTTAAAGAAAAGAAAATGGGGATATAGGAAAGTGGTGAAAAAGGGGGCACAAAGAGGGACATACAGTAGGTAAACAAGCTCGGGATGTGCAGGACTCATGTAGGGAAGGTCCATAGCTGCCCATTTCTTTAACAGCAACAGCTGTGCATATGCAATGAATTTGGAGTGAAATTTGAAACCTTCCACCCCTGGGAGGGGGGGTGAGGACAACAAAGTATGTTGTACTGCCAATTCTAATTATCAGATTACATGTCCAATGGACATGTGTGCGAAATGGGCAGCTATGTATGGGGCGTAATTTTTTTGTGGGTACAGATTGCCCTTTTTTTTTTGTTTTTCAGGTGAGAGTGGGAAGTGAGGTAGAGGAAGTAGGTATGTCCGGGGAGGTAGGTTGGGAAGGTAAACAGACAAGACAGACAAGACGCATACAGGGGCGGTGTATGACACATGGGGTGGGTGAACACAATTGACGGGGTCTGATGTTTGGAAATTGGAAGCCCATGAGCCCACAGATGGTAACAGTAGAACTGAGATCCCCACCCATGAGCAGTCACCACTGAACCTTCACAGCCCTGAGGGTGGCTGTGCTGGGGGTTGTGTAGGATGGGCAGGCTCACCCGTGAGACACGCCATTCTCGCCTTGAGCTGGCATAGGGGATCAGCGACTGAATGCTGGATCTCCCTATGCACCACAACCCAGACCCTTTGAAGGGTGACAGGCGGCCCTTCTCCGCCCACGCTTGCACAGGGGTGATGAGCCCCATCCCCTGCAGCTCTTCCACCAGAAGGTGGCACAGGACCAATGAAGGAGGGGAGCCCGGGCTGGGCACCGGATCTGCTGGTGCCAGGTGCACTCGCCAGCTGAGGAGGGACAGGTTGGTCTGCTGGGACCGGCCTTCCCATACGTTCTGTGATTAGGTGTGTTTAATTACAACATAAGCAAAACAGCATTCCAGATTAGTTGTAACAGCATGCAGTAATATTCCCATTAACCCAACACACCAAGGTTACAACATTTGAACAGCAAGCATAACACATGCATATATTGAACCACAGTGGATATTCCAACAGCATGCAGGGATGTTTGGTAGCAACAGGCCACCATGATTGTGGTGTTTAAACAAGGCACATGCATCAACGTGAATGCAAATATTTATAGAACAATAGGACATATGTCCCAACAAATATTTAAGATTACACATACCCATTGAGGTGTAGAATTGCATGGTTTATGCACGTACAGTAGGGTGTAGAAAAAAACCTCAGTTAACATCTTATAATTACCTTTTCATCTACACTACATTCCTAGTGACTGCAAGTGTATATCACCTACATGTATTATTACACTTGCCACCATACATTAGGTTGTGTAATGGGTTTGGCTAGTTCAATATATGCCTGACCTATATCTGACATACTAACTGTCCAAGATGCAGATGTTACTGCTACATATTTCTTGATTGCATTTATATTTCTTTATCTACATATCTGGGATGTTTTCACATGACATTTTCACTTAAATTTGTACAGAACCCTGCATTTCTTGACACACACACTCACATTTCTGGGGAAAAATAACATGCTACACGCGTGCCAAATTTACTTATTCATACCAGCTAGTAACTGACTGTTGTGGACTGTATATATGTTTCACAGCTACTAGCACCTCCATCACCCACTTTATATGGGACTGCACAACTCTGGATTGCCAGCACCTTTTCAAACAGTACTGTTTGTGTAATGCAAGGGTATAACAACATTTCAAACTCTGTGATACAAACACACTCCGGGTTTTAGACCTTTATTAATGACACTATACACTTTTTCACAGGCTCACTCCTTTATTTGTTTTAACGGTGTATATGGCAGACATGTTCAAGACATATTATACCTTTATTAATTGGTTAGAACACTCTTTTTTCAGGCTCACTCACTTATTTTATACGACAGTGCCTGCAGAGATATTATTCCAGACATATGTTACCTTTCTTAATGGGTTACTACACTCTTTTTCTGCCTCTCTGATGTTTTTATCTGACAGTACATGCAGAGGACTTATTCAGGCAATTTTATGGCTGTATTCTTGGACTACAACACTTTCTTTCATGCTCTCTCCCATATTTTATATAACAATACATGCAGAATAATCACTAACCTGCCTGGTGGCGCAGCCTTTGCAGCCTATCAGCATAGGCTTGCTGATTCACAGCACGGTCACCTGCAACTGTAAAGTAAATGAAGGGATATTGAGACATACCTATCCATTATACATACTCCATTATCAATTCTTACATACTGCATTCCATGGCTACATACTCAGTTGTGGGGCATCCCGCATCCCACGGGCCTCCTGTATCCATTGGTTCAGGCAGTCCTGCTTTCATCTGTTCAGATCTGCATGGTGGTGACAGACCTGCTCACCAGTCCAATGAATGCCTGTGGCACTGGTGAAGTCACGAGCTAACCGGTTCCAAGCCTCTGCCTTGTACTCCATCCCTTGGAACTGGCCCTGCAGGAGTCTTGACTCATGACGGTGGACAAGGAGTCAAACCATGTATTTTAACTCCTCGATGTCCCAATGTTGCACTCAGAAGCATGTTCCCTCTCCGACACCAGTCTAACTGCATATGTGAGCTACAATCAGTTATAGCATGTATTCCTGCCTGTGGGGCTTAAATATGCTGCATTTCCCACACTTTTTTGTGATTGGCCATTTTGTAAAATTCTCGGCTGACTGCAGACCTGCTTAGTAATGGTTAAACTAACATTAGTAAGTATATGCATGTTAACAGTGGCTGTTTCCTCTATGTTGTCATGGCTTAACGGTTTTGTACTTTGCTTCTGATGCACAGAGTCCTGGGTTCAAACCTTGCCATTCATTTTAATTTCATACTGTCCAGACAGGCTAGGGGGTGTGGCTGCATTTAAGCAACTTTGCTCTACGTTGCTCCTCGGTGCCCTACAGTGCCCTGGTTGGTGCGGTGCGCACATCCGTGCAAACACATTGTGCTGGGTAAAGCACTATTAAACTATGGGCAACTCTATTGTGCTGGGTGAAGCGCTATTGAACTATGGGCAACTCTATTGCGCTGGGTGAAGCGCTGCTTAACTTCAGGCAATTTTATATTGGGATCCTTTAAAATATTTATTTTGTTCACTGATACATTGGCCATTTCACTGCTTTTTAGTTATGTTTAGACATATTTGTTAGGTATTATTCCATATACTGATTTAAAAAATGAATACGACAGGGAGTGGTGGGACTCGAACCGTGAATGCCTCTTCTTTGTGTGAACACTCTACCATTACGCTATTGCTATTTGGTGTGATTTGCATAAACATTCTTTCTTATGCTCTTCCATGTCAGAATTGCTAACTGTAGCTAAGCAATGGGCACACCCGCGCACACACGCACAAATACGGGCTTCTATTTTGGGAACTTTAAAAAAAATTAATGTTATGCATTTTAGAACTGTGATGGGGGTTTACAATATCAGACAGTGGGGTGTTGGGTGCAGGGACATTTGAGCGGACTCACTCTTGTTTATTTGCTTTTATTTTAAACACTTGCAGGGGCGTGGACATTTAGACTGCTCGGCAGTCGGACACTCTCCCTGCTTTCTTACAAGGTCTGTGTAAGTCTTACGGTTGAGTCAGCGTGCTTTCATGCATATTCATGGCACGCTGATGTCATGCCGTTCAACTGCAGCCTCCAAGTAAGACTTATTAAGTCTTACACTGAGGATTCGTGAATCCGGGGGAATATTATTTCAAATGCATTGGTTAACTTGTTCTATGGAATTGGTCATATATGCTTTACACAATGTAATCTGCTTGGTTTGGGCTGTCGAGGCTCATACTGTTATTTTTCCTGTAAAAAGAATAGCAGATAAATAAATAAAAGGCTCGTTAACATTTTAAACCGATTTTCCCGCGGATTGCATATAAGAAGCTATTTCACTCAATAATTACCTTGTGACGATAATCCGCGAGCTTCAGCCGTTCCCGAACCCTGTTACCAGCTAAGAAATCTTCTCCTTAACTTTTTTCTCACATTCTCGGATGTGCGAAGCACCCAGATGATGTCAACGCTAATGGACAAGCCCATACAGGAAGTGAAAAGCTCAGCAGAAGCCGAGAAGTGACTGATTTGTGCATCCCTTGTTATTGTACATATGATTCTTGAGAGGGCAACATTCAACTGCAATGTAGTACAGTAATTAGCTGGTGCTGTTTTATGAGTAATTTATAAGCTTGCGACTTTTATGCTATGAGCACAAAGTGTGTTTACAACATATATGGTAGAAAATGAGTAATGCAATATTTTGTACAGAAAAGGGACAGTTCTTAACTTCACAGTCTGTATGTGTTTGAGTTCAAATGTGTATGGGTTTACAAGAATGTGTGATTGTGTGAGTGTGGGTGAGTGTGAGCAAGTGTGCATAAGAGTTACTGCTTTTGCAGAACTGACTTTCTTATTTTATAGTGTTCGACTTAAAATTTATAAAAGTACTATTATATAAACCACATAAATGAACAATTTTTCCACTTCTGCTCCAGTTTATTTTATCAGTTTTTCCCCACTGCCTGAAACACATTTTCTCACACAAAAATATTTGCTTGTGGATTAAATTCCTGACTTTCATAGGTTCATAGGTTCATACTAGGCTATCTGCCCTAGGGCATTTATAAGCCTAGCCAGAATGTGTTTGGCTTTCGCCACCCATTTTAAATTAATTTTGCTATGCCCTTTTTTGAAGTTAGTATACTGTGCCTCTGTCTAACAGTGACACAGAAGTGATACCCGGGGTAAACCTATGATCTCCCATCCACTCACCAAGATTCCTCTTGAAGACAGTCAATGAGGGACTCTGCCTAACCTGGACTGGGATTTTATTCCAGAGTGAAGGGAGCCTCAGGGTTATGAATCTGTCCCTCCAGTATGTCCTATTTATTTCAGTGCTGAGGTTCAAGTCTCTCGAGCGTGTAGCCCGATGGGATTTGGATTTTCTGAGGTGCAGCATGTCCATTAATTCTGGGTTGGACATGGCTTTATACGTCAGGCACAGATCGCCTCTGAACAGGCGGTATGCCACTGAGTAGAGCTGGAGTTTCTTTAACCGGGCAGCATATGGCATCTGTTTGAGCCCTTTGATCCTCTTGGTGAAGTACTTTTGGGGTCTTTCCAGTTGCTGCAGGTGTCTGGTAAGGTACATCTCAAAAGGGATGTACCTTCTTTTACAGAATCCCAGCTTTTTCTTAGTTTCCCCTGTCCCTTATAATGTTTTTTTGATTTATTGATAAATGACTGAGGATCTCGGAGAAGCCTGTGAAGCTGGACATTAGTGTTTCATACTTCTTACAGCTTAGAAACTATATGCTGATGCAAAACATGGTGCTTTATTAACTTGTGTAACTTAATTACAGTTATATTTAAAGATTTCCTTAATTTTATTCCCATTGATTTTGCTATGACTAGATTTCATGAGCAAAGATGCTAAGAGGTATACAGAGAAATTAAGATTTATACAGAAAACAATACCTATCGACTGCACCTGATTTTGCAAAATGTATCTAAATTTTGTCTTACATCTTTTACCCTGTCCCTGATTTTTCTCGTAAATCACAGACAAAACAAATAAATTAATGTTAGACAGTACAGTTTTGCACTTATTGCCAAACAAATCTATGATGACTTAAACCTGTGGCTCTAAAAACGTTTAAGTGAAGTACAGGTAATAGCTATACATCGATCCTGATTTGCTGTGATGACTCAAACCTGTGGCTCTCTTAACGTTTAAGTGTAGTATAAGTAATAGCTATACATTGGTCATGATTTACCACTTCCCATTATTTTCAGCTGTATCCCGAATTCTTGAGGAAAGAAGTAAGAGCTATGGGAAATAATGCCATTATGGTGGGAATAGCTGAAATAATACTTTCACATACATGACACAGGTGAATAAGCTCTCCCAGGGCATAGCCCATGATGTATAGGAGGAGCAAGGTAAAGAAGAACATTAAATGGAGAAGGTGTTTTTCATTTTCTTTCTGTTAGACTCTTAAAACTGCTAATACTACATTGCTCCATTTTTAAGTAATTGTGATATTGCTTGTCAATTCATCCAAAGCAGCTGTGTGATTTCTTTGCCTATGTGAATATTTTGAATGGAGGGATTTGTGTACAGTGTGTGCAGATGCCTGAAAAGAGCAGATATAAATTCTGAAGCAGAGAGTAAAACAATATTTAACACAGAGGCCCAAGGGGAATGCTAAGTGCTAGGCTGTACTTCATTAGGATTTTCATGTAAAGCTACACTCAGGTGTGATCAGCCAATTGAAGTTTGATATTGACACTTAAAAAAACTTTATTAAAGTAGAACAGGGGATTTGGTAATCCATGTTTAGCTTATGAATGCTTATTGCTTTCTGGTGAATCATACTTTTCTGAGACAATAACCATACCTGTTTATAAAACCTTTATGCTTTTACACAGACTTTAAAGGAATTGTAAATTGTAAATCAATGCAGGGAAGACTAGACAACATTCCAAAACATCCATTAAGGTCAGTGATTACTGTTACTAGATAAAATAAAATGCTAATGTCCAGCAAGAAGCCAACTGTGCATCATCAAAGCAGAGATAATAGATGATGGTAGTAAGGTTCCTCATTGCACGCTTCATTTTATATATAGCATTCACTAATCTAAATATTTTCTATTTTTTAAGATTTTTTTTTTTTTAATCTGCCCCAATACCTAGAGGTTTTTGTCTACATCCACTCATCAATCCATTCATCTGTTAAGCATCTGTGTTTTTGGGAAATGCAGTTACGTAAGTGTCCTTTTTATCTTTAAGGGTAGTAGTCCTTCTGCAAAGTATACTGGTCACCCGGATCCTATTTTAAAGGTTTATTTTAGATATACTAGACTTATTGTACATAAAAATTACTATTAGTTAATGAGTGCTGACCTCTTGATGCTTATGTTATGGTATACATGGAAAGATGAACATAAAGTGATTTGTGGGACTCACTGTTGTGTTACTTAAAACTTGAATATGTGTGGACAGTATTATACTTATTAATACATTTTTCCAAGATTTGTAAGACAAGTTTGTTCACTTCTCTCAAAGGATAAAATGTGAATCTGTATTCTTTATTGGATTACTATGGTGAGAACACTGGGACAGGGCAATTCTGGACTGCTTAGTGCTATATTTTCACTTGTTTATTGTTTTTAGTAGGAATATTACATTTCTATATAAGACAGTATGTGTTACATTGAGAGGAATTTTGAGAGATTCATTTGAATGATTTAGACAAATATCTCTCTATCTTCTATATCGCATACATATATATATTTGTGAGAAAGGAAACAAAATGTGATTAATGAATGCATATTTGATAAATTTCAATACTTCTGTTAACATAATAGATCTAAGAAATCTGTTTCTGACTGTATATATCCTTGTTTGAAGAAAATTATTAATACAAAATAGTTTAATAACTATTGATAGATATTAATATCATATTATACTAAGTTAAAAGCGGTTAAATAGTAATTAGTCAGATAGTTATATACTATCATTATGACACTTTATATTAGAGACTAGCTAATACTTTTTTCTATGTTTTACACATACACAATAATTTACATTGTATTTCATTTTCGTGATTAACATACTATATCAGATGAAATATATCTATTTAAATTTTAATAGATTTAAGTTAAAATAATCACTAGTTTTATATCTAATCACTATTACTTAATACATATTACTGGTTCTGTTGCTACAGGTTAAGGGTTCGATCTCAGTGGCAAATGTCATTGAGACACAAAGTTTATAACTCCAGGCGGAGAGCTAAATTGTGTTTTTATAATCTGTATTATATGTTCATTGTTAAAAAACAGTTTCTTTTGACATCCATTTTAATCTAACGAAATAGAACTATAAGTTACAATGCTCATGATATATATGTTTCCCCACTATGAATCAATGTATAGTACTTGCAGAATGAACAAGTTTATGATTGGAAAGAGATTCTCAAATTACACATTTTATATTGATATGCTATTAATTAATCATACACCCATAGCTATATAACATGACTATATTAAAAGGCTTATTGATTAATATAAATGGTCTAAATAACCCCATCAAAAGAGGTAGTTTATTTAAATATCTAGCCCTACATAAACCAAACTTAATTTTTTTACAGGAAACTCATTTAATAGGAGATAATATTAAGTTCTTGAACACAAATAAATATACAATCATCGCAAGCTCAGTAGATACAAAAAAGAAAAGGGGGGGGGTTGCAATTTTATGGGACAAATCACTTCCTTTACCAAGAATAATTAAAACATATCAAGATAATAAAGGATTGCTATGTTTAGCCATTATTGAAATATATAAAAAAAATACATACAATAATAAATAACTACTGGTTACTGGGAATAGGTACTAATACTATCAAACAACGTTTATCTTAAATAATATCTCAGTCTGAGGGAAATATTATTATGGCAGGGGACTTTAATTGTATTCTAGATTTAAAAGATTCAACCACTTTAGCAAATAGAAAAATTACCCCTCAAGCAAGACAATTAATAAAATTTATAGACTCCTACCTGCTCAGAGATATTTTTGACTTCACTGATCATAGCTCTCTAAAATACACATTCTATTCCAATAGACACAAATCATATTCCAGAATCGATAGAATACTATTTGCCACACAAATTATAAATGACTTAATAGCAAAATAATTTCTTGTCCAATCTCCAATCATAATTCCATTACATTTGAATTAAATATTAACAACATCCCTAATGCACAAATAAAAAGAATACCTGCATATCTTATCCAACTTAAATATTTTCAGTCATTTTTAAAAGAAGAAATACAAAATTTTATAAATTCAGCATCTAATACTCATTACATATATGTTTTGGATGCATTAAAAGCTTACCTATATGGACAAACTAACAAATGGTATTACAATAAAAGGAAAACATGGGATAAAGATATGGAAACATTATAGAACAAGCTTGATTTATTGCATCTCAAAAATAGAGACAATCTTTCTTCTAAAAACATTAGAGAGGAAATAAACAAATTAAACGAAGAATATAGAAACATACTACATCATAAGACAATGATTACATTAGAAAAATATAAATTCCTTGCTTATTCACTAAACCCTAAACACTTAACTAATCTCAAGAATAAAACTAAAAGAATGCATAAACATAACCATATTAAAGAAATATATTCCCTGAAGAAAAAGAAAGAAGTATACAATATACAAGATATAATAGAAAAATTTAAAAGTCACTTTCATACAATTAACCAAGATACACATAATATAGAAAGTAAAGACAACATTAAGCATTTTATTAATAAAAATCTTCATAATAAACTTAATAAACAACAAATAGAACGTATTGATAAACAAATTGCCCTAGCCAACATACAAACTCAAATCAATAAGCTCAAGCAAAATAAGGCACCTGTAAATGATGGTATCATACCAGAAATATACAAAGTTATACCCAAATCAGCTATTTCATTACTCCATAAAGTATATAGTACAGCTCAAAACAACTTCATAATACCTCCCTCATGGAAATATACATTCATTTCACCTATCTTAAAACATAACAAAGACCCTGAATATTGTTCCTCTTACAGACCTATTTCCTTATTAAATACTGACTACAAGATGTTTATGGACATATTCACTGAAAGACTAAAAATGTTTGTACTGCAATTAATTGATGAGGATCAGACAGGTTTTGTAATCAATAGAAACACTCATGATAATATAAAACAAACATTAGCCCTTATTGACTTCTCACAAAAGAAAAAAAAAGGACCTAACTTTAATTAGTTTGGACATAAACACTGCTTTTGACTCAATTAATTGGGATTACTTGTTCACATTATTGGAGTATTTAAAATTTTCATACAATTTTATTAATCTACTAAAACACTTGTATGATGTTACATTTGCTTATATCAAATTAGGTACATATACTTCAAATAAAATTCCTATCATAAAAGGTACCAAGCAAGGTTGCCCACTATCTCCATTGTTGTTTACAATGATAATGGAACAATGGGCTAATGATATTAGGAATAATAATAAAATAGAGGGTTTAGAGCTTGAAAAAGATATAACAGCTAAAATTCAATTATTCACAGATGATGTTCTCATTTCTACAAAAGGAAATGATTCTTCAATATCAGCCCTGTTTGATTCGATTAAGATTTTTCAAAAGATGTCTGGGCTGTCTTTTAATGACAACAGAACTAAAATTTTACCCATATATTCAAATACAAATAACAAATCTAACTATAACTCTCGGCAGTTAACTAGTACAGATTATTACTTATTTATTAATAATTCTAGCTAAAAACATCAAAACAATGATACAATTAAATTATAATAAGTGTTTTGAAAATATTCAAAATCTATTTTTAAAATGGAATACAATAACTTTCACTATAGAAGAAAGATTAAGTATTATTAAAATTATTATTCTACCCAAAATATTATATATTATACAATCCATTCAAATACTCCCTTCAAAAAAATTACTAATAAGTTAAATTCTTTAATATTAAAATTATTTTGGTCCAGGAAAAAAACAAGAATATCAAATAATCAACATCAAAACAGTTGTAACAATGCTGGGATAGCATTCCCAGATCTAAACCTTTACTCTATTTCCTCAATAATCAAAACAATTACTCAACTTTTAGATACTACATACTCAGCTAAGTGGAAACTGTTATGGGTTTCATCAGCTCTACAGCTAATTTCCAGACCATCTACACACAAATTAGAAATAATAAGTAACCCCTTTTTATGGATCCTAAAAAAATATTTCACTATACACATAAATCTCAATCATACTACTAGCTACATTCATAATATTATAACACATTTTAAAAATTGTATATATAAACAAAGAATGCTTCTTTTTGTTATTCCCCACAGCTTTCACACAAGAATCTTTTATAACTTCAGAGATAAATAAAATTACCATATTTAAGCATAATCATCTTAAGTTTTGGTTCCAACTAACATCAGGATATGAAACCAAATCAGTTGAATACATAATACAGGAATATCAAATAGACAATACAATGTGGCTAGATATACAAACACTTTTACTAACTCTAGCTAATAAATTAGAATTGATCTCATCAATCACCAAACACGAATCCAGTATGCTACCATACCATTTTCAATCAATGTTACTTCATAAGCATACATATTCTGGCAAACTTTCTTTTATTTATAGAACTATAAGGGAAGAAACTTTCAGATGTCCACAGAACTTCTGTAACTATTTTTACTTTATCAATAATAATCTTCCTACCAATTTAGACAAAGCAAACATATTACAATCAGCAGGGAAAACTACTTTATCTTTGAATTGGAAATTATTCACCTGGAGATATATAAACAGATCATTCTATACTCCTCAATTAATAGATAAAATAAACAAAAAACAAAATATTTGTAATAAATGTAAATCAAATATAGACATAAACTGGGCACATATGTTTTATGAATGCCATACTTTAAATACTTTCTGGGGAAAATAAATAATTTACTACAGGCACTTTATTCAGACAATTTCAGATTAAATAAATCTCTGGTGGTATTTAATACTCCTGTTCCACAATGTGTCAGAAAAATAAAGTATCCACTATTATGGGCAATTCTGGCAGTAGCCAGAAAGACCATAACAAAAAATTGAATTTCAGAATCTCCTCCTTCCTTTTCTGAGTTCAAGAATCTGTTAAATGTTGTATGCCAACTGCAATTAAAAACTATATACTCAAGGACAACCAAAAAATATATAATCTTCAATTGTGAGTTAATTTGCAAAACTTGTTGAAGAAGAACGAATCTCTATAACAAATTACATTAATTTGTTTCTTCATAATGATAATATGCATTATAATCAGATATCAATAACACATTGTAAATATATTAATGGATGTCTATGTAAATACTTTAGTTGGTTCATTTCTGTTAGTTTGATTTATATCAAACATATAATTTATATAATGTAATTTATATATGTTAAAGTTTTCAGGTTACAGTTTTTACTATAATTTTATGTGATTGCTTACAATTTTGAACGTATTAAAATCAATAAAATTGTTTAATAAAAAAGAAAGGAAAATATCACTAGAGGGGTAGTACTAGGTTGAAAAGGGAAAGAAAAATCACTAGTGGGGTAGTTTTAAAGGGGTGAGGGATTAGAATGGTAGTTAAGGTTAGTGAGCTTTATAGTAAGAACAGAGCTGTTGAAAATAACTTAGATATATATTACTATTAGGGGTTACCACAGCGGAACTCCGGTCCGCTAATGATTGGCAGTAGATTTTTTTACGGGTGCCGAGGTGCCAGCTCGACGCCTGACCTTCAACAAAGGCACACCCATTCTACGCATGTCTTTCGAATGCCACTCGACCGCGGAGAGGACATGTAGACTCCACACAGAAGGCACTCAAGCTGAGAATCGAATGGGAGAACTTGCTGTGAGGCAACAATGCTACCGCTGCACCACCGTGGCTTATTACTTATAACTTAATAATAATATATATATATATATATATATATATATATATATATATATATATATATATATATATGTGTGTATATATATATATATATATATATATATGTGTGTGTGTGTGTGTGTGTGTGTGTGTGTGTGTGTGTGGGTGTGAGAAAAAGGTCCCCACCATCATCATTTCAAAGAAGGACTGGTATATTACATCAGTCTGTCACTACATAAAGACATAAATCACTGGCTTTGTTCATTTTTATTTATTTATACACATTTAACTATACATCCAGTCTGGTAACTGGAGTAGGGCACTGGCCTACTGGACCAATTTAAGTCTCTGCCCAGAATGTAAACACACATCGAGTAGAAAAAATAAAAAAATAAAAATAATTTATACAATAAAGGAACACAATAAAAACAAAGTTATAGTTAATATACAATAGAAAAAAATGATTTAAGAAGGCAGTCCATAGAAACAACTACATCAAATAGTTACATCAGTTAGAGTAGCAACACCCTAGGAGTTAGAGAAGAGATGCTACCTTGAAAATGATAGGCAGTAGCTGTCAGACATTAGAGAGACCAGGTTATGTGACCTGAAGCAGAGCACTTACAAACAGCTTTGTGAAATGTTCTTTAAGTTGTGCCCAAAATGAGAAGTACTTAGACAGGTCTTTAAGATTTGAGGGAAGATCCATCCAGAGCTTGGGTCTAAGGGTAGAAAGGAAATGGTTAAAGCACTGATGTCTGGTTTCAAGTGCATGCAGGAGAGGCTCTAGGTGGCTATGAGATCTAAGGTTCCATGCCAGCGGCTGTCTAAGTGTGCTAGATGAAAGAGAAGGGCAGGAGTTTTCTTTCAGGTCCCAATACATTTTGGAGCCAAGGAGTAGATTATTACTGATCCAGCATTCAGTAGGCTTTGGCTTGTATAAGACAGTGATGTTGGCTTGTATAAGACAGTGATGTTTACACTTTGTGGAAAGGATAATGAAGTAGCAGTTGGAGCTGGAGATTGTTTGGATGCTTGTAGAGTTTTCTTTGGAGGCAGAAGCTACAAGAGATATGCAGTACTCAAGTTAGGCTAGATGAATCCCTTTTACCAATAGCATTTCTTCTTGGACAGGAGAGGAAAAAGGAGATTCTTTTGGCCCAAAAGAGTAAGTAATTATCTTTTTCCAGGTGTTTTTGAGATGGTGGCAGAAGTTAAGTGAGGGATCAAGCCAGACTCCTAGGTATCAGAAGGTGTTAACCTGCTCAATGGTATTACTAAGGTGGTCAAGAAGAAAAAATGAGTTGTGATTATTTTGCCTTTTAGTGGAGGTTCTGAAGAGCATAGCTTTAGTTTTTGAGGAGTTAAGTAATAGTTTTTTGGTATTGAACCAGTTAAAGAGGGGCAGGAAATCATTTTGCAGATCAAAATAAAATACTATAGTGAAATTCAAGCTAAGCACAATACCAACTCACAAAAGTTCTGGGCCGCTATAAACAGTATTCTCCAGCCAGGTAAATCACCAACTCCTCATCCAAGCATAGATACCACCTCTATATAAACACAGCCACTCAATTTAGTAAGTTCTTTACCAACTCTATACTAAAGCTGTCAACAGACCCACACTCCTCAACCCCCACTATACTATATAACCCATCAAATAAAGCCAACTACCTCACCCTTCAACCTGTACCAACTTACACAATCTATAGACATCTAACCAACCTTAAACCCACCACTCTAGCAGTAGACAAACTACCTGCCAAATTCCTACAAATAGCCACCAAAGCCATTTCCTACCCAATCTCTATACTCATTAACAGATCAGTCTCAGAACTAAAGGTGGCACTTCTCTGTAAAATTTCCTACATTATACCAATACACAAAGGGGGCACCTCCACTGACATAAAAAATACCACCCTATAGCTATACTTTTCCCACTGACTAAAATACTGGAAAAATGTATCCACACCCAGATCCTAACACATCTCCTCTCCAACAGTCTTCTTGCTGAAACTCAGCATGGATTCCGCCCCAGCCATAGCACAAACACTACACTCATCCATTTTACTAACCTAGTAAATATGCAACACAAAAACAGCCAACTAGTATCTGCAGTTTTCCATGACTTATCAAAGGCGTTTGATATAGTCTCCAATGCAAAACTTCTAACATCACTCTCAGAATTAAAGCTAACTACCCCCACTCTACTATGGTTTCAAGATTATCTCTCCCAATGTCAACAAGCTGTTCCATGGAAAAACTCCCTTTACCCCATACTTCCTGTAAAATTAAGAGTACTCAAGGATCAATCCTAGGACCCCTACTTTTCACTATATTTACAAATAATCTTCACAAAGCCATCCCTCTAGCAAACCTGGTTCAATACGTTGATGACTCCACCTTAATCTGTTCTGCCCCCACCCACCCTCCAACAACTTCACAACCTCCTGTTTAAAATTCCCACAGATGCACTATATATTACCACACATTACTTGTAACTGCCTAGCACCTGGCTGACATATTCTAATTCCTTTCCCCTACCCACTATCCAACCTCCCCTTTAAAACTCCCACAGATGCCCTATATATTACCACATGTTACTTGTAACTGCTTAGCACCTGGCTGACATATTCTAATTCCTTTCCCCTACCCACTATCCAACCTCCCCTTTAAAACTCCCACAGATGCCCTATATTTTACCACATGTTACTTGTAACTGCTTAGCATCTGGCTGACATATTCTAACTCCTTTTCCCTACACACTATCCAACCGCCTCTTTAAAACTCCCACAGATGCACTATATATGATCACACGTTACTTGTAACTGCCTAGCACCTGGCTGACATATTCTAACTCCTTTCCCCTACCCACCATCCAACCTCCTCTTTAAAACTCCCACAGATGCACTTTATATTATCACATGTTACTTGTAACTGCCTAGCACCTGGCGACATATTCTAACTCCTTTCCCCTACCCACCATCCAACCTCCTCTTTAAAACTCCCACAGATGCACTATATATTACCACAAGTTACTTGTAACTGCTTAGCACCTGGCTGACATATTTGAATTCCTTTCCCCTATCCACTATCCAACCTCCCCTTTAAAACTCCCACAGATGCCCTATATATTACCACACGTTACTTGGAACTGCTTAGCATCTGGCTGACATATTCTAACTCCTTTCCCCTACACACTATCCAACCTCCTCTTTAAAACTCCCACAGATGCACTATATATGATCGCACATTACTTGTAACTGCCTAGCACCTGAGTGACATATTCTAACTCCTTTCCCCTACACACTATCCAACCTCTTTAAAACTCCCACAGATGCACTATATATTATCACACATTACGTGTAACTGCCTAGCACCTGGCTGACATATTCTAACTCCTTTCCCCTACCCACTATCCAACCTCCTCTTTAAAACTCCCACAGACACACTATATATTATCACTTTACTTGTAACTGCCTAACACCTGGCTGAAATATTCTAATTCCTTTCCCCTACCCACTATCCAACCTCTCCTTTAAAACTCCCACAGATGCACTATATATTATCACATGTTACTTGTAACTGCCTAGCACCTGGCTGACATATTCTAACTCCTTTCCCCTACCCAACTATCCAAACTCCTCTTTAAAACTCCCACAGATGCACTATATATATCCACACGTTACATGTAACTGCCTAGCACCTAGCTGGCATATTCTAACTCCTTTCCCCTACCCAACTATCCAAACTCCTCTTTAAAACTCCCACAGATGCACTATATATATCCACACGTTACTTGTAACTACCTAGCACCTGGCTGACATATTCTAACTCCTTTCCCCTACCCACTATCCAACCTCTTTAAAACTCCCACAGATGCACTATATATTATCACACATTACTTGTAACTGCCTAGCACCTGAGTGACATATTCTAATTCCTTTCCCCTACCCACTATCCAACCTCCTCTTTAAAACTCCCACAGATGCACTATATATTACCACACGTTACTTGTAACAGCCTAGCATCTGGCTGACATATTCTAACTCCTTTCCCCTACCCACTATCCAACCTCTTTAAAACTCCCACAGATGCACTATATATTATCACACATTACTTGTAACTGCCTAGCACCTGAGTGACATATTCTAATTCCTTTCCCCTACCCACTATCCAACCTCCTCTTTAAAACTCCCACAGATGCACTATATATTACCACACGTTACTTGTAACAGCCTAGCATCTGGCTGACATATTCTAACTCCTTTCCCCTACCCACTAGCCAACCTCCTCTTTAAAACTCCCACAGATGCACTATATATTATCACATGTTAGTTGAAACTGCCTAGCACCTGGCTGACATATTCTAACTCCTTTCCCCTACCCACTAGCCAACCTCCTCTTTAAAACTCCCACAGATGCAGTATATATTATCACGTTAGTTGAAACTGCCTAGCACCTGGCTGACATACTTTAACTCCTTTCCCCTACCCACTATCCAACCTTCTCTTTAAAACTCCCGCAGATGCACTATATATTATCACATGTTACTTATAACTGCCTAGCACCTGGGTGACATATTCTAACTCCTTTCACCTACCCACTATCCAACCATTTTAAAACTCCCACAGATGCACTATATATTATCACACATTACTTGTAACTGTCTAGCACCTGAGTGACATATTCTAATTCCTTTCCCCTATCCACTATCCAACCTCCTCTTTAAAACTCCCAAAGATGCACTATATATTATCACATGTTACTTGTAACTGCCTAGCACCTGGCTGACATATTCTAACTCCTTTCCCCTACCCACTATCAAATCTCTTTAAAACTCCCACAGGTGCACTATATTTATTATCACATGTTACTTACCAACTCATTGCCGCCTACTCCCCACTGTCCCATCTATACCCATTAACTCTCTCATAGACTAAGTTGAAAAGCCTTCTCTTAAAATGTTAGTGAACTTCATATGAACTTGACTATATTCTACTCCTTTGACAAACTGGCTAGTATTTTTAGTTTTTCCTTTCTTTTCTTATGTTCATTATATCTTCATGATTATCTCTACTAAACATACTCTATGAACAACCATCACATATTACTACCTGCTATACTTTTAATTGTATGTCTAAACCACAATGCTCATGTAAATATCTTATGTATAGTATGTTAGCAATTGTTTCTGGAGCTTTTCTCCCCGGGCCTCCACTGAAAACAGACAGCTTTGTCCAGTCAGACCTTCCTGGTAAACAAATGTAAAATAAATAAATAAATAAATGTTGAAGTGAGTGGGTTACACAGTTTGAGCGAAATATAACAATGTCATTGGCATATAATAAGATTGGAAGTTGAAGAAGGTTGAGTATAAGCTTATTTATAAAAATGAAGAACAGAAGAGAGATCAAAATGGAGCCTTAGGGACTCATTTAAGTAACTGTGTGGTCACTGATGTACTGTTGTAAAAATTTACTGAGGAAGGTTTGCATAGGTAATTTTGGAACCAGAGAATAGAGTCAGGGCTAATCCCAATGTCAATGACATGGATAACGAGGATTTGGTGGTCACCCAGGTCAAAGACTCTGGTAAGGTCTATAAATATGGCTCTAGCAGGGGGAGACCTTTGTCCATAGCTAAAAGGGTGTGATCAGTGAATGTCCAAAGTGCAGTGGAAGTATTACAGCTGGATCACAAACCATGTTCCTTGGAAGAGAGAATGATAGTTCATTATAAAGCATTCTTTGTAAAATTTTATTAAGGGCAGGGAGACTGGAGATTGGGTTGTACTCAGTGTGTAGCTTGGGGTTGGATTTTTTGGGGGACGGGTATGATTTTTGCCCTTTTCCATATACTCACTCTTTTTGCTCTACTTCACCACCCAGCACATGTTAGCACAATCTGAACACTTGCAATGATAGCAAAGCCTGGTAAGTTTCACCCACCCTTCAGTACTCTGTACAATCATATCATTGGGTTCCTATTATGTTGTCGAATGCACAGAAGAACGAAAACGGCAGATATCGACATTCAGATTGTGGGATCGCACTAAAGTAAAGATTGGAATATTTGCCCTTTCCTCACTGTAGTGCGATCTCGGAGCTAGTGTATATATTTAGCAGGGGGTATGGTGGGCATAGCCCCCCACAATAAAAGTTTTGATATTTGGCCATTTCACACTTCTGAATATTCAAAATTGTTGTCTTTCGACAATGTAATATGAACCCATATCATTAATGAAGAAGTGCATTATTATGTTTTCTTTGCCATCCAGGGATTGTAGTGTTAGTTCCTCATGTCTGCAGCCAGACTCTTTTGTTTGGTTTTATGTCTGCTCGGCTTCATTTCCTCTTGATAGTGTGAAGTTTTTTTTTAATGGTCTCAGTATACAAGTAGCCTGCTCTTGTTGTATATTTGCAGTATGCTCCGAAATGGTAATGTGGTCACTACATTGTTGTATATGTGCAGTATGCTCCGGAATGGTAATGTGGTCACTACATTGTTGTATATTTGCAGTATGCTCCAGAATGGTAACGTGGTCTCTACATTGTTGTATATGTGCAGTATGCTTTGGAATGGTAATGTGGTCTCTACATTGTTGTATATTTGCAGTATGCCCCAAAATGGTAATGTGGTCACTACATTGTTGTATATGTGCAGTATGCTCCAGAATGGTAATGTGGTCATTACATTGTTGTATATTTGCAGTATGCTCTGGAATGGTAATGTGGTCACTACATTGTTGTATATGTGCAGTATGCTCCAGAATGGTAATGTGGTCTCTACATTGTTGTATAAGTGCAGTATGCTCCGGAATGGTAATGTGGTCTCTACATTGTTGTATATTTGCAGTATGCTTTGGAATGGTGATGTGGTCTCTACATTGTTGTATATTTGCAGTATGCTCTGGAATGGTAATGTGGTCACTACATTGTTGTATATGTGCAGTATGCTCTGGAATGGTAATGTGGTCTCTACATTGTTGTATATGTGCAGTATGCTCTGGAATGGTAATGTGGTCTCTACATTGTTGTATATTTGCAGTATGCTTTGGAATGGTAATGTGGTCACTACATTGTTGTATATGTGCAGTATGCTCCGGAATGGTAATGTGGTCTCTACATTGTTGTATATTTGCAGTATGCTCCAAAATGGTAATGTGGTCACTACATTGTTGTATATGTGCAGTATGCTCCAGAATGGTAATGTGGTCACTACATTGTTGTATGTTTGCAGTATGCTCTGGAATGGTAATGTGGTCTCTACATTGTTGTATATGTGCAGTATGCTCCAGAATGGTAATGTGGTCTCTACATTGTTGTATAAGTGCAGTATGCTCTGGAATGGTAATGTGGTCTCTACATTGTTGTATATTTGCAGTATGCTTTGGAATGGTGATGTGGTCTCTACATTGTTGTATATTTGCAGTATGCTCCGGAATGGTAATGTGGTCACTACATTGTTGTATATGTGCAGTATGCTCTGGAATGGTAATGTGGTCTCTACATTGTTGTATATGTGCAGTATGCTCTGGAATGGTAATGTGGTCTCTACATTGTTGTATATTTGCAGTATGCTCCAAAATGGTAATGTGGTCACTACATTGTTGTATATGTGCAGTATGCTCCAGAATGGTAATGTGGTCACTATATTGTTGTATATTTGCAGTATGCTCTGGAATGGTAATGTGCTCACTACATTGTTGTATATGTGCAGTATGCTCCAGAATGGTAATGTGGTCTCTACATTGTTGTATATGTGCAGTATGCTCTGGAATGGTAATGGGGTCACTACATTGTTGTATATTTGCAGTATGCTCTGGAATGGTAATGTGGTCACTACATTGTTGTATATGTGCAGTATGCTCTGGAATGGTAATGTGGTCACTTTAATTGCTCTTTTTAGTTAGAGTAGATCTTTGTTGCTGCACAGGGTTGTTGGTGTTGGTTATGGAATGCCACTGCATACAAATCTGGTACCTGGTATTGGTAGAAAGGTGGCAGCATAGCATTTGCAAGGTGTTTTTCCTGACAGTCTGTTTATTAGGCCCAACTGCTATGTTTTATTTTGAAGGCATTAGCTTACTTCATTCAGTAAATGAAATACTAGATGCCGTTACTACAGATCTGCTGGAAGGCATGTTTTGGCAGTATTACACAGAAAAATACTGGATGTTCACCATCAGCAGTAGCATTCCTTGAGTAAAGTTTTATCTGTACAAAAGGCAGTTAAACATTAAGAAACTGTAGTTGCCAAATAGAGTTGAAAAAAGAGCCACACTTCCATAAATACTGCTTAAAGATTGACGTTTTGCACAGTGTAGTAAACACTGTTCAGATAAACTGTAACAAGAGAGTGAAGGGAAATACACAATATCCACATGAAAAAAAAACATGTTATAGAAAAGGTCAGACTCTCAGGGATGGAATGAGCCCTTAAAAGTAGTAGGATAACAGTCAAAACAGATCACAGTTTGTGGAGTGAAAGAAATGTATAGTTGGGAAAAAATGACATTTCTTTAATTTGGTATGCAGAACAAAGAATAGTGATGTGCATTCTTACATGTGTCTTATTTAGGCTTAAAAATAAACCAGAAGCAATGTTTATACATGATAGCACAAATTCTGCTGGATATTTACATGAAAGAAAGCATTTGTAATGACTTGTTACAGCTGGCAACATACTAGGCCTTGGGAAGCAGAACCAAATATTTTTAAACATTGTCAAGGATTAGGTGTTGCTTTAAGCTGAATAATATGCTTCAGAAAATCAATTGCAGACTTTATAATTGAGTAGAGTACTGCGGAACATGGATTATGTGAATAAAATAATATTTCAAAGGGTTGATTTACATCAAAGTTTAGCAGATGGAATACTGCTTGCTTATACCACTACCACAAGATTTGATTGTCTGTCTTTCATGAAAAATGGCAATATGACAGAAAGAGTGAGAGCATGCCAGCAGAAATCATAAATACATATTTTGTTTACATTTACCAGTGTTATAATAAGCCTCAAGATGAACTAGAACTCTTTGGATATAATTTTTTTCAACACCATTTCACAAATACAGTACTTCCTGTAAACTGTGAACATTTTCAGAGTTAATTAAATGTTGAGAGGTTTTGTGAGCACAGGGTTACATTGCATTCTCTTTATTTGATGGAAAGAGACAATTTTACATTTGCTCTTTATAAGCATTTAGCCTCCTACTTTCCTGCATGTCTCCCCTTCCTCCGTTTTTTTCACTATCTGACCATTCCATCTTGAATGTGTCTGTGGATTCTCTCTACCACCAATTCAGGTGGTCCATTCTGTTCTTTACAACTTTCTCTTCAAAGAAATACATTCAAAGATGCACAGTATATCTGGTAGCATATGCCTCCTCCTACTACATATTTCATTCTCACAATCTTTGCACCCGTGTCAGGCTCCTCTTTTCTTTTCTACTCTGTATTCAGCACAACTCCAGCTTCTCTGGCCTCCTAATGTGCTTGTTTTCTAGTCTTGAAACATGCATCTTCTCTGGTCCCAGACATGCACATTCTCTACTCAATGGACATGCACTTTCCCTAGCAAGCAAATATCTAGTTTCTTTAGTCTCTGAACATGGATTTTTCTCTCATCTCTGAACATTTAGGTACTCTAGCCTCTAACATGTTTCTCTCTGATCCATATTTTGACAGCCTTCTGCTATGTTTTCTGCGGACTAATTTGTTATGCAGATGTGCATGTCCTTGAATGTACTCTGGAACTGCATGCAGTAGAAAAGATGTAGCCTTTGTCATTCAGCAAAATGGTGTGTGAAATGGGGCTGAGAGAGTTCCTCAATCCTGGTAGCACCTGCACTTTTCCTAAAACACACCTGTGTGGGACTGAATCAATGTGCTTAATAAAGTTTGGGTAGATCCTGTTTACTGGTAAACCTGTCAGATTCACTTGTAGTCCAGTCATAAAAGTGGATCAGCTCTGGCTGATATTTCCTTCTATCTATGAATTCATGTTGGTTACTGGTCTAGAAATGTGGGTTTTCTAAGAAAATAACCACTTTTACCTCACATTTGTGTTTGTATGAATGTCCTTTATAGTCCCACAATTTTGTGGATTTTTTTCCTGATCCATTCTTTTTGAAGGGTGCTACACTTCCCATCTTCTAGTTATCAAGAAGTTATGCTGTGATAAGTGATATGCAGACAGTCATCAGTGACATGTAGGCAGTGGTCAGTGAAATGCAGACAGTGGTCTGTGACATTCAAGCAGTGATCAGTAACATGCAAGCAGTGGTCAGTGACATGTAGCAGTGATCAGTGGTATGCTGATAGTGGTCAGTGACATGTAGCAGTGGTCAGTGACATGTAGGCAGTGGTCAGTGAAATGCAGACAGTGGTCTGTGACATACAAGCAGTGATCAGTAACATGTAAGCAGTGATCAGTGACATGTAGCAGTGATCAGTGGTATGCTGACAGTGATCAGTGACGTGTAGCAGTGATCGGTGGTATGCTGACAGTGGTCAGTGACATGTAGCAGTGATCAGTGGTGTGCTGACAGTGGTCAGTGACATGTAGGCAGTGATCAGTGACATGCAGGCAGAGGTCAATGATATGCAGACAGTAGTCAGTAATATGCAGACAGTGACATGTATCACTACTTTAGCTGAAGCAGGTCCTGTGAAGGCAGTTCTTTTGGCTCCTATACATAATCTTCAGTTAAGATAGAAAGTTCCTTTTAGGCCTTCTCCGCCACTGTCCTGGTAAACATCCACTTCTTTCCACACCCTGCACTGTTGACTATGACATGGCATGCTCCTTTCCTTTTCTTTCATGAAGACTGTGCAAAACTATTTCATCAATACCTGTTTTTTTCCCTGTCTGCGGTGCTGTCCTGTCCAGCCTTAATTCACCTGCCTTAGGTCAGTCAGTCCATTTTTCCATTTAGTACTATACATAAAGCCTTTGTTGTGCTTTTTCTTTTTCTCAACCCAAGACTCTCTTTTGACTTGGCCTTTTGTTATACTTCCCTCCTTTGATATCCTCCTGTTTCACTCCTTCTACTGCACATCTTTCATAGCCTCACACTCTCTCCCTCCCACTACTTACATCCCCTGTCTGTTGCCCTGATGCTAACTTTACTATGCTGTGGTGTTTTCCTTTCTTCCCATTTCTGCATGCTCTTCATACCCTTTTCTTTGGCTCCCTATTGAAATGATGGCATTTGTAAGGCTGAGTGCCAACAGACAGAAAACAAAGACTGAAAACCCAGGAGAAGAGCAAATCCCAAACATAACTCTTCTGCTTTAAACTTCTTCCTCTGCTACACCCCCTGATACGAGGATCAAGCCTCCCCACACCCGCAACTTATATATACCAAATGCAAGATCGCCATACTTGCCTGGGATGACGTGGTCGACATACCACGATGCTTTGCCAGAGATGGCCTGCACCTGTCACCTCTGGGATTCCAGATACTGGCTAAGGTTCTTGCCACTCCTATAGTGCCTTTTTTAGGCAAGGTTCAAATGACAAATTCACCACCATAACAGGAACAGGCAAGCAAAAACTGACGGTGATGCTACTCAATGCTAGAAGTCTAAATCTCAAAATGCACTCACTCGAGGCACTCCTTAAAATGGAGAACATCGATATCTGTGCAGTGACTGAGACCTGGTTCAAGGCTCCAGAGAGCAGCCCTGCACTACCAGGCTATAACTCATACCACATTTTTTTGGCCATGTAACCTGGACCGGAACACCAAAGGTGGTGGTGTGTCCATATTCATTAAGGATATCCACACCTCCAGGCTAGTTGCTCAGCATAATGCAGCCGAGGTTATCCAAGTGCAACTAACTCTGGGCAAAACTGTAATCCAAATTGTAGCTTGCTACAGATCACCCACCATTCCCCAAGATTCCCACTCCTCTTTTCTTGATGTACTGGAAAATATTAGGATTCAACCAAACACCCTAATAATGGGCGATTTCAACTACCCCACCATTAACTGGGAAAACTACTCATGTACCAACTCCTTCACTCAACACTTTCTGGAATTCATAAACTCCAATGCCCTGGATCAACTTATCCACACCCCCCACCAGAGGCAACAATATCCTAGATCTAGTCATTACCAACATGAGTGACCAGTGTTCCACACCTGAAGTCAACGCCTCATTGGTCCAATCCGACCATAAGCTAATTACCCTAGATATCCACATCCTGCCCCCACCTCCCATTAAGGAAACCATGGTAAAAGATTTCTCCAAAGCCAACTTCATGCTTCTTAAGACAGAAGTGGTGAACTTCACGACACCCATGCAGATGGACAATACAGTTACGACTACTGAATCCTACACAATTGCACTTTATAAGCACTTACATGAGTGCATGGATCGTGCTATCCCAAACAGAACCAAAATGCTATCCTCCAAAAAAAGGAAGCCAATCTGGTGGTCCCCTGCCATAAACAAACTGTACAACAGAAGGAAGAAACTGTTGCAAAAGACAGTAAAATCCCATGAGTGGAGGAGCTCCCTAGTCAGCCTCAGTAAGAAGCTGCGATCCCTGATAAAATCCTCCAAAGCTAGTTACGAAAACTAAATTGCCACTGATTCTAAAGACAACCACAAAGCATTCTATAGCTATGTCAAGAATCTCAATGGTAACACTCAGATCTGCTCTGAGTTGCAGCACAATGGCACTAAATATACAGAGCCAACTGATATTGCCAACATCCTGGCAGATAGGTTCAGTGCTAACTTTACCCCCCTCTCACCCCCTAAAGAGCCCATCTCTATACTGGAAGAATGCAAAGTTCCTGTAATCACGGCTGCACAGGTAAAAACCACACTCTCCAAAGCCAAGAACACAGCATCCATGGGACCAGACAACATCCCAGGCTGCGTTCTACACAAACTACAGAACGAACTGGCACCCCACCTAAGTACCATGTTCAATCATAGCCTCACCTCAGGCTTTGTGCCTGTTGAATGGTGCACAGCGATGGTTATCCCACTCCACATGGGGGGAGCCGCCATGGACCCCGGGAGCTATCACCCCATTAGCCTGATGAGCCTGGTCTGCAAGGCCATGGAAAGTATCATCGTGGAACTTATAAACAAAGACATTGGTAATCTCCAAACTCTGGACCACACCCAGTTTGGGTTTGTAAAAGGCAGATCATGTCTCCTAAACCTGATAGACTTCTTTGAAGCAGTCACCAAAGCCGTAGACAAGGGTAAGGTGGTTCACACAGCCTATCTAGATCTTGCCAAGGCTTTTGACACCATCCCCCACTCTGGAATTATAGATAAACTCACTAAACTAGGTATAAATCCCTATGTCACAAGATGGGTTGCCAACTAGCTCACTGACAGAACCCACACTGTGAAAGTAGCAGACTCCAAATCCGACTTCAGAGCAGTGACAAGTAGAGTACCACAGGGTTCAGTCCTGGGTCCTCTCCTGTTAGGTATCTACTTCTCTGAAGTATAGGTTAACACAGAAGGTCTTTGGCTAAGGAAGTTTGCAGATGACTGCAAACTAGGAGCTATCATTGAAACTCCTAATGATGTGGACATCCTACAAAAGGGCCTCACTGAGACAGATGCCTGGTGTCAAAGCTATGGCCTCATGCTCAATGCCAAAAAGTGCATTGTCATCCCCTTTGGTAAAAACTCTGTACCCATGAAATACAACATAGGCAGTAGTATACTTAACACTGAAAGTGTGATAAGAGACCTTGGGATACAGGTGGACAGTAGTCTCTCCTTTGATAACCACATTGCCACAGTAGTCAGGAAATTCTTCTATGTGGCACACCACATCGCAAAAGGTTTCTCATCCAGAAAAAAAGAGGTCATTGTTCCCCTCTACTCATCACTCATTAGACCCATTATAAAGTACAACGCCCCTTTTGGTATGTACCTCACAAGACATCTACAACAACTGGAAAGGCCACAGAAATACCTCACAAAGAGGATTACCGGCTTCAAACAGATGCCCTACGCAGACCGTCTCAAAAAACTCCAGCTTTACTCCATTGCATATCGCCTACTCAGAGGTGATCTCTGCCTAACATACAAAGCTATGTCAAACCCAGAGCTGTTGGACATGCTCCACTTAAAGAAATCCCAATCCCTCTGTGCTACACGCTATAGAGACCTAAACCTTATCACCACAATAAACAGAACATGCCAGCGGGATAGATTCCTGTCGCAGAAACTTCCCATACTCTGGAATAAACTACCTATCTATATCAAAAAAGCTCCTCATTAGCACTCTTCAAGAAAAATCTTGATGATTGGATGGGAAATAGGAAATTCACCCTGGGGATCACCTCTGTGGCTCTGCTCGACAGTGGCACAGGAAAATAATTTTCTTGGGTGGCAAAAGCCAGGGTACCTTTTTGGCTGGGCTTGTATAGGCCCCAGGGCCAATAGCCTAGTACCTACCTATGAACCTATGAACTTCAGAAAAAAAGGAATATTGTTGGAAATGGCCATCTTGGACTCAGTAAATGTAAGTCCATTCTTTTGGGCATTCAGTCTCCATGTTTCACTGCAGCAAGTCCTGATATTTTAAATGGTTAACCTTTTTTTACATGACAGTTTAACCCAACCATGCCTCTTTCCATAATTTGTTCACTGTTGTGATTTGCATCTGGTTTTCTAACTCAAGTCTGGCCCACTCCTTCAGCTCACAGTAATCTTTTATTCTGACATCCCATGCCATTTTCTTTGGTTTGAGGCCTCCTACATTCAGATTTCATGTTGCACAGTGTTGTGATCACTGCTAGTAAATAGCCCCTTCTGAACCTTCCTCCTTATTTGTTCTACCATGCTTTGGATCACATTCAGCACCCTGTCTTTTCTGGGATAGTGTGGCACTAACTGGCTTATGCAGTCATGGTGCATGACCTACGTTACATCTGTCTGTACTCCAGTGCTCAGCTGCTACCAGATTTGGATATCCCATTATTATAACTCTCTGCCTCGTACCATTGTCCTTCAGTCTATTACCCTATCATCTTCCTGCTTGAGGTGTCTTATCCTGTGTCAGACAACTATAACTGCCACAGTTTCTTCAAACTTAACTGTCAGAGCTACCCTAGGTTATATTCCTTGCTGTGCCCTAGGCCTCTTTTTGTGCTGCTATTCCTACTTCTCCATGAGATTGTTTTTATTGTAAATTATCACCCCCATTTATTCCTCCCTACCCCTTTGCTGTCATAGCTAAATAAATAATACCCAGGAACCTCCAATTAAGACCTATACTTGGCATTGACTAATATTTCTGAGATGTCGTCAATGGGCACCCTCCCCTATTACATCACTGCTTGTGGTTTGCCTATACCCCACACAGTCCTCTATAGCTTTATGATAATACTACCCAACTATGCTTCAATTTACCCCTACTTGTTCTGCTATGTCACTGTGACACCACTTCCTCCCTTCACCTTAGTTAAAGGTACAGTGATGGACACATACATGTCTAATTCAGTTGTAAGCACACATTTCTTAACTTGGCTAAGATGGAGCCTCTCCCTGATGAACACCTTGTCTTTGCACTAGACTTCCTCATCCTTTCTACAGCCAGCCATTATAGTCCCCAGTCCCTTCCCTTTTGAGAAGTATACGGTTTGCTTGTAAAATGTGAGCTCTAAATCTGGTGTTCATAACACTTCTGAGAATAATTCCTTTAAGCATATCTGTTGGCACCTTCCAGGCCCAGCTTGCTTCTAGCTCAAATGTCACCTCTGACATGCTTTGATGCCTATATGTGAAAAGGTATAGCTCAGCTGTCACCTCTGACATGCTTTGGTGCTTATGTGTGAACAATTATATCTCAGCTGTCACCTCTGACATGATTTGGTGCCTATGCGTGAACAAGTATAGCTCAGCTGTCACCTCTGACATGCTTTGGGGCCTATGTGTGAACCAGTATAGTTCAGCAGTCACCTCTGACATGCTTTAATGCCTATGTGTGAACAAGTATAGCCCAGCTGTCACCTGTGACATGCTTTGGTACCTATGTGTAAACAAGTATAGCCCAGCTGTCACCTCTGACATGCTTTGGTGCCTATGTGTGAACAACTATAGCTCAGCTGTCACCTCTGACATGCTGTGGTGCCTATGTGCGAACCAGTATAGTTCAGCAGTCACCTCTGACATGCTTGATGCCTATGTGTGAACAAGTATAGCCCAGCTGTCACCTGTGACATGCTTTGGTGCCTATGTGTGAACCAGTATAGTTCAGCAGTCACCTCTGACATGCTTTGATGCCTATGTGTGAACAAGTATAGCTCAGCTGTCACCTCTGACATGCTTTGGTGCCTATGTGTGAACAAGTATAGCACAGCTGTCACCTGTGACATGCTTTGGTGCTTATGTGCAAAGAAGTTTATTCTACACATCTTCTTCTGGTCATCACCTTGGTCACCTCCTTGCATGTCTTGATAAAGTTCAATCCTTGACATATGATCTCTTTTGTATCCTTTGCCAACAGTCTTAATACTCTGGGTTATTTAGCCTCCAGTGATCAAAACCTTCTTATCTGTGCCCACATTGGCTGCCTTATCATGCTACATCTCCTACCCCATATCGCTCATATTGATAACTGCAGATTTCTCCATGACAGTTACACTCTACTGAGCCCTTTTCCCTGTTATTCAGATGGCACAGTGGTGCAGTGGTTTGCATTATCACCTCACAGCAAGAGGTTCTCTGGTTTGATTCTTGGCTGGGGTGCCTTCTGTGTGGAGTCTGCATGTCCTCCCTACATTCATGTGGGTTTCATCTGGGTACTCCAGTTTCCTCCCACATTACAAAGACATGCATCTGGAGCATTTCTCCTTGGGCCTCCATCTGAAAATTGGCTTGTTCCAAGTCATAATTCCCCAGTAAACAAATGTTTCTCCCTGTGCTGCCGAACCTCTTCTACTGTTCCTCCTGATTACCTTTTATCTCATCTGATGGACTGTCCTTCTCTGCTCACTGTCTTACTGTTTTCCTCTTTGTGTTGCTACCTTCATGGCCACTTCTGTCCATGCTTCTCTTTCATCATTGCTCACCACTCACCATGCTCTCTCTCTTTCCTGGTTCTTATTCTTCTTCATTCTCATTCTTCCTTGCTTCTAACCTCTATCTTTTGTCTCCAGTTTCCCCTATTGCTTTATCGACTGCCCTGCTTACTTGTATTCTTCTTACTCTCAGTACCTCTCTTCTGTACTTTCTTTTCTGTTTTTTGCCACTTGATTACATAACCTGCTACCATCTCTTACACCTATATTCTCTTGTGAATCTCGCCCATTTTCATGCAAATCCCACACTTGTGGTGCCCCAGAACTCTTGGAACCAAAGTCCAGAACTGTATCCTGAATCTTTTAGCTAGTTTTCTACCTCTCCTCTCCTCCAGCCTGCACCATTTCTTTCCTCATCATTTATGTTTTTAAAATTTGGCAGCACTTAGCTATGCCTCTCTCCCACAGATACTGTGTGGTCTTCACTCCTCAGTCTTTCCTGTTCCTCTGCCTATTCAGCATTATCCTACCCCAGTCTGTTTCTGTCACTCTGCTGCAGCATCCTGTGCCAGTCTAGTGGGATCCTATGCTGTTGCCTGGCGACACCCACTCCTCCATGAAGAGTTACAATTGTTAATAATACCAGCAGTTGTTGGAAGTGTGATGGAAAAGAGAGGGGTACTTGCAAACGTGTTCTGGGCATGTAAATAATTGGTAGATTTAAAAAATTCCCTTTAGGAAACTTTATCAACAATGCTGGGGGAACAAGTTATTGTAACTAAGGAAAAGATTTTTTTTGAGTTGCTATATAGAAACTGAATTGCCTAGACACAGTAAGGCCCTAGTAAGTTTAATGCTGTTGGCTACCAAAAAAGCAATTAGTAGAAAATGGAAATCAAAATTAAACCAATCTTAACAAATTATCGAATGTTGTAAAGGAGGTAAAAAAAATTTGAGATGATAGATTTAGAAAATGGAAAGGAACAAACTGCATAGGAAAAAAACAGTGGAATCTGTGGGAACAGTACATGCAAAATAATGTTCAGGAGGAGTGAATCTAAGTAATATTATATTGAAAATAATTTGTTAAGAAATACACCATATGTGAATAATACATGAAAAGGAGAACTTAGTTTATTTGTTTTTGGTATCTGTACGTGTATCAGTGTTACTGTGTATTAGGTGAAGTTAACAAAGGTATTTGAAAAAAATAATGTCATCATTTATAGTGCCCTAATATGGGGCCTTTTCCCCTAATTAATATTTTGTTTCCTCCATAACTTTGGTGGTAAGGTTGAAAGGAACAGCTGCATTACTGGTGCTGTTCGAATACTACTCTGTGTCTGTTTCTATAACTTCTGCGGCACTGCTCTTTTTTTTTCCCAGCCTTACAATTTTATTTATTACATCCAGATGAACATTATTAGTACTGTATATAGTTAACCCATAGAAAGACATAAGGCCTGATCCCAAAGCTTTATGTTTCAAAGTGAAAGAGAGAAACAATAAACTATATCTTCAGATAATAAAGTTTGTTTGTTTGACTTTTCGTCTTTTCCCGGTTAGGGGTCACCACAGTGGAACTCCGGTCCTCTAATGATTAGCAGTCAATTTTTATGGTGCCAAGTTGCCAGCCTGATGCCCAACCTTCAGCGAAGGCACCCCCATTCACGCATGTATTTCGGAGGCCACTAACAAACAATAATACAAAATAAAGTGTTTAGTTATCCATAGAGCATTTATAAACATTATTCCCTCATTTGTGATTAAGCCAATCCATTAAAATTCCTACTGAGTCACCGTTTATTCCTATGTGTGTCTCAGATTTTAGATGTTTGTAATGTAATAAACTGTAATAGCATGTATTAATATGAAGTAATAATATGAGGTGGGGAAGGGGCCACCTGCTTCAATGTTTTAAGACTTTCTACACTTCCCATTACACTGCTTTATTTAACACTTCTATATATATTGACATCAGAACATCTGGGTTTTTTTTCCATAAACTTCAGTCTAGAAGTCTTATTCAGTACCCTTTCCTCTGCCTCTACTAATTTTGCTATATTTTTAACAACAATAATTCCATCTGCAGATCAATACATTTCCTAAATACCTCTTCCAATGTGCTCTGGGTCTCCCTTTTAAAGGTTTTTAAATGTGGGCCTTCAGAGAAAAATTAATTCCAGTTCCTCTATTTCTTTGCTAAAATCTCAAAAAATCTCACAGTTTTCTGGCAAGGGTATCAGACTAACAACTCTAATCTATGATATCAACTACCGTTTACTCCAACCTCCAATGATTCAACTTAAATGCTCTAAATATCATGTCAGTGAAAATGCAGAACATCGTATCTCAAAATGTCATAATGCTGTGTATAGCATGCAGAGATGCAAAGCACCCCTTCAAGGTCACATGTAGGCAACAACATTTCCCTTATTGCCTCGTATAGCTATAAAAGAAAAAGGAATTAAACAAGTAGTATGACAGTGCATGTCATAAAAATCCCTTTACCAGCTAATGTTGAAAACACACTTACAGAGTTTCAGTATTGTCACCTCTTGTGCACTTCACTAATCATTAAAATGAAAGAAACACAGGATATATATAAATGACAAATATGTCACGGTTGTTGTGTTGTGTAGCAGGTGAAAAGCATTCTATGTAAAACAATTACTGACATTGTGAAGGTGACATAAGTCAACTCCAAGAAAACAAACAGTTAATGTTAGGCAGGGATGGTGTATCATATCATAAGACACTGTCATATTGTTAACAAAATGTCAGTGTCTCTTATGGTATAGTGATGCTTGCTTTCAATGCTAGGGTATAGTGATGCTTGCTATCAATGCTAGGGTATAGTGATGCTTGCTTTCAATGCTAGGGTATAGTGATGCTTGCTTTCAATGCTAGGGTATAGTGATGCCTGCTATCAATGCTAGGGTACAGTGATTCTTGCTATCAATGCTAGGATATAGTGATGCTTGCTTTCAATGCTAGGGTATACTGATGCCTGCTTTCAATGCTAGTGTATAGTGATGCTTGCTATCAATGAATGACACTTCTAAATTGATCATGTCTCTACTTGCAACTACCTTTGTTTGATGAAGGGGGCAGGCTGAACTAATTCTAAGACACAGTTCAACATGGTTCTGTTCCCCAAGTAATAGAGAAATCAGTGTCGGTGAATCAGAAACACATGACGCTAGTAAACTTTTCACATATCAATGCCATGCCTGCATGCAGTTTTGTGTGCATGGCATGATGGCATGAATAGTTTGGTCAGATCGGAGGTGCTCCTAAAGTATACAGGAAACATTGGTGGAAAGCATGTTGTGCTTACTGTCCAGCTCATAAATGTTCTTAAATTCCCCAACCTGCAATAATCAGTTAAATACTTTAACAACTCTCACCATTTTTCCACAAATTCTATATGTACCTACTCAAAAGAAAGGACCACTTCTGTCTCATCCAAAAACGCATGTGCCATAAACTTCTTCAAGTGCAAATGAAACCATACAGATGGACCATACAAAGTGCTTAGACCTAGTATTTGTAGTTTGTGCCATGTGTTTTGTGCATAAGGGAAAAAGCAGCCTTTTGACATGGCTCCATTCACATTAGTAATGGTGCTTCTCATTGCTGCCAGCTCAAGATCCCATAGAATGTACTTTACTTCGTCACGGATATGTACCCTGGTGAGCAGTCTGAAAATATCACATTAAGTTGTAACTTTTAAGGGATTTCTTTGTCATTAAAATGTTAGTTACACAGTTTTTGTTACTCGATAGTACTTTATGAAGCCATGTAAGTGGTACATCTGTCTGCATACCTGCCCACTTGTAAGGAAGTACTATCCATAATCTTTACAGATGCTTGATACAGATCTGCTAGGTTCTGTGTAATTGATAACACAATAACTGCAGTATTTGTTAATGAATCAGACATCTGTTTGCATGTGAAAATCTATTTTTAATGGGCTGTCTGCAGCCTCTCCTTTCTCCTGAGCATGGCTGCAGTAATTTTCAGTGATGTGCTTGAAATCACATTATTAGCAATGATACCCTGTGTGTCGCTGTACATCTAAGATCACTGCAGGCTATCTGTACATCCAAGATCACTGCAGGCTATATATATCGTTCCATCTCTGTAGGATTGCTAAGGTGGTGGTGAGACTAACCTTTGTAAATTCTCATCGGGGGGGCCACTAGATACTGTTGCTCTGCCTTTACATTTTTCAACAAATTTTCACCTGAAAGCCAGTGCTTTTTATTTTTGTAGAACTTTTGTAAATTATACACATACCAATCAATAAGTAGCCAGTGCTTTGATTTCTGGGATTCAGATGTCTGCTACATGATGCTGTATGTGACTCTGCTATTGCAGTTTGTACTGTGTGAGGATGCCCACTGGAATATGGTCTACAAAAAATAAAATTTGTAATTCTTTTCTCATTTCAAACTCATATTTGAGAAACTACAAAACTTTCTTTAAAGATACCTCTGCTCCCAGCTCACCTCTATCTTCACAGTGGTACATAATAACCTTTTTTTATCTTTTCAGTCAACACACCCATAATATGGGACTATAGGACCCTTTCATCCATATCAGTTCAAGGAACAAAATCTAACAGTCATTTCAGTCATGCTACCTATTCATTCCATGGGCCAAAATTCTATACTATACTGGCAGTTATGGTGTATAGTTATTCCTGAAACACATACACACACACACACACACACACACACACACACACACACACACACACACACACACACACACACACACACACCTTTAAAATCACTTGTATCACAAAAAAGTTACTTACATTGATCTGTGTATCTATTATCCTGCATAAATTAAAATACAACCTACAAGCCCACTGCCTCCATGAACATACCCTCCTGCATCGTCTTATGTTCCATCCCCTAAGTTGTTACTTTAATCCCTTCTATACCTTTTGTATTTCAACCAAGTATTATTGTCATTTACTTATCTGATCCTCAAGTTTCAATTCCACTTCTCCGTCTACCTTATTTAACCATTGCACATTATAAGCACAGCCACACCTCTATAATCTGTCCTCTCTTCAGCATCTTTAAGTAGACGGTCTCTTTTATTATTACTTAAAGTCACTGCACATTTCGTAGATCAGCATACTCAAAACAAATATTTATACTCCTCCACTCCTATATGGTCGACTTGTTCTTTTTGCATTTACGTATTGTTAATATTGCACTTCTCCCGTCTATCATAAATTGCTACTTGCACTATGTGCACATCTTTCTTTGCTGTTGCATTTATTTTTCAAGTATCTAACATTGCCCTTATAACATTGCTGCCCAGAAGCTGCCTACACTGTAAATGGCTTTTCCTTTCGCTGTCCTTATTGTTTCAGTTTGTACTAATTATCCGTTTGCAGCTGTCTTTGTGCTGTCTTTCTGTGTTACTGCCATTAGTGCATGCATAGTTTATTTACATTGACTATATTTGTATTTCTGGTATACAATAAGTACTACCGGTTTTTCTGGAAGTTTTGACTCTGAGCCTTTGTCAAACAGAAATATTACATAAATAAATGAATAAAACATACATTACATTTAAGACCTTTGTGAAAAGTCTAAAGTTAGAAAAGGAAAAAAAACACTGAAGCAAGGACTTCTGTGATAACAGGCACTGCTTTAGTGACTCTCTACCTGCATACCTCTCAACCTCTTAGAGCAAAATATCTGGACAAAGCCTAAAATGATGGGGGGACAAATGGGGACAGATTTTAAATATTGCTCTTACAAACTTAAAAAGTTGATAGAATAATAGGTTTTACATTAGCATTTATTTTCTGAAGGATGTGGAGTCTTAAACTCAAATGTTTGTCATTATTTAATGACTTCAATCCTCAGCTATTTACCAGAAAGGTACAGATTTTAGGAGGAACACACCAAAAAATATGAGTCAAAAATCTGGACATTCTGTGAAAATCTGTACAGTTGAGAGGTATGGCTGACATACTTAGAATAAGGTGTATTTTTATTAGTAAGCAATAAATCAGAATGATTTTAGCAAACAGACTGATATTTTTAAGTGACTTGCCTCTGATACAAGTGGTTATGTTTGTCAGCATTACAGTATATGGTTTATTATTATGTAGGCAGTTCTGAGAAGGCTTATGCAAAGTACCTTGTCTTTCTGAATCAATGTTCAAATAGATATTGTTAGTATCATTAGAACACAAGCATATTTTGAACTTAGTTTAGTCATCTATAATAAGAACGTATAATTTGTTTTATGAAAAAGATAATAAATTACTATACAGACAGACCTTTTGTTTGCTAAAATGCTCTGCACTCCAACATTAAACAAACAGTACTGAGTTTGATTTATGCTTTATACCATTCTCTGCAGATTATAGAAGAAGGCTGATGTAATAGCTGAGCCTTGTTTAGTTGCTTCTCTGTGATTGGAATACAAATGGTTTATAAAACTACAACCAGTAAGATTTAATAAAGCTGTGGAAGAATACAATTCGAATTTACTCTGTAACAAATATGTTTCACTATTTATAGCATGCGTGTTTGTTGGCAGCAGGAGACAGCCTGTCTAGCTGGTCCATCAAATACCTTTTCATTCCATGCTTACACCATCCCTTTATTCCTACTTTATGCATCTGAATAGCACATAGAAGAAAGAAGAGTAGGCTAAGCAAAAGATGCAGGTGTACCATGCAAGGAAAAGGGAAAAAGACCCACGAAGGGAAGTGTGTTTATGTTTGAGTAAGAAAGCAATACAGACTAGAGGAAAGTGCAGGGAGATTGCTCAGAGAGGTTCTTAATATAAGGCAAGAGTTTGGGCTGGGAGCTTTGGTGTGTCTTGAAAGGTGAGTTTTTCAGAACTGAACAGATTCTCAGGAAGCTAGTTAAACAGAAAAAGGAAACAGAAAATTGGAGAGTGAAAGAGCATCACAGATGTCATGGCTGGGTGTAAAAGGATAAGAAGAAGCAATGAATAGGAAATTAGAACATATACAAAAGTAGTCAAAAGAAAAGGAAGAGGCAGAGCAGGAGGAAAGAGGCACAAGGAAGCAAGTGGGACAGGAAAGTAGTCAAAGGAAAAGGAACAGGCAGAGCAAGAGTAAGGAGGCACAAGGAAGCAAGTGGGACAGGAAAGTAGTCAAAGGAAAAGGAACAGGCAGAGCAGGAGGAAAGAGGCACAAGGAAGCAAGTGGGACAGGAAAGTAGTCAAAGGAAAAGGAACAGGCAGAGCAGGAGGAAAGAGGCACAAGGAAGCAAGTGGGACAGGAAAATAGTCAAAGGAAAAGGAAGAGGCAGAGCAGGAGGAAAGAGGCACAAGGAAGCAAGTGGGACAGGAAAGTAGTCAAAGGAAAAGGAACAGGCAGAGCAAGAGTAAGGAGGCACAAGGAAGCAAGTGGGACAGGAAAGTAGTCAAAGGAAAAGGAACAGGCAGAGCAGGAGGAAAGAGGCACAAGGAAGCAAGTGGGACAGGAAAATAGTCAAAGGAAAAGAAGAGGCAGAGCAAGAGTAAGGAGGCACAAGGAAGCAAGTGGGACAGGAAAGTAGTCAAAGGAAAAGGAACAGGCAGAGCAAGAGTAAGGAGGCACAAGGAAGCAAGTGGGACAGGAAAATAGTCAAAGGAAAAGGAACAGGCAGAGCAGGAGGAAAGAGGCACAAGGAAGCAAGTGGCACAGGTAATACGCACTAGTCAAATGTGGAGTAGAATGCAGTGGATTTCCAGAAAAGAGTTTCAAGGAGAAGGATGCCATGATAGACAAGCAGGTGTAGGTAGAGGTGACAAGAAAAGGAGAGGAGCAGGATACAGACATAGTCAGGCAGAAAGCAAAACCAGTAAGACTTCAATAAGAAAAAACACAGAAATGGAAGGGGACATTTAGCCAAAATGGGGGCAGAAGGAAGCATTATGAGAGCATGATGGCAGAAACATAGTTGTTTGGGACATACGCCTGCATATTCCTAAGTGATAGGAAGCAGGTAAGCCTAGTATAACTGAGAAGGATCCCCAGTCACTAGTTGTATAAAATAAAAGTTAGTGTGATGGAAAAAACTGCCCAGTAAAGGTGGACATGGTACCAGGACTAACTTTTAACAGGGGCTGCGTATCACTTATGAGTGACCCAAAATTGTGAAACATGAATAAGTGAACTCTGATCCCACCCAAAAAAGAAAGAAAGAGAATGAAAGAGAGAAAGAATGAAAAAAGTGAATATTGAAACTCACTATAAAATTATAAAAATATTCTAACAGAAAGGTTTTGCCCAATCTTCACCTTTCTAATATGAGTGGCTATGCCCCCAGCTCCACACCATTTGTACTTACCTATACTAACTCTGTGATATCACTACCTCAGAGTATGCTGAGAGTATGCTGAATACTCCCAAGTAGTAAAACCCTTGGACTTAGCATATGTCCTCCACATTCCATTTTCTGAAGATGACAGTTATGGTTCTCAGAATCTGAACAGCTACCCCTTAATTGGCAGGCATAACAGTGACAAGACTGGCAGTAATAGAAGGTGGATTCCCATCAGTAGTGGTTCAGGTGGGAACTCATAACCTGGTGGGAGGAGTCACAGAGGAAAAATAGCAATGAGCATGTTGGTTTTAACACTGGTCAGGTGGTTAGGGAGCATGCTCACACTTACACTCCCTGAGGTGCTATGGTTCAGCTACTTTTCTCTTGAGTTACAACAAGCTGGATGCAACAAACCAGTCAAGCTGGAGATTGTGAATTCCTTTTAAACAGCATAATTTGCAGAGACAAGCCCCTGCACTTCCAATGTGAGGAGCTTCACCTCACACATTTCTACTTGAATATAATGTACAGCCATGGGAAAAACAGAAAATAAAACACAAAAGGAATCCATGTCACTGTATGGTACATACCACATCAGCAATGATGTCAGTAACAGGGAGATGACTTTTACAAATCTGAACCTTGACCACTCTCTTGATCACTCTATATTCAACAAAAAGTAGAGTAACAAAGGTGCTGCCCATACGATGGGCTAGCAATCTAAAGAAATTGGAGTTAAGCAGTTGAACTGCTGACTCAGGAAAGGAGTAAGGACCCGGTGGTGTGGGACAATGAGTGCGTGAGTGGCTCCTGGGAGGATATAAAACTATCCTATAATGCTCCATCTCATCACTGTGGAAGCTATGCTGATATACCAGAGAGGTGGAATGCCATCTTGAGATTACTGTGTCATTAAATTGAGATGCAAATAGGAGAAAACAATGATTGCGAGGACAGATCAAGGTAGCAAAAGGGAGAAGTTCCCAGGAAGGAAGGCAGCAGGAGGCTCATAGCAAGGAGCAGAGAAAGGAGAGGATACTAAATATGGAATGTATAGACTGGGATAGAGGCTGGTGAAAATGTAATTGGGTATGTGAGCTCATTGACATGTAACACTTGGAAGGGTTAGAGGTAAGCCAGTGAGAGTAGAGGGCATGGCATTGACTGGTAAGAAGAAAGGAGTGTCATGGAAACAAAGTGAAGGTGGCCTAGGAAGGAATATAATGGAGCTGGAAATGCTGCTTGTTGAGAACGAGGAAGATGTGGGTAGAATAATAGGAATGTAAGCCATTAATATAATGTTATGTGGCACAGGTATGTGGGGTGATCAAGGTGTTTAGATCTGACATGATAAGGACAGTTTGACTAAGATCGCAATTTATACAAGAGAAGGATTAGAAGAGGAGGTTATAGAGTAATCTCAATTATCGGTTAGGATAAGTGTAAAGTAGAACGGCAATGGCAATAGGAAGAGAGAGGCAAGAATATGCAGCTAGAAGTTGACTTTCAAGCAGTAACATTGTCGGAGCAAACTGGTATTGCAACACACACTCTAGGTCATCTGATACAAGTAAAGGGATTAGTTTGTCAGAAATTGGATCAAAGGATGGGCATTGAAAAAGAGAGGGGCTATTGTGGGAACCTCAACCTGCCGTCGGTAAAATGGATTATTTTTAATTCCAAGATGGGCAGAGACAACAGCCTGGTTTAAGTATTTAGCCATTAACAGTTCAAACAAAAAGTAATGGACAGATACTAGAAAGGATGAATTATTCATCTTGTTCTTATTAGGGCAGGAAATGAGACATTCACTGGTCAAGTCTGCAATGGTTAATGCTGACCTTGAAAAATAAGCCACAGAGGCAGCAAGATCAGGGTCAATGTAACTGGGAAAATTCCTCCACTCCTTCATATCATCCCTCCAGGAATTCCAGGTTTTTAAAGGCCTCGGCTGTTCTAAGTAGCTACTTCTACTACCTCAAGTTTTCTTTGTGCCCAGTCTGAAAAAGGTCTCAGCAAGCATTGCAGATCTCTGGAATTATATTATTATAAATGTTCCATGTCTTTATAGAGCAGTAAGGTAATTCTAAATCAGGCTTAACTCATTCCCTCCAATGGAGCACAGGAAGTTTGTACTGTAACTTCCAGTGGGCGGAGCCTAAGCATTTTGACATAATAAAATCATGTCCTAACATTTCACACAAATGTTCATATCTCTGGAACCATGCATGTTACTAAAAAAAGTATAAGTTGCTAACTCTTCAGCACAAACAGTTTTTCTAGATTTAGTATTCTCAAGGTTCAAGGTCTTAAACTGAATTTTGTAAATCATAGTAAACACATTCCCCCGGATTCATGAAGCTCGGCGCAAGGCCAGTGTAAGGCCTGCGCCGGCCATGCGGCGTATAAATGGTGTAGTAGTGCCATATGCATATTAATGAAGGTGCGCCGCTACCACATCCACATGCATAGGACACGTGCATGAGTGCATGGGGCGTTACTAAGCTGCGCCCGGAGGCATGTCAATGTCGGCTGGCAATGAGCAACCTAAACTGCTGAATATTACAGCCTGCCTGCAATAGTAATCACACCTATCAGTGTCCGTGGATAATGAAATGTATGCAAAGCATGCAAGACAGTTCCCGGCCACACAAAATGGAGAACCAAACAGAAATGCACGCAACACAATATGAGTTTCCGTCCATGGAACAAATGATATTTAAAATCATGTGTCCATAATGTACTGCACTGTCAGTAGTTATACCTAGTGGAAGTGAATCGCATCATGTCAGCGCGCCGCCAATACACACATCTAGCCCCATGGGCATGGTCACCAGCAGTCCCACAGTGGTAGTGATAGCAGTTGTGGCTATATAACAACTGTAAAGAAATCTGACAGTCCAAATTGTATACCAAACACACACAGACATATGTATATTAAAATGTGCTATACACATGAACAGGAACATAACCATCACATACACATAGGATGCCATATACGGAACCGGGATATCCAAAAGCAGAACCCATGCATGCAAATGCAATATGCAACAACCCCTGTATAGCACATAACCCACACCTATGTCTGAATGCCCACCAAATCCAGCTACTAGCCTTGCGCATCCATACACCTACACATAGCGAGTATTCCCCATATGTAGTAGGAAGTATCGTCCTAGGCAGTGTCAGGATTGCAAATATGTATCCCACGTTTGTAAACATCCCATCACAGGTACGTAAATCCAAATGCCCGCGCGTTAATGTTTCGGCAAAATGTGTGTACATCCCGCGTGGGATAAGTAACCTGTTGAAACTTCAGAGTTGTTTACACGCCACGGTGTCCATTACTGTACACATCTGGACAAAACATGTATGTGTAGTCACGGTACTGTTCAGTTTCTACACAGACATGCAAAACATACTATGCAGGATGGAACAGCTGTCCACCATGCAGGTCACCCCACTAGGGTTGCCACCTGTTCAGATGGCCAAGGTGGGACATCCCTTGTGGAAATGTGAGAATTTGCAGGATAAAACATACCCCCGGCCAGTGCAAAGGCTAGAATTACACGTGTATGCCAAGATAAAAGCTTATTCCATAGCATTTGAATAGCTTATGCTATCCCAAATAATAGTTATGTGTACCAGATACAAAATACCTGTATCATGCAACTAGTAAAGAAAATAAGAAATATATTATTGTCTTAAAATCACAGGACATTTGCCATGTCTTAGGTGTCGTCACAGGACACAACTGTCCAAAGTAGGACCTCCCCTCGCAAAGAGGAACAAGTGGTAACCCTACTCCCCACTGAATTATCGACACTATATGTTCAACTCAATCACATACCGACACCACCTCCCAACCTATTACAGCAACAAAACCCGGACAAAGCCTAAAAGGATGGGTGGACAAATAGGGACAGATGTAATTACTGCTCTCACAAACTTCGAAAGGTCACTGAATAATAGTATGTACATAAGCATGAAATGTTGTGAAGGATGTTGGGTAGTCCCCAGTATTAGAGAGGTCTGTACATTTATACTGTAACAAACCGTCACATATGTTGACTGTACTACTGCATACCTGTAGTTAATTCATAGTTAAGTCATATGCAAAATAATAACCCTCGTAAGAATGAATACAGGAAATAGTCAAATGTGAATGGGAACACCACTCACCGTGGATTATGTATTGTAACCACCCCCACCCATATTATGTATTGCCAACATCATAAGCTGCTGACAAGTGCCCAAACACCTGTGTCTGTAAACACAGATAAAATGTTTAAAATGGACAAACCCTGTCCATGTGCTTTGTCTGACATTTGAACACGGTCAGGGCAGTTCCGTTCACCAGGCAGACAAGCCTAAACCCAGATCACCACATGAACACCCTGACAATTAAAGACTTGTATGTGTCAGGACTATAAGCCTTGGGGTTCTGAAAAACCCTGCAGTGATGAAATATGCAGTTTGGGTCCAGAGCAGTAGGGAATAGGGAATGTGTAACATGTAGTACCACATTTTTCCCAGCAGGAGAATGGATGCCTGTGTCGTAAGTGAAGCGGTGAGGCATATGTTAATGTAGCTATGTACTATGGGTATGCATATAAATAAGTCAGAACACCAAACGTATAGTGGTTACAGCATCCGGCCAACGTGAATGCAGTCCCGGTTCAACTACGACTACAGCACATATAATGTTAAAGTGTAATGAATGCGTCTGTGCCGTACAGACATTTAAGTATGTAAAGGTGAACGTGTGTTTCGCATATGTCCATTAACTGGCTTAGAGATATTTTACTGGTACTGTCACAAGTAATAAAGCCCACGTAAGCACAAAGACTTAGTAAACATATGTAACCCACAATAAGGATATGCATGTGCGCCTGCGCGTAACCCACAATAAGAAAATGCAAGTGCGCCTGTGCGTGTGTAATCCGCTCACAGCATAGCAAATGAATGCTGGTTTCTACACGTAATGTCTATATATGGATATATACATTTGTGTATAGATATATATATGGACAGACTTAAACTAAATAAATGTATGAAATAAAGAATGTACAGATATATATATATATATATATATATATATATATATATATATATATATATATATATATACATACATACACTCAAACATATACAACATCAATTGATATATACCTAACAAACATATAAACAAATGTCCTCGTAGATATAACACATGTACATAACTAGGTTACACCATAGCTAGTATGGATACACATAACAGACATGCAATTAAGGTAAATACACTGCTGCTCTCAAAACTACTGGCTGGAAAGTATCAGTGTGCCATATCTGTAAGTCCTACTCTTTAAACATGGATATAGGTGTCCTTTGCAGGACTCCAAAAATAGTGAATCTATAAATGCTCAGCCCTGTAATGATTGCTGCAAAGAAGTGTCATCCGCAACTACAATATAGCTGTACATGCAACAGTAGCTTGTGCAAGTGTAATAACACATGGGTTGACAGAATGTAAGACATATGTACCGACATGCGGAGAGTGGATAGTGCTTAGAAGTGTCGTCATAATTTATTATCGCTCACATTAAATATGTGTTATGACTACTGTGGAGGGGTGTCAGGTCTGGGAATCATGGGTATGCAATAATGGGCCTTGGTGCCTAGGTGTTGATTGGCACAGATTTATGAGGTCCGCCCCATGGGAGTGATTAATATACCTATGTGGGTATAGCAGACACCTCTAACTTCCTAAAATGAAGAACCCATCTACCAGATATCGTGTAAACTATTGGGGGAAGACGTAGGGAGTTATATTAGTGTCGTGTAAGCGATTATCATAGACGTACATGCGTACGAATAAGATGGTAACCAAATATCTCAATCAGAATAAGACATCTGGACAAAGGCATTTTAAAATAAGTACAAATAGGGAATATCTCAAATATTCCTCTTACAAAGTCAGAACGTGGATAGAATAATGGATCAGTCAATAGTATGAATGTTTTGAGGGTTATTAATTGTAAATAACAAATGTCTGTCATTATTGTCTAACCCCACAGTTCCAAATGACTTCCCACTAAATTACCAGAAAGGCATTGCACAATATTATTAAAAAAGGAACAAAATCAGACATCTAAGTTAGGGACATTTACCCAAAATGTGTACAGTTGAGAGGTATGAAGGTAACCCTGACCTAAATAAATGTACAGAACTAGTGCGATTAGGTGGACAGGTGCGAAGAAAGACGTGATGACAAATGACAAAACATGTATAAGTCAAAAGCATGTACCTCGACAAATCTGGATGAATACTAATGCCCTGTGATAGTCAATGTGGAAGGTTAATAGAAACAACATAAATGTGTCCCTCAGGGTGCTATGCAGTGTCCCCGAGACAGTGTTCAGTCTCCCACACACGCATGTGAGTTCTGCCACTGACGGAAAGTGCAAATACCGGCGAACACATAAGGTAGATGATAGCAGAATATGTTTTGATCAGCACCTGTTGGCTTTTGTGAGGAACACAACACTCTGGGCGGTGTGTCCTACAAAAGGAATGTAATGGCATCTGGCCTGTGATTTCTCCATATATTGTGTGTAGTGGTGTAATAAAATGACATATCTTGTATCCGAAACAGATACATGTTATAGGAAACAGTATCATCGACTATACCACTACAAGACAAATCTGAAGGTATGAAAAGTGCTGAAGTAGTCAGTTTAGTATTGACCGCAGGTATGTGTAGACTTGTCAAATGTCACAGCTGTACATATAGTCCCTATAGGGCTGTCACCTCTACAAATGATGAAAGTGGGAGGTGCTCTGTATAAATGACAGACGTAGCAGGTCAAAACATACCTACAGCCATGCCTACTCCACAAATAGACATATTAGCACACATCAAAGCTTAGGCCAGGATTCAGGAAGCTTTGGTCGGTGTACGAGTAGAGTAAGAGTAGAGCAAGGCAAGATGTCCGCCGAGCTATTCAGCAATATCCTGTAGGGGCGTGTAACACAGCCCTCAAGCAACGTTACGGACAATGTTAGTATATGCAAATTACCCCATTTGTAGGTGAAAGCTATGCAAATGCTGTAAAATATGCGATACATGAAACAGTAAGCTGTCCATGCAAGAGTAGAGGTATGTGCAGAAATGTACATGGATGTTAACCGAGTAACGTTCTGCAAGTAGCTAAACGGACCAATGTCATCTGCAAATAAAGGATGGTTTAGTTGAAGAAGCATGCCAATGGCCAAATATAATGCCAGTGGCATGTATTCCCATTGGAAATTAATAAAACTCTAGTTGTCCTTTCCCGATCTCCGAGTACGCGCTGTGCATACAAAACAAGACAAATATGTAAAATATACATACAAATTGTAATGTCAGTTAAAAGTTATTGCGTCATGCAGGGGAATGGCAAGCTGAAGACAACATGGCTACTGAGTAGTGGTTGCTATGTGTGGAAGCACACACTCAGAGATGTAACCAAGCATTAGTAGGCAATCCTATGCAATTGAGGCTGAGAATAGTGAAGCACAATTTGTCATGCCATATGGGCCAAGCCCCTACAGTGTAAGAGTAGGTGAAGGGGACTATCAGCGTAGAAGATAGGTGACATCATGAGTGTGTATGTATAAAACACTGTAATCTTATTGGAGCAGTGTGCCACATGTCTGTTGTCAGTGACTCATCAGTGGAAGAGGCGTGTTATGGTTTATCCTAGGTAAAGTCAGTAAACTGACGGTGTACGCCATGGATATCACTGAAGTTCCTCGCAAACCTGGTGAAGTGTGTTTGCGCCCATGCAAGCCTGTAAGCCTGAGTAAGCATGTGTGCATGTGTGTCAGCCTGTCTGCGCAACTTGAAGAACAAGTAAGCTACTGTAAGATTGTTGAAGCCTGTGTAATGTTGTGTAAGCCAGTGTAAGTGTTTGTACGCATGTATAAGCCTGTGTGGGCATGTGGAAGCGGATATGCACTTTACTGTGCTCCTATGCGCGGCGCCGCTCACTGTGGACACAAACAGTGAAAAGGAAGGTAAACAAATAGCAGTAAGTTAACTAAGGAGAACTACCACAGCTAGCAGGTAAAAACAATCAGACTGAGTATATTACACAGCCAGTACAGTAGGCCAGCACAGCACAGCACGTACAACTCTACAAACAGTAGTCCACCATGTTATTCTCAGACACACTGCAACACTGTAGTATAGTAAGAGAAGTGCAAACTGTAAAAGCTTAACTGAGACAAGATAATGTTAGGGACTGCCATTGCTATTATACGTCAACATATGCAACATGTGGAGGGTTGTGCCAATGTGAATGCCGCTCAGCATCACACAGTGAGTAGATGGAGAGGAGTGTGCAGGCACAGGGTAAACTACCAGGGGCTACATGAGCTGGAGATAGTAGAGCACTATAGAGTGGACAGAGACCTCCTGCAGAAGATTGTGGATCTGTGCAGGCCATGTCTCACACACAGACCCATCAGAGGGAAACCTATCCCAGTGGAAACCAAGGTATGTGTTGCCCTAATGATACCAGCAACAGGTACCTTCCAGAGATCAACTGGTGATATGATGTGGATTTTACAAACATCAGCATCCAGGGTACTGCACCAGGTCATGAATGCCATGTCAGCACATGTCAGTGATGATGTATATATCCCCAATTCCCGTAAGGTATTGGGCAGCAATATGTGTCGTTTCCACACAATAGTGGAACACCCTAAGTACTGTGTGCAATACACTGCACGCACATATGCATCAAAGCACCAGCCAGTGAGTGTGGCAGGGCCTACATCATCCACAAGGGCTTCCCCTCCATGAAGTGGCGGTTTGTGTGTGATGGCCAGCCCGTAATAATGAATGTGTGTGCTGGATGCCCTGGAAGCTGCAATGCTTCCGATATGTGGCATATGATGCAGCTGTACAAAACATTTGGCAATGGGGACAACCCTCATGGTCACCTAGTGGGGGATGCCGGATGTGCAGTTCAACTGTGGCTGATGACACACATCAGAAATGCACACACACATAAACAGGAATGCCATAATGAGGACCACGCACATACAGAAACCTTACTGTAGCATGTGTATGTGTCGCCAAGTCACAGTTCTGGTGCCTGGACACATCTGGTGGAGCATTACTGCACTTGTCAACTACATGTATCAGAATTGTCTGTGGCCTAGGTCATCTGTGTCACACACACACACACACACACACACACACACACACACACACACACACACACACACACACATGACAGTTTATATACATAGTGTGAGTGACTGTTCATGTATGTGTAATACTGCAGAACAGTTCAAACACAGCAAAGTATGTCAATAATGGACATTCATCATAGTTGTACAACCACTTTGGAGGATATGCATGCAGAACTCTCATTGCATATGTGATACAGTGATGTACTTCACAATACCATTGTAAATGCAAATATCAAATGACAAATGACATAGCACATATCTATATGTACACATTGTTACCCATTATACATATTGGGGTGTAATACCTATGTGTTACTGTTGGTAAAGTATGTGTAGTAAATGTGGATAACTGACTCTGTTTAGCCTTATAGGTGTACAGCATGGGTTGGATAACACGTATCTGTCTGTATGATACCTTTGTGTAGACTAACTGTGTCATGTGCAGAATGCATTCTAGGCCACAGTATGAATTCCCAGATGTGGACAGGAATATCCCTATTGTCTTTGCTTGTAACTAACATGGCTACATGTCAAACAGTAATGGTCCCAGCAATGTGTGGCGGTCAATACCAGTGCGAACTGGTATAGTATAGTACATGTAGGATCCACATGCTACTGTGTGTCCTACACGTGTGGGACAGTTGTGAAAATATCATATAACAATTGGTAATTCACACTGTTGAGGTCGTGTCTACTACCATAATGCAAAACTATGACAGATAGTAACAGTATCACCCACAGCACTGTGTAAAACCATAGCAATCACACATGTGTAGACAAGTACAACAATATATGTAGTATAATGCATACTGGCCACCAATAGAAAGTATGATGTGTTAACAGTGTGAAATACAGGCATGTCACCATTCCAATGTGTCCACTATACATGTAGATGCAGACAGTGCACCCTCACCATGTTCACATATAGATACATGTGAATCTGTACTACACACATCTCACACATACTGCACACTCTGTAACACATGCTGCCAATACTACACACGTCAGTCAAATGGCACATGGATGGATAATACATCTTCAGAATTAACAGTGCTGTACACTATACTACATTGATGATTATAGCTGGAATGTATCATGCCTGCTTACATACACCTAGAAGGACATCACACTTTGTGTTAACAACATTGTAACATTATTACAGTGCTATGAAGCCACCCTGTGCATCAGCACCATGTTAGTCCGTACCTGCATCAATGTTACACATTACAAGAGGTGGCACAGGTGTCATCATATGCACAGGGTATGTAGTTTATTTTCCAGAGCCTGTCAGTGAACCAGCCAATCAACATGTATGCATTTGTGTGTGTGTGAGGGACAACAGGTTTTGCATGGCCCAATGTTGATGCAATGTGTGTGTGTGTTATGTGTTATCCCTAGCTGTTTGTTTTATGTGTGTCTCTGCATGTACACTGTTTCAGCATGTGTCAGCCATATACTGGAGGTTGTGGGACAGTCACAGACTGTACCTGCCAGGCTGTACAGATCGCCATTCCTGGCCATGGACACCCCTCCATGCATTCAACCATAGTCCAGTCCTGCACCTGGTAATGTATACACATACATACACGGGATCTGTATCACAACCTGTGGATAAATGGGTGTCAGTAATGTTAACCTGATTTGCATAGTATTGCCATGTAATACATAGGTATATGAGCCATAGTCATCCTCCAACGTAATAACCACTGCTGACTGCTGCTGAGATGTGCACATGACCATTTAAAGGTGCTGTACTATCATTGTTTTCAATGTCCCTGGTAATACCCAGCAACAAAATAACTGGTCACTACACAACTATAACCCAGGAGCACTACAGCACACAGTATGTGCACTATCACAGAGCCATAGCACATTCAGATACATCCAAGGTGAACATGTACAGACAATGCAGCACATTCAATAGTGCTAATATCCACATACATATTACAAAGATATGTATATATATATATATATATATATATATCTATATATATATATATATATATATATATATATATATATATATCGATATACACACACACACACACACACACACACACACACACACACACACACACACACACACACACACTTGGAAGGGCCAGGAGTTGAACATACACCTACCTACTTTAACACACTACAGCAGTACACATTTTACACATTTACAGAATGCTCTACCGAGATTACTGAACACAGCACTCCCAGAGGCAAACTTCTAGGTGGGTGACATCATCCGCAAAGGCAAAGACGCCGATAGGGAATGTATGTGTTGTGAGGCATCTAAAAGCATTACTGTGTCCCAAGGCAGCTGGAAACACACACACACACACACACACACACACACACACACACACACACACACACACTTGGAAGGGCCGGGAGTTGAACATATACCTTCCTACTCTAACAGACTACAGCATTACGCATTTACAGAACGCGCTACCGAGATTACTGAACACAGCACTCCCAGAGGCATACTTCTAGGTGGGTGACATCATCCGCAAAGGCAAAGATGCCGATAGGGAATGTATGTGTTGTGAGGCATCTAAAAGCATTACCGTGTCCCCAGGCAGCTGGAAACACACACACACACACACACACACACACACACACACACATGACACATGGAAGGGCCGGGAGTTGAACATACACCTACCTACTCTAACACACTATAGCAGTATGCATTTACAGAACGCGCTACCGAGATTACTGAACACAGCACTCCCAGAGGCATACTTTTAGGTGGGTGACATCATCCGCAAAGGCAAAGACGCCGATATGGAATGTATGTGTTGTGAGGCATCTAAAAGCATTACTGTGTCCCCATGCAGCTGGAAACACACACTCACACACACACACACACACACACACACACACACACACACACACACACACACACACACACACATGGAAAGGCCGGGAGTTGAACATACACCTACCTACTCTAACACACTACAGCAGTACGCATTTACAGAACGCACTACCGAGATTACTGAGCACAGCACTCCCAGAGGCATACTTCTAGGTGGGTGACATCATCTGCAAAGGCAAAGACGCCGATAGGTAATGTATGTGTTGTGAGGCATCTAAAAGCATTACCGTGTCCCCAGGCAGCTGGAAACACACACACACACACACACACACACACACACACACACACACACACACACTTGGAAGGGCCGGCAGTGCTGTCATCGGGCCAACTAAATATCTACGGAGCACAACAACACTAAACAGATATGGGATGCGCCACAGACAGTACACCTTTCGAGAGAGCAACCAGTGTGTTCAATGTAGGCATCCATCATGACATTGAAATTGGACATCTGGTGCCTGGATGACCACCATGGCTATACAGGATGTCAATGGCCATGCCCACACGCTTAGTATCACACATCTGTTTGGAATGTACTGTGTGTCCATCTACACAATGGCATACTGGGCATGCTCACACACTTAGCAGTTGCAAAGGGCCATCTTGCATGCACATGGAGTCTAATCATGGAAGGGTGCAGTGTGGAATGTACTGTGTGTACATCTACACAACGGCGTATTGGGCATGCTCACACACTTAGCAGTTGCAAAGGGCCATCTTGCATGCACATGGAGTCTAATCACGGAAGGGCGCAGTGTGGAATGTACTGTGTGTCCATCTACACAACGGCATACTGGGCATGCTCACACACGTAGCAGTTGCAAAGGGCCATCTTGCATGCACACAGAGTCTAATCACGGAAGGGCACAGTGTGGAATGTACTGTGTGTCCATCTACACAACGGCGTACCGGGCATGCTCGCACACTTAGCAGTTGCAAAGGGCCATTTTGCATGCACACGGAGTCTAATCATGGAAGGGCGCAGTGTGGAATGTACTGTGTGTCCATCTACACAACGGCATACTGGGCATGCTCACACACTTAGCAGTTGCAAAGGGCCATCTTGCATGCACACGGAGTCTAATCACAGAAGGGCACAGTGTGGAATGTACTGTGTGTCCATCTACACAACTGCGTACTGGGCATGCTCACACACTTAGCAGATGCAAAGGGCCATCTTGCATGCAGATGGAGTGTACACACAGAAGGGCACAGTAAGGTATAACTGCCCTCACGCACAGGGCGGTCACACATACTGTGACCTGTACACACACAGCTGCCATCCCAGATGTCACAGGTGCAGGTCACACACGTACATACTGCAGTGTACACTGTAGCTGTCAAGTCAGCACCATGTCATTGGTGCAGCATTACACAGCCTTTCGGTCCCACAACACCAAGTGACACATGACCACTGGGCTGTACAGCGGTGTACACCAGCTGTGCAGAGTACACACGTACCAATAGGGATCCAACAGGTGTTATGCATTGCAATGATACCAGTATACATGAACAAGTCAGTTCAAGACATACCATGGCCCTTACACAGCTGTGACACCTGACTGTTGCTGTACACCAATGAACACACATCTGGGTATGTCATACATGTGATTGTGTGGATGTGTGCATGGACTGCACACACAACACATACATACATAGCCTTTGATGTACCTCATGCATAACACTGGCCTAATCAATGCTACACACACGAATTGAAGGTGGGCCCATGTCTGTTGAATGCTCACACTACAGGGGATAGCAGTGTTGACCAGGACACATACCCTTGTACTGGTCACCTGTGACACCCGTGATATCATACCACAGTCCATGCGTTATGTATGTCAACACACATCCAACAATAGCAATGCATACAAACATGGCAACAGGAGACACATGTGACATCTGTACTGTGCATGCAGCAAACATGCATGTGCAGTGGTCGATGTCCGTAACATAGTTGCACCTACCTACGACATGCAGACACAATGCAGACCCATCATTGACATCTGTATACGGTGACATACAAACAGCACGTATGGAGGGATGTGTGTACATAACATGGTGAACCACCTGTCTAGATGTATGTGTGCAGGGGGTGGCTCACAGTTGTGTCACACACCATCCTATCATGCCATGTGCAAACAGTATGCTATGTCGCTGTTACGTGACGGTGCTGACGTAATGCATACACAGCGGTCAGGTGTTAAAAACTATATGTCACATGGCACCTGTAACACCTACAACCTCCCTTGTACATATAGCAGCACATTTGCCAGATATAGCATTGGTACACATAATGCAATCAATACCGCTGCATTTCCATCAAACGTGTTATCATATGGCAGGTGTATCATTCCCAGCACTGCCATGTGTGTCCGAATGTGTGACCAGGGATGCCACATATCGCGGGAATATGTCCCAGTTGCTACACATCCCTGTACACCATTGTAGAGATCTGTACATACGTCAGTGTGGGAAGCATGACGTTCGCTGGTGAGGTGCATCACACATGTCGGCTGTCCGTATACACATGTGTGGTCACCACAGTGTGTGTGTGTGTCTGTATGTATGTCTGGTGTTTGGTGTGAGTGTGTATGCCAATATACGGTGGGAAATGATCACTAGCCCCACGTGGTGACTAACCCGTAATGGTGATGCATTGCACAACCCTGTTGATGCCATAGGTCCCAGCCATACTGGCTACCTGTGCATGTCCCTTCTCTGTGACACGTCGTGTGGGTGCATAGTACTGTGAGGGTGATGACCACACAGGCAAGGGTCCCCAGCTGCGCACTATGGGGTGTGCGTTATAGTGGTGTACACCCCGTGAATGCGGCCATGTTCCCATACTGGTACAGGGTCCTACTGCTGCACAGTGTGGCCTCCAGCTACCAAGTGACACCTCACATCATCATTGGCCAGGCCGCTGTGTACAACCCCTGCACCATGTCACCATACCTGTAATGTGTCCTGCTATGTATGTCACGTCTCTGTCCAGTGTAGCCTGTGGCACCGACCACATGCGTCAGGTGCAGTATATGTGTGGACATCTGTGTCATGTTGGTGTGTCCAACAGTCAGGTTGAGGGTACATGTAGCATGCTGATATTGCCAGATGTGCCTGTGTGTAATCCACAGTTACACGTGGGGGACTGCAAACACTGCTACCTGTAGGCATATGCAAGTACACCATAGGAGGGTATGAGGGTATCACAACCAACATGGTGCTACAGATGTAACCGAGACACATACCATGAACACATCACAGTGCATGCTGCACCTGCACTACATGGTATGACCGGTGCATGTCGACAGTACACAACCTATGTCACATACACAACTCAGTATTCACACACAACCACTGCAACATACACATCCCTCACTATGCATACACAGGTATTACATACACCTCTCACTATGCTGTTCACCCTGTGCATCAAAATATTTGTGCATAACCCTACACCGATGGTGTGGATGACAGGGATGCGGCACAGGCTTCATCATATGCACAGGGTGATATGTTTGCCAGGGGCATAGGCTGCACCAATGGATAACCTCATGTGTGTGTGTAAGGGCCGGTGAGTTGACTGGACATGTCTGTGCAGAATGCATGTGGATGTTGTGGAGCCTTACAGTTGTGTTTGCTGTGTGCATGTATGTGTGTGCACAATTCTGCCATTTGTGATGCCTACACGGGGTATAATTGACAGCCCCAGATTGTACAGTGCAGGTTGTACAGCTCACTGTGTCCGTCCATGGCCACGTGACCTGTGCCTGCCTGGGGTTGCACGGGCACTACCAGGTGGAGGTACAGAGTGGCTACTGTCCGACGACACATGTCCGCTGGAACCGTGTCCCGCTGAGACCATCCAGGGCCACGTCCACATGGCCTGCTGTGTCCTGGTGTTGACAGCGCAGCACCAGCTGCACTGCTACTGCTACTGGCACTACGGGAGCGGGCATGTGAGGTGGCACTCTCACGTTGACCTACACTAGGTGGTGTTGCTGGCCTATGTCCACGTGGCCTACGCCTCACTCCTACCAGGTGTTCCAGCACAGACAGCTCCCGCTCGCGGATTGCCATGCCTCGGTCAATGATTCCGACCATTTCACCTAGTCGCCTATCCAGAACATTAACAATCTGCTGTTGAGCATTTGCCAATGCCTGGATGTTGTCATTTAGGGTATGGATAGCAGCCCTCTGCAGCCTCTGCCCTTCTCTGTTCTGCTATTCAGCATGTGCCTGTGCCGCCATTACAGTCTGGAACATGCGTCTGGTGATACTAGCTACTGCGCTCTGTCCTGCAGGTACATGTCTGCCAGAGGTCCTCCTACGAGCAGCACCAGCCACATGCCTGCGTGGCACATCTGCAGTCATTACACTGACACCATGGTGTGTAGACACACCTTCTGTAGCCACCACACGTTCCTGTTCCACACCAACAGACGCTGACTGTCCTTCCTCTATGGCCACCGGTGATGCGGTATGTGTTGGCAGCAGAACTGTGTGCGGGGAAGTGGGGGACATAGCTGGGATGGTAACCATTGGCACAGATTCAGCCCCTGACAACCCTGCCTGTACCTCATGCATATGTTCATCACCGCTAGTATCTGTGGGGACAGGAACATCAGATGGACCGCAGGAGGGTAATGCACCTACATCACCTGTGAATGCAAAGAAATACTGTTAAGTACAATAGACACAGACACAGACACACACACACACACACACACACACACACACACACACACACACACACACACACACACACACACACACACACACACACACACACACACACACACACAGACACACACACACACACACAGACACACACACACAGACACACACACACACACACACACACACAGACACACCCATACACAGACACAGACACACACAGACACACACACACACAGACACACCATGCATGTGATTTGTCAGATGGCATGCAGCATGCCTGTGATACAGCAGAGGGCATGCAGCTCAGACATTAATAGTGTTAGTAAGCATACCTCCCTGGGGTGCACACTACAGCAAGCAGGTGTCATATCAGTAGCCATGCAGTTCACACAATCATGGTAGTATGCATGCATCCCCCTGATATACCATGTGGCCCAGAACAGGGTAACAGTACACATGGCTGACGTGACCTTGACATGTAATCTGCTGACAGTTGCATTAACATGCATACATGTATGGTGTCCTGACATATGTACAGCATCATAATGGGCTTCACATTGCAGTGTTGTGTGTATGCCCTACAGATAGAATGCATGTTTAGCAAATGTGCATGAGCATGGGAGGGTAGTGTGAGCCATCTACATTGCTATACAGTGTAAAGTACAGACACTGTGCCATTGCATGGCAACATGAGGCATGTATGTTGCTGTAGGATGCATAATATGTACACATTGCATAGCCATAACTGCAACACAGTCGTGATGTTCGACAGATCTTATATGGTAGACTTCAGTGATACCTCCAGTAGCTGTGCACAGGCTTTTAGGTTGTCCAGTGTACCACATCAACTGTATAATCGGTCAACTAAGGCTATAATTGGACCATGAGTGGACAATGTGCAACAGGGTGTATACACATCCCAAGTACTGTGTGGCTACATGTCTCTGGCCATGCCCCATGGCCATATGTGCACATATGTTGGCCAATTGTGTGTGATGGGCATCTTCTTCACATGTCTGTGTGGTCCCATATGACATACACCCATACATGTCAGATATGTCACAATCCACAGGGCTATGCAGACAACGGGTTGTATGTTTGGTATGTGGGGTATAGGTCATGCGATAGTGTGACAATATTGCAGACAGAGCACTACATGTCTGGGACATGTCAGGTGGCACATCACAATGTGTGCACCCAATGCAGGGGCATATGACACAATGGTGACACTTGTGGGCTGCCCATATCACAGCTCACTGTGTGGTACTGTGTACGTACCACACATGTTGTTCCAATGCATACTACATATGCCTACATTGTAGAACACCTCCACCGTTGTATGCACAGCTGACCACACATGTCGCAATGACAAGTACTGTGGTTTCAAGTCTGTGTATCATTACATTTGTATATATTGCACATGGGTGGCGTGTGTGAATGCATGGTGGTGCGACCTGCATATCGTGACTGGAACAAGCATCAGGTGTGCAAGTGTTAACTGGCCACATGGCAAATAGATCTACACTGTAACATGCCTGATACTGATGACAGTCTCACCTGCAATGGACCCATATCTGTGCAGCACACCAGAGGTATCTGTATAGGGGTGACACACCAGCATGAACATTATCCATGACTGTATGACAGCCACAGGTTGCACTGTGCATGTGAACACATTCATCTGTGTAATAGCATATAGTATGCACATGTGTGCATACACAACGTAGCATACTGTAGTATGCAGCATGTGTGTCCACATACCTGGCATATGTTGTTACTTTACATAATGTACAGTGACACATGCAACTACATGGGATATAATAGCCATATGTGCATTACTGACTTACCAGGCAACTCCAGGCTCATTGGATGGGAGACACCCACCTCCACAATGGCAGCTAGTGTTTCTGGATGCTGTTCCCTGGGTGTCCCCAGACTGGCCAATAGCTCCTCGGTGTGTGTGAGTGGGGGTTGGGTTGGTGGCCCACCATCTGTTCCACCTTGTTCCCTGGCGATTGCAGTGGCACGCTGTTTTGCATGTCGTATCAGGTCCATGCAGTGTCTGCGCACCTGCTGGTAGGTGCGGTTATGGCCACCCACATCGTTCACCCTCCTGTGTAGATCCTGCCACAGGTCATCCCACTTCTGGGCATGCTGAGGCACATTGCTGAACAACAAGTCATAGTTGTCATGGAGCTGTGGGATGGTGTATGCTGGGAGGCGTGTACGGGGCATTATCTGTAAAACATAATGATGGTGACAGGTCACAGTTTCAGAGATGTACAGAGATACTGCTGCACATACATGTCTATGACATCTACTGCATCTGCACAGTTATCTTTGCAAAGCATCATGACACTGATATGACTGACGTGTTTGTGTCACACATGTCACACCCATTATGCATTGGATATCATCACCATATATGTGTGTCACCTCATTACAGTGTTCATACTCCATGTAAATGCTGTCTTGCTGTGGGCATGTCTATTTGCCTGCACTTGTGTTCTTACCTATCTGCACATGCCTCGATGTGTCCACGGTATTACTGTTGACCTGGATGCTGTGTATATGTCACATATCAACACAGACACAGACGTAATGGACTTGAGCAGTGACAATGCACACATACGCATGGACACCTGTACATGCATGTGTTTTGCCATATACATCTACACAGCACTGTACAACTGTTCAACATCCTGACATGGATCGCCTGTATTACACATGTGATAGACATGGGACAATGGATAGTCAGACGACATTTGCAGGGATGGTCGTCAACCATAGCATGTGCGGGCATGGTTTCCATGCTGTTACAGATGGCCATTGTGCCACCGCAAGCTGCATCAGTGCCACATTACTGATCCAGTCAGTTGATAGTACATCTACCATGTGGCCATCACACCATGTATGACTGGGATGACATCTGCAGCTTTGATGGACAGGGTTGCATGGTATGGCAGGAGTATGTCACATATATGGCACAGGGATCTGTCCAGCCTGTGGCGATCCTAGTATTAGGACGGTGGCTGTCCATGACATATGTCATATAGATCAGGATATGGACATGTAGCATGTCCATCATCATGGTGTAGCAAATGTCCTTCTGCAAGGTAGATAGCATGCTGCATAGTGGAGGTGTGGATTGTGAAGGCTGGTATCGCACATCCATGCATAGCCATTACCCCTTACAGGTGGTATGTGATCCAATATTGGTCACCACAGTGCTGTATATGCCTGGCCAGTGATCTCCGTGCTCATGGATGGCACCCTGACATGACATGGGTACCTGATATGACTACCTAAGGGGCCTGGAGACGTCACCATGTCAGGGGGTGCACTGCACAGCACCATCCCTTACACAGTGTCCATAATGTTGACCACAGCCTAGGTAGTAGTTTATGGGTACAGGGATGTTCACCTAGCGGTGACACTGCTGGTATCATCCATCAGACTGTGCACATATGTCACACACCTCACCCACACAGCCCATTCTGTATGTTGTTCACAACACTGACACAGCTAAACTGATAGGTCATGCCATTCACAGCCTTACATACACAGATGCCTAACATTTGTCTGTGTGGTATGGGCTACAATGAGGGTGGGGTACAACACATTAACCCTGTTCTACTGTATCTGGCACTGATGTGCTGTGCACATGTCACTCTTGCACCTTTTGTAGTTGTGAGTCTGTCAACAGGCCACTGGTGGAACACTCCTGTGACATGCAAAGGTATTTGTAATAAAATATCCATGCTATCTTGTACATCTGTACTGCTAACATCTGCAGTGGTTCATGGACATGCACACCATACACAGCAGGGTTATAGTGCGGTGCCACCCTAAATGAGTGTCATCACCACTTGTGGGTTGATATTATCCAACACCCTATCTGTATTGTATGGTCATGCTAGGCACTTGTTCAGAACATGTGAGCATGTCTTGAGCTACTGATTACTATAGCACCCGTTCCACACCATTTCCCACAGGTACACTGGCTGTCCTACACTTCCCAGCTTGCTTAAGGTACGACAGCTGTTGTACACACGTAACGCACATATCCTGTGGGACATGGTTTTATATATACAGGCATTCCAACTGTCACGTACCAGTGCTACTGCCTGTCTATATGAGGGATATGTTGTACATGTGGCAATAGAGCAATTGTCTCATGTACACATTCAATGCTCACCTCCCAACATACGGCACTACAGCCTGTGGGGGATGCACGTCTGCAGCCGTGCCGGGCCTATAGCTCTCAGGTGTACCTCATTATGGGGAACGTACCTCATTTGGGGTTCTAAAAGGTGCATGTTCCTCAAGGTTCCACATTGGAAGGGTCTGTCACACATTCATTGTTGTACATAGTTTACCTGCTAGCCATGGCTAAATAGATGAGAATCATATTAATTCATTGGAATATCTGTTTTATACGTAAGACCAGCCTATTTTAGCCATCATATGCCCTTCCTAGTTGACGCTGTTAGTAAGCCAGTTGTAAGTGTTCCACGTTTCACCCATTTGTCACAAGGTATGAGGGCTAATTTCCTCATTTTGGGGACAGGAGGCTGACAGCTATGGCTGGGGGTAATGCTGTCGCCAACCCTGACTGCACCTGACAGTCATTTGGGGATGTGTAACATTCGCAACACACCCCACCCATCACATAGTCTCACATGATCTACACCACTGGCCACACCTACGAGGACAACCTGTGCAGTACGTCTCCATACTCACTGTAGGCACCAGAGGTAGCCTCCATCATGGAAGACAACATCACTAGATTATAGCCCACAGACTCATGTGTGCCCACCACATACAGCCAATAGTGAGTTATAACATTCACAACACACCAGTCATAGCTGACTCTGTAGGGTGTCACACTGCTGTTCCACACAGCAGGCTACACAAGGCATTAGTCGCTTACATCTTGCTGTCGGGTAACTGCTTCTGCAACATAACCTATGCACCCATGCCACACCTCTCCAGGTACAATATGTCTGTCATTCACCATGTTAGTGTGACTGCCCTGTGATGCCACTTCACAGACTACGTGTGCAGGGACATGCAATAGCTCACCAGTCTTATAGCCCTGAGGGTGTGGGCCTAGCCCTGGGGAGCATTTTGCATTTGTCCGGACATGATACCACTGTACAATGACTGACTGTGTCACTTCAACAGTTGCCTATGCTCCTATTGTCATTCCACAGGCATGTGGTATCTGTCCGCTATGACTGTCCTGGTCAAACACAATGCTGTGGCACAGATGACTTGCACCTGTCGGCCCTGGGAGTACAGCTCACATGTAAGGCTCTTGCTGCTTCTATACTGCCTGTCTTGCACAGTTTCCAATAACTGTCACCAGCAGGGCGGTAACTGGCATGCGCGACATGCGGTCATGTGACACATTGCTTGCATCTTCCTCTGTGACGCACGCAGACAAGGCACACCTTATAATGCACCACTCAAACATCTCTGCAGTGACTGGGACCTGCCTCTAGGCACTGCAGAGCACACCTGCAATGACAGGTTATAGACAGACCATACCTTTCAGGCACATACCTGGACCGGCACACCCACAGCTGAGGGGTTCCCATATCCCACTATGCTTTGCACACATCCTGGCAAGTTGCTTAGCACAATGCATCAGAGGTGCTCCACGTGCAACTAACTGTGTCCGGGACTGCTATACACATTGTAACAAGCGACAGAGTCAACATCATACCCCATGGGTAACATACCTTCTATGGTGGTATAGTGGACAGTGGGCCTCAGCTACTACTGATGTGTGACTGACACTACCCCACACTTCACTGGGATAGCCACTCATGTACCAACACATCCATGAGTCATACCCTCCGGTCTGCTGGATCAACCCGTACACACCACCTCCAAGACTTACATTACCCTTGGCATGAACACTACCACCATGTGATTGGTGTTACACACCTGGGGTTATCCCCTCATTGGTGGATTCCGAACATATGCTAATCTACCTTGTTATCCACATCCCGGCAACATACCCATCACAGCATACACAGTACATGTGTACTACAACACCTACTACAGACGTCTGCTGACAGTGGTTGTTAACATCATGACACCCATGCAGATGGACAATGCACATACAAATGCTGACACATACCCCAGTGCACTTAATTAGCATGTACACAACTGCATGGATCATGCTATTCCACACAGAGCCATGATGGTACACACCAGATAACAGACGCCACTCTGGTGGTCATGTTCGACGGACATATGATGTACAACAACAGGTGTAGGCTGTTGCACAGTGGTCTACATTCCCATGTGTGGGGTGGCTCACTGGTCAGCCGTGGTGGGGCCACAGGGTCCCTCATCACATACTCCAAGACTAGCTACGTAAACATGACTGCCACACATTCCGGGGTGTACCACCAGGCATTATGGTGGTATGTCAGTATTCGATGGCAACACCCACATCTGCTGTCACATACAACAGTCACTCAGGAACATTGCAGACCCAGGTATTGTTGGCAACATGCTGGAGGATGGATTCAATGCTGACAGTACACCCTCTCACTCACAACAGGGCTGCAATCCATACATGAACATTGTGGTGTCCCTGTGGTCACACCTACACAGTACTGACCTACACTCTATATGTCCTGGGACACTGGCCCCATGTCACCTTCCAACGTCCCAGGCTGTGATGTCCACCAACCTCTGAATTACATGTCTCCCCACTAGGCCACCATATTCAGTAATAGCCTTGTTTCAGACATTGTAGCCCCTGAATGGCACACAGCAGCATTTATTACACTAAACACAGGTGGCACCGCATTGCATGAGTGGGACTATAGTCCTACACACCTGACTGGACTGTTCTGCATGGCTATGGGGCACATCATCAAGGACGTCATTCTCAGAGACATTGTTGGGCTCCCGTCCTCTTCTGCCACCCGGGTTGGGCTTGTTAAGGCCAGAGCATGGCCCCTACACATGGTGGACTCCTTTCATACAGTTACCAGGGCAGTTGCTGATGGTACGGGAGTCCACACATCCTACATTGTCCTCTCATTGCCTTTCAGCATCATTCCCCATTCTGGTATTGACAACATACACATCCACCTGCACATCGTACCCTGTGTCTCAGGATGTTATGCTATGTGGCTCATGAACAGGACACACAGTGAGGCCAGCATACCATAGTACCTACTACATGCCAGGTACATTTGGCATACCATGGTCCTCAGTCATAGGGCCCCTCATGTTCAGTATATGCTTCCCTGCAGAACAGGCTGGCACAGGGGACTTTCCCTGCCTAGCTTTCAAACCCCTACATACCAAGTGCCATGATTGCTCCACCAGCTGATACTGACTCGAACCATATGGGTGTCGCTGTGACAGATACATAATATGACTATCATGGCATCAAGCTGCATGACACAAGGTGCATGCACATCACCTTTGCATTACACCATTCACCCACTGACTATCACATGGATGGTAGTCCCCTACATACATATCACATTGTACATGTTTGTAGTACACACATATGTCGCACCCACTCCTGTGGTTACGGTATTGCCACTGTTGCGTGGATATCCTCCTATGTGGCCACACCTATCTGTACTGGGTGTGTAACTGGTACACAGGCACCCATTGTACCTCTGAACTCAAGACATCTACACACATTCAAGGGTACACCACCCCATTTAGGGTGTACCTTACACAACAGCTACAGCTTTACATGCCACAACATTAACACGCCATGACGTTTACTGAGCTCCGATAGTTTAAATATGTGGCTGCACTACAGACACCACATCTGTACACATTTGCATACTACATACTCAGGGGTGACCTCTGCTGATCAGACAGGGCCCATGTCCACAACATTATAGATGGATATACCCCTCATACGCAACATAAGCAGAGGCCACTGTGAGCAACATGCTCATGGATATGTGCACACACGCCACAATGAGTGGGATGTGCTTCTGGGTTACATTCCCAAACCGGACACTCACCATGCTGTGGAACATAAGTCCTATGTACATCACGCAGGGACACTCAGTAGCACTGTTCATGTGATACCTCCCTTGGTGGTTGGGAGACACATGTAGGCCTGGGATCACTGCAGTGGCTGTACTGTGCAGTGGTGCAGGTGACACCTGGCTCTGCTCTTCACAGGACACTACCCTGGAGAGGTGCCACTAGTGTGAACACTGTAGTTGTGCTTACACATGGCATTGCCAGACTGCATAGTACCCCACTATGCACCTGTGCAGCTATTACATGTCCTTTGTGCATGGTTACTTGGTATCCCTTCCATTTAGATTAGCTATCATGCTATTACTATGTCCCATACCTACAGGCCATATGTATCCTGTTATTGTACATACCAATAGACGATACCTGTGGTATGCATGATATGCCTGTTATGCTTTGTAGAATATCTGTCATATCTACCTATAATACTATACATTACACATATTTCACATAGTATCCCATAATGCAAAGCATACTTGCTCAGCGGGACCACCTTACATATGTCATTAACATTATATGCCCATACACATGCGTGCTGTGACAGTATATCAACATATACTATCCCCTGCTATGGCACGTCCTTGTTGGACATACCCTACCACTGACGGCGGGTTGTATGGCATTGTTCTGTTTAATGGCCTCATGTTGCATCCCTTGTGGTGTCTGTGCTGTGTACCTTCTGTCCCACTGCTGGACGCACAGATTCTACAAGTGTTAGTATGCTCAGCAAGACATCACTACATAAATGCCTTTCCCCACTTTATGCATTGCGGACACGTTTAATTAATGCAAACCAGGCTATACATACAGTAAAACTAATTAATACAGATCATGCTATACATAACCTTACATATCGGGCGTTCTACATACCTTGTTGTCGTTACAGCATTTCGTTTCTATCTCTCTCACAGTGTTTCAACTGTTATTCGGTATGAGCATACGGTTTGAATGTCTGGCAAGTCATCCTTATATACATCGATACCTGAAACATGTGGATTCTTCCCGCCAATTGGTGTTCCTGAGTGACTAATTACTTGCATATCAGCTGTGCAGCTACTCCATTTGCCAATTATGTGGCGACAGTGGGGTATAATTGGATTCTCCACTTGGGCGTTGCCTATTTGCCCTACCTTCGGGGAGACGGTCTGTATTGTGTTTTGTTATGTGTAACTGCAACTGCTATGCATGGAGACAAGTACAGTTTGGATTCATGTCCCCCGTGGATTGTGTGTGACAGGTAGAGTATTTGGTTCAACATGTGGGTGTACCTGTCATCCCAACATCTGATAACGGAGTATTGCAATCAAAACCTGTAACATGGCTGTTTGGTCCATTATACAACGCCTGAAATTTTGCATGTCGCCTTTAATTGTGTCTCTCACGCGGTATGTTGAGGGTTCTGCAGATGTAATTGACTGACTGGATGTTTGTGCTGCTATTACAGTTTGTATTGCTTTAGTTTCTAGTGTGGGGGATGTCGGTGGTTGTACGTAACATATACGGTTTGTGGGCCTTGCATTTCTACATAATCCGTATATATGTGTGTGGGCTCCATCCCTAATTAGAGAGCTAACAGTTAGTAGACTTATGTTACGGGATTGTACGTTGGGCCGTTGTTAATTGGTTTCTATATCATCTGCAGATGAGCTTGCTACTTGTATACCTCCATAATTGCAGCGATATATCATGGGATATGTGTAAGTGACAGCTATCTCTTGTATTTCTGTCCCAGATATTTGCAGTCATTGTGGTTGTGTTGTTAAAAGAGCCTGTTTGCCATGGGTTGCCACCTTTTCATATGGTCATTGTTGGACACTTGCGGGACACAAAGCGGTGTTTACAGGCCAACATGCAGCCACAGTCAGTACACAGGTAGCACATACTTTTATCCTCACTACATACCTATTGTTGTGTGACTTTGGCTACTTATCATATTGCATGTAACATTTAAGTTTCTTACATACAGGCAGAACTATTAAATACGACTGTTACATTATATATGGGACATATTTATGTCATACCATCTCAGACATTTGCCCTTTGTACTGTTTTATGTCAGGACGCACCTGCCCAGGGTGGGGCTGTCCCTCCTACTGTGGTGCAGGTAGTAACCGTATGCCTATGGCTAGCTCTACCCATACCTACCATACTGATCTGCCTCTGACTTGGCACCAACATACACATGTTGCGGACACACACACACACACATTACAGTCACACAGAAACACACACGGCACCCTCAACGCACACTTACAAAGACTACGGCACTCACAGACACAGTTGAACACAGTACCTACGTGGACCGCGACACCGGCAGCGGTGACTAACTGTTCCTTCATATCATCATACTATTTCTCTCGGATGTACTGTTCCGGTACTGTGTTCTATCAGTCTTTCAGCCTCGTGGTTACACATGTCGGTATGTTACACATTCCATGTCTGGCGGTATCCTATTTATTTGTACCTCCAAGATGTTATGAATGTCGTTGAACTATCTATTATATTTGCAGATATCGCTGAATCCATCTATATCACCATATATGCATATGTGTACATACATATATATCTATATATATATCTATATATCTATATATCTATATATATATATATATATATATATATATATATATATATATATATATCTATATCTATGTATATATATATCTATATATATATATATATATATATATCTGATGGGGAATGTGACAGGCACACAGCACCACCATATGCTGTAAGACTCATGTACTGTTCAGGTGTTGGCATTCCGTGTTCCACTGGCTGTTGTGTTTACAATGTTTGAGGGCTGCCTATGTAGGAGTCACACATTGGGCCACCTACACATTACAATTTACAGGTGGTCATGTCTGTGTGCCATCCATTTTACTGTGTGTGCAGGTGGAGAGGTGTCAGTCCATAGGGGCCTACACGGTCAGAGTATGTGCTATACGTTCCCTCTTTGCCAAGGCGTAGGCATATTGGGCACGCCTCCGTCTGCTGGCACAGTGTGTTCATGGTCTGAATCCCTCTGTGCCTGTACTGGCCTTGGCAATTGCGGTGGGCTATGAGGGCCTTCACCATTTTGTCCCTGCTGCAGCTGCTTCCGCAGGATCATATTATGTAGCATGGCACATACTATGACGATGTGGGCACACATGCCTGGAGAGTACTGCAAGGCTCCACCAGATGTATCCAAGCACCGGAACCGTGATTTCAGCATCCCGAACACATGCTCTATGATGATTCTGGTTTGTGCGTGTGCCTCATTATGGCGTTCTTGCATGGGTGTGTGTGCATTTCTGATGGGAGTCATCATCCACGGCTCCAGTGCATAGCCAGCATCCCCCATGAGATGGCCATGTGGGATGTCCCCCCTGACAAATACCTGATACAGCTGTGAGGCATGCCAGATATGGGAGTCATGGTAGCTTCCAGGGCTGCCAGCACACACATCCATGATAATGCCCTGGGCATTGCACACAACCTGGCAGTTGATGGAGTAGAATCCCTTGCGGTTTATTTAGCGCCTACCCTACTCACCGGGTGGTGACTTGATTTGTATGTGCATGCAGTTAATCGCACCCAGCACCTCCGGGTATTGTGCCACACGGTGGAAGTGGCGCATATTGCTGGCCAACTCCTCCCGAGTTCTGAGGAAGTATATCTGCTCATTGGCATGTGGTAACATGGCATCCAGGAACTGGTGTAGCACCCTGGATGCTGATGCCTGTGAGATACCCATTATATCTTCATTTGGCCTTTGAAAGGTACCTGTGGCCAGTATTCGCAGGCTTGCATATACCTTTGTGTCCACTGGTATGGGTTCCCCTCTGTTGTTTCTGGTTCTCAGGCATGGCCGGCACAGCTCCACTATTTACTGTAAGATGTCCCTGTCCACCCTGTAACACTCTACTATCTCCAGGTCATGTAGCCCCTGGTAGGATACCCTTGGTCTGAACACTCTCCTTCTCCTCCGAGGCCTGCGGTGGTTGTCGGCATCATCCTCCACAACACCGTCAGTCTCTAACACATGCTGATGAATCACAGCTATGGCAGCTCCCAATATGTACATTTTAAAAGTTCCCCGTGTGGTTACACCTATAGTGCAGTGTTTGGGAATACACAGGTGTGTGTTGGGTGCTTTCACACTTTATACTATTGTGCTGTGAACACCGATGATGTCATAGGGTGTGTATGTACGTTCATAGCTACAGGTTATGTTATGTGTTTTACTGCCGGAACTACTATTGTGGTGCCTTTGGTGTTGAATTACATTTGCCTGCCGTGGATTACCTCTTGACCTTCCCTTTACATTTCTGCGCGTTGCACTTACCATTTTCTGGCGTGCATCCTGCAGCCTACTTTCATTTGTACTTTCCTGGACCTGGCGTATCTTGCGTTATGTGTGCTACTGCCGGTCTGCTGTCAGTTTGCTTTGCTCTGCTGTGTCAGGTCTCCTATCTTTACAATCCAATACCTCCCCTCCTTTCTTTGCATTCACATGCCTCCCCTATCCTGTTTTGCAGGTTTTTGCAAGCGGACTTGTCAGCTGCCGTCAATTGGCCTTCGTGGGTTGATTGGTGTTGATTGCTCATTAGTACTCCAATTACCCTACTTCCGCATTTCCTTCTTTTCTTTCCCTGACCTTCCTGTTACTGCTATTGTTTGCATCGCGTGCGTCCGATTACTGGGTTTCGGGCACATTTTCATCCTCGTACACATGCGCTCTCAGCTAAATGATTCCTCCCCACCCCTATCCTGCAGCTTTGCTTAGCAACAGACAGGCCAGATTTGCAATGCTCCAATGTGCTTAGTGCTACGGTGGCATACCCCTCTGCTGATATCATGTATCTCCTCTGAGCCACTCCTCAGTGTTATACTGCTGCGTCGTATTGTACAACCTTCCTCCGGTGGGACATTTGCGATTCAGTATTATCTGCCTCATGGCATTGACTACTAATTCATAGTTACCGCGCCGAACACTATTGCAAGCCCTTAGCAACCCTTGCATGCTGGTTGTAGTGTTCCATGCCTACCATTGTGTATTATGCTGTAAACCTGATTTCTATTACATTGCGATTTTATGACATTTTTATATTATTTCTTTGTGTTACAGCTTCCGCACACATGCCCTGCGGTTCTGCTGTGCGTTACTGTGGACATGACATTAAATGTTGTTATTTACGTGTTGTGCATCTTTTCTTATGCCTTTGGCTGTGTATTTAGCCATTGGCATATGTTAATGTTATGATACCTGGGTCTGGCCCTCTTCCATAGCTCCGATGTTCTGTTTGGGAAAATGTAAACCATGTTTTTTGGTTTACATTTCCGTGGGCTTATGCTACGCCTGCACCACTTCATGAATCGCTATATGCCTTCATTTGCATGGTGCAACAGTGCACATGGGGTGATTTGCATACCTACTCCAGGGGCTGCGCAGATCTGGCGTACGCTGATAGTGCACGTGGATTTGGATCATACCTGAATCGCTCAGCGGCCATATTTGGCGTTATAACGTCTACACTATGCATGCACCTGGCGCAAGCTTCATGAATCCTGGGGATTAACTATTTAATCTGTAATATTTTGTAAACTGGTTAGAATATACCTGCAACCACTCAAGTTACACACATCATCATCAGCATTTTGTTCATCTAGCTGAGAGATTTCATATGATGCTAAGCAGTTCTGTTTGCACTATGTGATAGTTAAATATTTGGAAAATCATGAAATTTATGGCAATATAAATAAATATTGCATGAAAAACAATTAATATCTCTTTACCTGCTCAACACAGAGGTCAAATTTTAATACAGTTATGTTTGCCATTGTGTAAGCTTTAAGATGATTTTTTTTAATACTTTGTATGGAGCATGATTTTGAAGTTATTGATTCATCTATGAACCAGGAATATTTGACACCTAGATGTGCCAGTAGTATGCAATTGAAGAAGCACATGAAGGCATAATTTGCCTTTAGTAAGTTAAATGGCCTAACTTTGCAGGTGCAGTTTAATTTAATTTGCACAGGTTCTTAGTCTGTTATTATAAGTGGTATTATTTCCACCAGTCAATGAGTTCACTTGGATGTTAGCTGAAAAACAGATTGCTGGCTACCCTTAATGTTTACTACATCTTTTGAAAGTAAACCTTGCAGAGTTATTATATTTAGAAAGGAATATGTGGGCTACAGAACATCTTGTAGGTCATAAGAGTTATATGGAAAAGCTACCCCCATGCACTGAGAAAGATGTTTTGTCAGGAAGTGGTTTCTCATCCAACTATTATGCACTGATTTACATAATCTGAATATTGCTTTAATTTGTGGCACAGTGCTCCCAAATTTATATGGTGGCTGAGATTGATGCTTCAGTGTAAGAAGCACAGAAACATCTCCACGTGCAAGGTACAAATGCCACTTAGGGTGACAAATGATGCTTCATCTTTAAATAACTTGCCAGGGTTAAATAATTAACTTTTTTTAACTGTTCAACACAAAATTTAACTGGATTAGAATAATTATTTTCATGGCACATAGGTATAAGGCCTTTTCCGCAATCAAAACAACTTGGGTATGACTTATGACATGGGCTCTGGAGTGACCACACTGTGAGGAAAATGGGAATGTGTGGCCAACATTGCCTCGTCCATCCTGGGCAAAGTGAGGCAAGTTAGCTTCACTGCAATAAAATAATAATGTTCAGAGCCTGGTGAACTCCATGCTGCAGATGGGCATAACTCTTAGTTAGCTGACCATGTGAAGAAGGATGCATGCACCTAGTGAAGACTGCCATGGGGAGGTAACGGATGTTAGGATATACTTACGAGCAGTAATGTGACACTGCACCAGACTGCCATGGGAAGGTAAAGGGTATTAGGATATACTTACCAGCAGTAATATGATACTGCACCAGACTGCCATGGGGAGGTAATGGGTGTTAGGATAGACTTACCAGCAGTAATATGACACTGCACCAGACTGCCATGGGGAGGTAATGGGTGTTAGGATATACTTACCAGCAGTAATGTGACACTGCACCAGACTGCCATGGGAAGGTAACGGGTGTTAGGATATACTTACCAGCAGTAATATGACACTGCACCAGACTGCCATGGGGAGGTAATGAGTGTTAGGATAGACTTACCAGCAGTAATATGACACTGCACCAGACTGTCATGGGGAGGTAATGGGTGATAGAATATAATTACCAACACTAATATGACACTGCACCAGACTGCCATGGGGAGGTAATGGGTGTTAGGATAGACTTACCAGCAGTAATATGACACTGCACAAGACTGCCATGGGGAGGTAATGGGTGTTAGGATATACTTACCAGCAGTAATATGACACTGCACCAGACTGCCATGGGGAGGTAATGAGTGTTAGGATAGACTTACCAGCAGTAATATGACACTGCACCAGACTGTCATGGGGAGGTAATGGGTGTTAGGATATACTTACCAGCAGTAATATGACACTGCACAAGACTGCCATGGGGAGGTAACGGGTGTTAGGATATACTTACCAGCAGTAATATGACACTGCACCAGACTGCCATGGGGAGGTAACGAATGTTAGTATATACTTACCAGCAGTAATATGACACTGCACCAGACTGCCATGGGGAGGTAATGGGTGTTAGGATAGACTTACCAGCAGTAATATGACACTGCACCAGACTGCCATGGGGAGGTAATGGGTGTTAGGATAGACTTACCAGCAGTAATATGACACTGCACAAGACTGCCATGGGGAGGTAACGGATGTTAGGATATACTTACCAGCAGTAATATGACACTGCACCAGACTGCCATGGGGCGGTAATGGCTGTTAGTATATACTTACCAGCAGTAATATGACACTGCACCAGACTGCCATGGGGAGGTAATGGGTGCTAGGATATACTTACCAGCAGTAATATGACACTACACCAGACTGCCAAGGGGAGGTAATGGCTGTTAGGATATACTTACCAGCAGTAATATGACACTCCACCAGACTGCCATGGGAAGGTAATGGGTGTTAGGATATACTTACCAGCAGTAATATGACACTGCACCAGACTGCCATGGGGAGGTAATGGGTGTTAGGATATACTTACCAGCAGTAATATGACACTCCACCAGACTGCCATGGGGAGGTAATGGGTATTAGGATATACTTACCAGCAGTAATATGATACTGCACCAGACTGCCATGGGGAGGTAATGGGTGTTAGGATAGACTTAACAGCAGTAATACAATACTGCACCAGACTGCCATGGGGAGGTAATGGGTGTTAGTATATAATTACCGGCAGTAATATGACACTGCACCAGACTGCCATGGGGAGGTAATGGGTGATAGAATATAATTACCAACACTAATATGACACTGCACCAGACTGCCATGGGGAGGTAATGGGTGTTAGGATAGACTTATCAGCAGTAATATGACACTGCACCAGCATCTTTAGTCTTCTCACCAGACCCAGACACAGGGTCAACTTTGGACCAGGGTAGGCTAATGCAGGTTTAGTAGACCCAATGAACAAGGAGGACTGCTGTTGGTACCTGATGGTCATCTGTGGGGAGGGTCAATAGGGACATAAAAGAATAATAACTATTCTGTCCTAGTGTTTTATTTTAATAACACTGTAGTTGATCTCTGCACAATCTGGTTAGTAGCACAACTGCAGCAGGATCAGTGGTAACATATTCCACTCTCACAGTGAAGTGGTTTGGTTACTAGAGTTTGCTCTTTTTAAGATATAATTTAAAACATATTAATGACTCTCCTGCCCACTTCATCGCACACAGTTCTGGAAACCTATTCACATCTAAAGAATATGAGAGTTTACATAGATAGGTAGTATTTCATAATTCCTTTCACATAAAACTGTCTTTGAACTTATCAGATATTATATGTAGGAGTTTCTGTATTGCCTGGCTCTAGTTATAAATTCCAGTCATTGCAGTAACAATCTGGAATAGATTTTCTTTCACCACAGAGATGTCAACAAAAGTATAGTATAAATAGTATCTGCAGCTTATGCTAGTGCATTAGCCAGAATTCAGGGAATCTGGATTATGGGAAAATCGATGTCCTATTCATTTAATAACTTGAGTAAGCAATGCGAATAGACAGGTCTTATTATATTAAGATATTTCTGATCACAGCCAAGCCTCTGCTACTGGTTTTTGCAATAATATCTTTCAGATAAGTTACATGTGATATTGATTTTGAGTTTCCCTTGCTTTGATTTGCATGTGAGGCTTATTTAGTAACACAAGCTAAAGTTTTCTTTCAGTCTGTGATACTCAATAGCTTCATTATCTCTTAATCAAAATTGCATTGAGGTACACAGCTTTTGTTATGGGTTCCTAATTTCTCCTCCATTTAGGCGTGCACTGTGACATAAGGTACATCAATATTCTGAGCAGAGAAATGGAGTTTCTTTATTTCATTTTCATGTGGTATTAAGTGTTCATACATAACAGTACCAGGAAGAAATGGAACACAAGTCGATGTTATAGCATATAGTGGTATCATTCTGCTAGAGACAAAGACTTTCATTTAAAAATGAAGTCCTTTTGCCACAGGGAGGTTTAAAACATGCCATGTACTGAAGCTGGCTTTGATTTATCAATAAATGATTATTATGTACATAAAAGAAAATTGCACATGTTCAAACACTAAGATCCCTTCTCACATTTCTGCTGGCTTTGCCTACTTGTATGAAATAATAGTATAAGGCTTTTCTGAAATACACCAACCTCCTATATTCAACACCTTTTTATTATTACTGTTTATTTTACTAAGGTAGTCATTACGGTTTTGAGTTTTTATTTTATTTTGCTTTTGTTTACTGGGTTTATTCAACTGGGTTTAGTCAAAACCATTTTTCAGCTGAAGCCTGTGGTGAAAACCTCCAACATATTACAAACAATTGTATGCAAACCTTCAATAATATGCACGAACTAACAATTACGCATATATTTGCTAATTACATTACATTCATATGAAAATTGAGGCAACTATTACAGCATAAATAATACTTATGCTTTAGTGGATGTTGAGCATTAAATATTTGATGAGGTGTATTAGTGTGTTTACTAGATAGAGCCTTGGTGGTGCAGTGGTTAGCTTTGTTGCCTCCCAGCAAGAAGTTCTCCTGTTTGATTCTCGGCTGGAGTACCTTCTCTGTGGAGTCTGCATGTCCTCCCTGTGGTTGAGTGATGTTTAAAGGCATGCATATAGGTGTGTACATGAATGGGTGTGCCTTCTTTGAAGCCTGGGTGTCAGACGGGCAACTTGGCACTGTAAAAATCCACTGCCAGTCATTAGTGGACTAGAGTTCTGCTGTGGCAACCCCTAACTGGGAAAAGCCAAAAGACATTGTTATTAGTGTGTTTGCCAGATAGATAATAAATCATGTGATTAGTGCTTAGAAATTCAAAGAAATAGAGGTGAGGTAGGAAATATGTAGGGCAGAAAATGTTAATATTATAGTTAAGACATGAGGTATAAAGCAGATCCAGAGGCCATTATAAATATGTAAAAAATAGAGTTTGTATTAGTAGTATGGCATTGGGGTTAGCTGTGTTACAAAACTAAGCATATAGCTGGGAAATGTTAGTATAACTATTCAGGTACTGGCAAAGACTGGTTGTGTGATGTAGGATTCTAAATAAAGCAAAATATTTTGACAGTATGACAAACTGAAGATAAAAGTGGCATTTGTCTTGCAGATCTACAGGAGCAGAAACGTTAATTAGATACGGTTCCCTTGTTTAGGTACACTATTTGAATATAGTCACCTGTGGTATTAATTGATTTGGTTATAGTGATTAGTGACCTTTCTCTAGAGTGTAAAATTTTATTTGGGGAGTAGTGTCATATTAAGTTGTTAAGGACCGGGGAGTTTTCTGGCTTATACAGAAGTCTTTGTATTGTAGTTAGCTGAGAAAATGCTAGGTGTTGCGATAGTTCTTACCAGTTTAAATCTCTGACGGATGGGCAGCATTGTGTTCTGTTGTTATAGTTTACTGCAAATGTGGTTATGTTATTATAACATTGTTCATGTTTGGACAATTCTTAAGACTTCAAGATTCGTGAAGACTCGTGCAGCTTAGATATGACAGTACAAAAATGGAGGCTTTACAGCTGTATCAGTCAGGTAGGTTTTTACTTTTTATAATGTACTGAGTTTTTGATGGTTTTTTTTTTTTTTTTTTTGCCTATGTGTGATACATGGTGGTTGAATTTCAACTGGTCATCTAAGATGACTGACAGTAATTTTGTGTGGTATACTTGTTTTATCATAGTGTTGTTTTAGTAGAGATGTCTTTTGGGGGTGAAGAGCAGCAATTTTTTTTTTAGGGTTTATAAGTACTTGAGAATTATTTAGCCATGGTTTTGTCAGTAAGAATAATAGTTGTGTAAGGTCTTAGAGTTTAGGAACACATTTTGCAGAAAAGATTGGGATGAATTCTGGGTGCATTGAACTAATACAGCACTTTTTCTAGCCGTTCATTGATGTTGACCTGTTTTTTATAAATCTAAGCTCGAACAGGAATTTTTGACGTGATACAAAACTAAGTTTCAAATCGCAGAATTCCAAGCAGATGTCTGACACTGAAACTCTGAAAACCAAAAATAACCTTTTGATGTTATTTCTATTGAGCTCCCTAACTTTATTTTCTTACCTGGAAATGGCACATAATTACTTTCAGGTTTACACTATTGATCTTGCAATTACATATTTTCAAAATCCAAGGTCTAGCTGAAGGCAGAGTTTCTGTCTTGTTTTAGTATGCTGATAAAGGCAAAATGATTTTCTTATTTTCTTCTTTTTTCCTTCACTCTTTCTTTCAGTATTTAACGATAGTAACAAGTGGAATCTCAGTCCCTGACTGACAACCCCCCCCCCCCGGCATATCCATAGTTTAATGGCTTCAGTACCCTGAATATTAAGAGATCAACAGATTCTGCAGATAGCTCTTCTGGGACAGGGATGAACATGGCTCCCATAAATACACTGAGTAGAACAAGTAATGGTATTACCCTAAAGGTTACGACAGCACTGCTACATGGGTTACCTGTGACCTCTCCTTGTCACCTCTGTTTAAAACCTGTAGCAGACGATAACTCTCTTGGGGTCAGAGAAGGACTGTGTATCCAGAAATGCACTAACTAGCATAGATAATGATGTCATCACCATGAAGGTTACACTAATTGTATACAAAAATTACCTGTGACCCCTCCCTGTTATCTTCATGTAAAAAATATTTCCCTGGATAGCTCTGTTGGGGACAGGGAAAGACATAGCACATAAAATGTCATTGACCAGGACAGGGGAGGACAAAACCCAGAAGATCAGTGCAGCCATGTCATGGGTCAGTTGTGATTCGTCCTTGAGACCTCTGTGTAAAATCTCTATTTTTCAGCATACTTCCCTTCACATTGTTAAATCTCTCCCGGGACTTAAGAAACTGTGTGTGTGGGGTATTTCTGCCATGTTATAGGGATATGGGCAAACACTGAGAGTAGGTTGTCAACAAAAAACATTTTAATAGGCAAGATAAAATTGCTCTTCCCACCATGCAAAGCTAAACATATAAAATATAGCCAGTGCATGATGGGAGTTTGAATGCTTTGTGTAATAGAGGATGACCAGAGTCTGCAGAGAGCCAAAAGAGGAAGTCTGGATTATATTGCTGCATTATTCTCTGTGTATTGTGTAATTATTTGAATGACATGAAATCTAAATCTTAATAATGAATGATCCCTGCTCCTAGACCACACAAGGTCAGGATGTGAGAAATGGAACTATATTAAGAACCTCAAATCCATGCTCTGTCACACACATCTGTCAGTACATATGACAATGAGTGGGTTATCAGCATACACACCTCACCTCCTACTCCACCCAAACCCACATCACACATACCTACATATGCAGAGGTCCTCACCCAAACATATACCTAAGCACCAGAGACCTCCCAAACACAAACACGCTACACATAATACTTCCTCTGGAGAGCACAATGTGCATAATAGCTCACATACCAGTGTCTCACCTGTCAAGCCCTTAAGGCAAAACACAAAACCAAACATATTAGTCATAGGTGATTCTGTTGTGAGACACACAGATGTCCCTCTCACCAGGCTGGAGAAGGAGAAGGTCACGGTCAGCCGTCTGTCAGTTGCCAGGATCCACCATATCACACATGCACTCAAGTCTCTCAACAACAGGTACTGTTATGACTCTGTCATAGTCCATGTTGGTGTGAACGACTTGAGACTTACCTCTCTGGACTATATGAAAAATGACATGACTGATCACTTGGACAATGTGTTTCAGGCTGGTATGTCCCTAGCCTTAAGACGCATTTTACCTTCACCTAGAATGTTGCCTCAATACAAACAGAAAATGATTGACTTCAATAAATGGCTTAGCTTCTGGTGTCATTCCAAGGGGATACAGTATCTGTCTGCCTAGGATGATATGATCAACAGACCTCAATACTTTGCCAGAGACGGTCTTCTTCTGTCACCCCTGGGATTTTGGCTACTGGCCAAGGGTCTTGCCACTCCCATAGTACCTTTTTTAGGCAGTGTCTCAAGGACAAAATTCCAGATGTATGAACTCCATTTAAAAACAACCTCAAGATTTTGCTGCTAAACACTAGGAGTCTTAAAATGAAACTGCATTCACTGGAGGTTGTCCTCACCTTGGTAGACATAGACATTTGTGCAGCCACGGAGACCTGGTTCAAGGCTGTGGAGAGCACCCCAGCCATATTGGGTTACACCTCCTTCCACACATTCAGACCACAAACTGAAGGCATGAAAACTAAAGGGGGCAGTGCATCAGTATTCATCAAAGTTAAATACACCTCCAGAGTGGTTAGATAGCATGATTTCCTGGAGATACTTCAGTTGCAATTAACTTGTTGAAGGGACACCTATTCAAGTCATTGCCAGCTACAGGACCCCTCCATGAATCAGGACAGCCACTCTGCCTATTTGCATCTACATGAGTCTATCAAGATACATCTGAACATCATGGTTTTGGGTGACTTTAACTACCCATCCATTGACTGGGTAAATTACTTGTGCACAAACTCACTTGCCCAATGGTTCTTTGACTTCATTAACTCCAATGCCCTGGACCAGCTAGTTGACACCCCCACATGGGGTGCCAACATCCTGGATCTGGTGCTTACCAATATTGGGGACCACTGTAACACCCCCCACTGTGAGGTTTTCCCTGGTGAGATCAGACCACAAATTAGTCTCATTCGAAGTAGCTATTACACCTGAACCCCCTTCCAGCACCAACTAAACTAAAAAACTTTTCCAAAGCAGATTATACCCTCTAATGGGATGGTATAAATAGCTTCACTGCACCTCCTCCCCTCAGATGGAACTGGCAACTATGCTGAGTTCTATACAAATGCTTTATACAAACACCTCAACAACTCCATTGGCCCATCCGTACCTGATAGGACCAAAACAAGCTCCTTAAGGAAGAGCAAACCTGTCTGGTGGACAACTGCCAATTGACAGGCTTTACAACAAGAGGAAGAAATTGCTGTATAAGAGTAAGAGCGAGCAAGTCCTAAACTGGAAACACTCCCTCCTCAGCTTAAACAAGTGAATAAGACTTATTGTGAAGCCCTCTAAAGCTAACTATGAATCCAAATTAGCTTCCTCAACTAAGGACAACCATAACATGTTCTTTAGTTACATCCGTAACCTAAAAGGAAAGGCCCAGATTTGTGCAGAACTGGTAGTTAACGATACCACATATACTGAGCCTGTGGATATTGCTAACCTGTTAGCTGACAGCTTCTGTGAAAACTTCACTCCCCTGCCCTCACAACACTTCCCCAAGACATCCTTACCACCTCCTCTCCACATTGTATCTATAAAGAGCAGGTCATGAGCACCCTCTATAAGGCCAAAAACACAGCATGCATGGGACCTGATGACATCCCAGGCTGTGTCCTACATGGCCTCAAACAAGAATTAGCAATGCCATTGGGTACTCTTTTCAATCATAGTCTAAGCACTGACTTCATCCCAGCTGAATGAAAAAAGGCCACTGTTATCCCCTTGCACAAAGGTGTTGCTTCCACTGACCCCAGGAACTATAGACCTATTAGCCTGACTAGCATTATCTGCAAGACCATAGAGAGAATCATCATGGACCTTATCAACAAAGATATTGGTAATCTGCAAACACTTGACCCTACTCAATTTGGAATGTCAAAGGGAGATCATGCCTGTTAAACCTGGTGGAATTCTTCGAGACAGTCACCAAGGCCTTTGATTAGGGGAAATCTGTGCATACAGCCTACCTAGACTTAGCCAAGGGTTTTGACACAACTCCCCACTCAGGCACGCTTGACAAACTCACACAGCTAAGCATCAACCCATATATCATTAGATGGGTCAATAACTGGCTCACTGATAGAACCAATATTTTCAAAATAGGGGAATTCACCTCCAACAACAGACCTGTAACCAGTGGTGTTCCACATAGATCAGTCCTAGGAGCTCTACTGTTTGAAATCTATTTCTCCAAAGTGCAAGCAAAAACTAAAGGTCTGTAGCTGACAAAGTTTGCTGATGACTGCAAACTGGGAGTGGTCATAGGATCGCCAAATGATATCAACATCCTACAAGAGGGTCTTACACAAACAAATGACTGGTGCCAAAGTCATCAATAGCAACACCCTACGTATGCACTCAGTGGTGAGAGACTTGTATACACCGGTTGACAGCAACCTTACCTTTGATCACCATGTCTCCACAGTGGTAAGAAGGGCATTCTATATTGCTTATCTCATAAGTAAGGGGATTGCCTTCAGAAGAAAAGAAGTTATAACCTCCCTGTACTCTTCCCTCATCAGACCAATAATTTAGTACAATGCCCCTTTTGGTATGTACCTTTCTAAGCAACTACAGCAATTGGAGAGACCACAAAGGTTCCTCACAAGGAAAATTCAAGGCCTTCTGCATCTGTCCTATGAGGATCATTTGAAATCACTGTCACTTTATTCTGTTTCATACAGACTACTCCAAGGTGATCTCTGCCTCGCATATAAGGCAGTCTTTGACCCTACTTTATTGGAAATGCTGCATATCCATAAGTCAAATGGTACATGGGCTGCTCACTCTAATGGCCTTAACCTGGTATGTGACATTAATATAACCTGCTGGAGGGACAGATTTGTCTCCCAGAGGTTACCACATCTTTGGAACAGACTCCCACGTCATGTCAAGCAGAGCACCTCATTGGCCCTCTTCAAACACGATCTAGATAATTGAATGGGTAACCGTAAATTCACCCAAGGTGTTCCACCTATATCCCTCTTGGGCAGGGGTGATAGGTGTTGATAATGGAATGGTAAAACTTGGCTAGGCATTTAAGGGCCCCAGGGTCATTAGCCTAGTAACCTCCTATGATCCTTTGATCCTATAATCCATTACTCTGAACTGTATACTGCAATCTGCATTGAGAGATGTGTTAAACAGTGTATACCATGTGAGTGATGGCCCAAGAGTGTACAGATTGAATGTGTTAATGGTACACAGCTACTGGAATGTGCTTTGGTTAATGTTGTACATGACAGACTACAAGTATACCAGCAGCTACTCACACTAACCCGCCTTACAAGTTGATGGTTCTAGTAGTAGTATTTCTGGTAGTATACATTTACAACCTCCCACTTCTGTAAAGCATATTAGCAAACACAATCTTCTGTATTCAGTAAAACTTTAATTAGTACTGTGTGTTCAGATACCAACTCTGCAAAAAAATGAGTATCTACATAAAAAGTAATATTGAAGATAAGTAAAATCCTGCAGAGGCTTAATTTACAAAATATACATTTAAATAATTAGATTTATCATCTTGGTGAATTGTATTATGCACCCATGCTCCCCATCTTATTATCTAGTAGGTCATAGTAGGTGATTAAAGTTATGAACTGCTTGTGTGCTTCATCATGAATCTTGGGTTTGATACCCTTCACTTCTTTTAGCCTGCTGAAAGACTCTGAGCAAAGCATTTAAATAATGTTATTGGATTGCCCCTAAAGAAAGCTTGTGCCTAGTATCATTAACTGATTAAGAAATTGATAAAATAAAAAAAATATATTTAAGTCTTAGCTTAGGAAGTGAACATTCCTTAGGAATTTCATTCCTGTAGTGTGCTTCTTGAGCTGAATTGTGACTTCCTCCTCACAAAAAAATAAAACACAAGCTATCAGCTTGCTTTTCTTGGAAAACTACTGAGTTATAAAGGAATTGCTAGCATGTTTTCATTCAGCCTTTTTAACAATGTAAACATTACTACAACAGAAAAAAATAAATCTCCAATTGAACATGATGTATGATGTATAGGCATGTTGTAAGAAGTAGAAATATTAACTGATACACATGCAAAATTAAAACATTTCTCTTGGACATAACACTGTCACTTCTGTACATAATGTCTTGGACATAACACTGTAACTCCTGTACATAATGTCTTTGACATAACACTGTAACTCCTGTACATAATGTCTTGGACATAACACTGTAACTCTTGTACATAACGACTTGGACATAACACTGTAACTCCTGTACATAATATCTTGGACATAACACTGTAACTCCTGTACATAATGTCTTGGACATAACACTGTAACTCTTGTACATAACGACTTGGACATAACACTGTAACTCCTGTACATAATATCTTGGACATAACACTGTAACTCCTGTACATAATATCTTGGACATAACACAGTAACTCCTGTGCATAACATCTTGGACATAACACTGTAACTCCTGTACATAATGTCTTGGACATAACACTATAACTCCTGCACATAAAAGAACTTGCTGACTGCATGAAAACTGCCTATAGTATCATCATCAGCATCATCATCATCATCATCATCATCACCATGACTTCCAAAATCATCATTTTCTAGAATGCTTATCCTGGTGAGGCTCAAAAGGATATCAAGCTAAGCAAGGCAGGCCAAAATACTTTGTCACAGGTGACCATTTCTGGTAGATTTTGTGGGATCTCTAGGAATCTAAATTCATGCTGAGAGAAATAATTCCTCCACTGTGCCCTGACTTCTTTTAAAATCAAAGACAGGGGACTTTACTCCAAGGTTCTCCCAGGCTGTTAAACTACTTACTACATTGCAGTGAGTCAGCCCAACAAGCTCATGAAAAAAAACATAATTTCAGCTACCTGTGTCTGTGATTGCATCCTTTTGATAACTATTCAAAGTTCATGACCATAGTACTACCACCACCAATGCATCCAGTGGTTAATCACCCAAGCCATGCAGTACAGGATCAGCAGTACTACCACCACCAACGCATCTAGTGGTTAATCACCCAAGCCATGCAGTACAGGTTCAGCAGTACTACCACCACCGATGCATCTAGTGGTTAATCACCCAAGCCATGCAGTACAGGGTCAGCAGTACCACCACCATCAATGCATCCAGTGGTTAATCACCCAAGTCATGCAGTACAGGGTTAGTAGTACTACCACCATCAATGCATCCAGTGGGTAATCACCCAAGCCATGCAGTACAGCGTTAGCAATACTACCGCCACCAATGCATCTAGTGTCTAATTATGCAATCCGTGCAGTACAGGTTCAGCAGTACTACCACCACCAATGCATCCAATGGTTAATCACCCAAGCCGCACAGTACAGGGTCAGCAGTACTACCACCACCAATGCATCTAGTGGTTAATCACCCAAGCCATGCAGTACAGGTTCAGCAGTACTACCACCACCAATACATCTAGTGATTAATCATGCAAGCCATGCAGTACAAGGTCAGCAGTACTACCACCACCAATGCATCCAGTGGTTAATCACCCAAGCCATGCAGTACAGGGCCAGCGGTACTATCACCACCAATGCATCCAGTGGTTAATCACCCAAGCCATGCAGTACAGGGTCAGCAGTATTACCACCACCAATGCATCCAGTGGTTAATCACCCAAGCCATGCAGTACAGGATCAGCAGTACTACCACCATCAATGCATCTAGTGGCTAATTATCCAAGCTGTGCAGTATAGGTTCAGCAGTACTACCACCATCAATGCATCCAGTGGTTAATTACCCAAGCCATGCAGTACATGACCAGCACTACTACTACCACTATCAATGCATCTAGTGGCTAATTATCCAAGCTGTGCAGTACAGGTTCAGCAGTACTACCACCATTAATGCATCTAATGGCTAATTATCCAAGCTGTGCAGTACAGGTTCAGCAGTACTACCACCATCAATGCATCCAGTGGTTAATCACCCAAGTCCACCAGTCAGAGATGTTAGATCTTTTTCTTAGTGCTTTTTATGTATGATGGAGAGGGGTCAGAACTCTATATGAGCATGTCCTCCACATATAAGAATATTGGGAGAGGCTAGATATTACTCAGGAGCTTGTTAATAAAAATGGAGAACAGTATGGGAGAGAGAATGGAACACTTTTTTTGCTAATTGGTGACTGCTGATGAGGAGGTGGAACCAATCTGTACTTTAAACTGTCTATCAGAAAAGAAACTAGTAACCAAACAGGAACACCGACGAAACCAGCAAAGACCAAATCCAGGAAGGAACGCTAGGAACACCAGTTCAACATCCAGAATTTATTACACACAAAGTAAGTGCTTTTGTCTGGTCACGGTTACCAGATGAAAGCACTTACTTTGTGTGTAATACATTTTGGATGTTCAACTGGTGTTCCTAGCTTTCTTTGCTGGATTTGGTCTTTGCTATCAGAAAAGAAGCTATAAAACCATAATGAAGCATCAGGGCTGATGATGGATTCATCTCAATAACAGAGTTTAAGAGGATGGGGGATCAGATGATCAGATGCTTTACTCAGGTTTGTAATGGCTGCACCTGTTAGATGGCCTTTATCTCTCTTTAGTGATATATCATCTGTAAGCGCATGTGGAGCACTCATTGTACTTTTCCTTGTCCAAAAGCCATGTTCTTGATGGGGTTAATATTCTGTAAAGTCTGCAATTGAGTCATTATCTGTTTATAAATTGTTTTGTCAATAAATGTTCGTAGGCTGGGGAAAAACAGGATAGTTCTGTAGTCATTAGCTGAGTTTGGGTTGATGGCTTTGAGGACTGGCCTCAGTCTGGCAATTTTCCATTGTGTGGGTCTATTTTTGGTGATATACAAACTGTGTAAATGTTGTCAGTTTTAATGGGAAGAGAATGTGTTCCTTTCAGAGTAGTATAAACTGGGGAAAACACCATTGTGCTCCTAGTAAGCAATATGTATGTCCTTAATTACAACTGAATCTGTCAAGATTTTAGAAAGTAATTTGTTACTATTGCAGTCTGAAGGAGATGGAAAATGTAGCCTGTATTGTCTGCCTTTAAAAATGTAATAGTTTTGTTTCTTCTTTCTATGACCTTTGAATGCCTAGACAGATTTTTATGTCTTTTATCTGTTTTAGATCGCATCACTGCAGTAGGAATTGCACTTCCTCAATTTTCTTAAATTGAAAAACATAACTTGAAACTGAAAAATGGAGAGAGGAAAAGCTGCAGCTTTCCTTGGGGAGCATTTGCTCCTGGCCTGACACCCCCATGCTTATATGTACACCAACTACATGGTCTTATAACATCGATGAAGTAAAAACGGAAACCACTGCAGTGAAACACCAGTTTGCACAGCTGAAGTGTATGCAGTTTTATAAAAGCATGATCAGAACACCTTGATGAAAAGCCTCTCTGTATATGTATCCACCACCCATTCTTTTAGAATATACTGTGAATCTGTAACCTGCCTAATGCCCATACATATAAAACATGAGGTGCTAGTTATCTTGTCCCAACTCCCTCTAAACACCTTACACATTTGTATCATATTACCTCAGACTCCTTGTATCCCATGACAATAGTTGAAGTTCCTCCAGTGGGTCCTCATAATACTGCCTTTCCATTCTACGTGGTCTTCTCATAGCCTTCAGCTGAACTCCCTCATTTAGCTTTATATGCTGTCTTTGGAAGGCTTCCATACTGCATACAATAGTAAAGGGGGAAATCTAGCCCCAACCTGGTAAAACGGAAGTATTACATCTTTGTGTTAGATCTATTTCTCTTTGGATACACACAGAGATCTTTCCCATTTATCTTGATCACCCAGTTTAGGTTGAATCAGTACCCCTGGATCTTTTTTGTACTTTGATAACAATATTCTACTTTCCTTAATTGATACAGTTTACTAATATAATATAAGTACTATCGACTTTTGCAATTTAGCAGTTGTTTTTACTGAATCTCTGCTTTCTTTTTAGTTCTTTTAAATTATTTTCCCAAGTCTTTCATGAAACAACAGTTACATAAATGTTGATATTTTCCAAAACAGCTTATTTTGTTCTGTCGTGTCACCTCTAAAATGTCCACAGCAAATCTGTAAAAGTACATAACCCAGAACTGATCCATCTAACCCCAGAGCGATCCCTCTGACCCCAGAACTGATCCCACAGATCCCTCTGACACTCTTCTACTAACATCTCACTTTCCTGACAACAAAGCCACTTTCTGCAGCATTCTGTAATCTTTCTTTCAACCATGCTGTAGTTCCTATCTTATTCTTTGAACATATTTGAATCTTTTTCTTACCCAACAGCCTTCTTAGTGAGACTGAACCAAAGACCTAACGGAAGTCTAAGTGGATGACAGCTACTCATATACCCATGTCAAGTTCTCACATTAAATAGTGATAGTTTCTTCTTCTAGTGCACTGTAAATTATTCTGTATGAAAACAACTTGCTATTTCCCCAGAAATTTCTCCACTGGGCAAAAACGTAACTAAGTCTTACATGGCATTCACACTTTCATTGCCTTTCCCAATTTTTTTTCTCATGCCAAATTTTAAAGGCCTTAAAAGTGCATGTTTCATTGTCTATATTACAAGCACGAAAAGTCAGTTCAGCAAACGGCATTTTCCACCGAAAATGGCATTCAGCGAACTGTTATAGTGAGATCGCGGTTCAGTGAAGATCGGAAAATTTGCCCTTTCCTCACTGTAGTGCGATCTCAGAGTTGGTATATATAATTAGCGGGGGGTGCAGCCCCCCACAAGAACGAATTAGATAAATGGCATTTTTGATTTAAAAGCTGTACGCTGAACTAACTTTTCGTGCTTGTAATATAGACCCCCATGTTTCATGGCTCACTTCAGTTCTGGGGCCTTGCCATCTTAATGTTCCCTCATTGTCTACTTCCACCAGTCATTGTGCATTGCTCGTGGATGCATACTGTCGCTTAATACAACTTTTTTGTACAGATTCATTCACTGAAGCCTCTTCTGGTGCTGACAAATGGTCAGTAAGTTGAATGTTCCTGTCATTTTTTTGTACACTACTTTCAGTCAGAAGGAATTGAATTACTTTACTGGAGCATGTATAAATGTGCACAGGCCTGGTGAAACACATTTCTTTGTCAGGCATTTGCTATGTCATTAACCTTTTTAATGACACGAGGCACTTCTTTCAACATGTGAATGTAGGTGAAAATGTTTTGTGTAGAAAAAATATATATATATATCCTACCCAGAGTTTCTGACATCCACATCTGTACGCATGAAGTCACAACTTCTTCGTACTTTAAATACTGAGGTTCTTCCAAGCATGTCCTTGATGCACTGGGTATACCCCTTGAGCTTCACCTCTCCATTGAGACATTTGTCAACATGTCACACTATTTCCAGTCCCATAACTGCTAACATTTTCTCTTGTTCTTTACTTGCCTTCATTCTCTCAACTACTGAGATGCCAGAAGTAATGGAGAGCTGGACCTTCACTCACGGTGTTTGCAAAGATTGGACAAACTTTAGAGGGACTGATATGTGACTGTTTGGCTCATCTTCCCATTGTCCTGTCTGTTACCAATCAGTGTTTATACTGTTTTTAATATGCAATATGGGAGAACTGCTGTAACTGCCTCTGTACTGTGCTGACAGTACACTGACTAGAAATCCTGTGCAGCTTCAGGCCATAGGGCTACCTGCTTTTTGTCTCAGCATTACCTCAAAACAAGTTGCAGCATGCTTATTATTTAGTGCCCACTGCTTTTCTGAATTACAGTCATCCTTACACCTAGCTGCTAAGCTCATTTTTATTTTATTTCAGTCTGTATCTGAGCTTAAGAAACTTAAAATGGTAGCTTACTGAATGCTATCTCAATATAATTTATTTCCTGTACTCAGATCTGAGCTTAAGCATTTTACTAAATCCATGAAGTCCATTTTGTATCACTGTATCGTCAGCATTAAATGCATTCAAGGTATCTGAAAAATAAAACATAGTATCTCTGAATATCAGCATGTAAATGCTTGAAGTGGATTACATGAACTAATAACGTGACTGGATTGTAGGATTTCCCATTATTCCAAACAACTATTAAAACAACATGATGGATATATAGCAGCATAAATAGTAACAGTTAAAAAAAGGCTATGTACAAGGAAAACAATTTTATCCAAAATGAGGACATTCCTTATGTTCCAAATAGTATTGGAACATTATCAGTTATTTTGAGCACAAAAAAGGAAATAAGCTAAGCGTAAAATGTCCCGCAAGCGCAACTAGCCTAGTGCTAACCTATGGACCTATGAACATAGATTTTAAACACAGCACTGGAGAGTGTGTCCGAACACTGACTTCACATGTGACTCCTGCTTTAGGAATCTGAACTCCACATTTAACAAACTGTATAACGTCCTTAAGTACCATTACTGTTTGCAGTCTATTACAAGAGTGCGGTGTTTTGGAAATCAAACATGTCAACTTTGCTTTTTCTCATTTTACTAGTGCAATTATTTCAGTAGTAAAGTAACAGTTACAGGCTACTTTTTGTATGTTGTGTTGTATGCTGCTACTTTTTTGTACATTATGGCTGTGATTTAGAAATCGATACTTCTGTGAGAAACCCTGTTTGGGTAGGTTTGTGTAATGTGATATGGGCTTTAGATTGTGTCTGTAGTGCTACATTTTAGTCATGGGAGAAGGTGACATGCACATTTAGCAGTCCAGGGGAGCTAATTAATCATGTGCATTTCCCCAAAAGTTCTCACCGAGAATGGCATAACATGGCAAAGACATTTATTCAAAGAATAGCTCTTCTGCACTATATGGGACAACATCAAAGATGTTGAAACTCATTCAGTCCTATGGCAGGAGTAAGACTGTTAGCTCTATGGAAGGTAAGTACGGCACTGATGTGTGTGCGTGTGTGTGTGTGTGTGTGTGTGTGTGTGTGTGTGTGTGTGTGCGTGTGTGTGTGTGTGTGTGTGTGTAAGAGATGAAGAGAGACTGGGTAATCTTATATTTTAGTGTATGTGTGTGTGTGTGTGTGTGTGTGTGTGTGTGTGTGTGTGTGTGTGTGTGTGTGTGTGTGTAAAAGAGGAAGAGAGAATGGGTAATCTTATATTTTAGTGTGTGTGTGTGTGTGTGTGTGTGTGTGTGTGTGTGTGTGTGTGTGTGTGTGTGTGTGTGCGTGTGTGTTTGTGTAACTGAGGAAGAGAGATTAGGTAATTCTGTAGTTTGGCATGTGTGTGTGTGTGTGTGTGTGTGTGTGTGCGTGTGCGTGTGTGCGTGTGTGCGTGTGCGTGTGTGTGTGTGTGTGTGTGTGTGTGTGTGTCTGATACTGGATTTCTCTGTGATTCTGTGTTAATGTCAGTGCATGTGTGTTTGTGTGCATGTGTGTGAAAAAGTATGAGGGATTGAGTATCTATGTGACTCTGTGTGTGTGTGTGTGTGTGTGTGTGTGTGTGTGTGTGTGTGTGTGTGTGTGTGTGTGTGTGTGTCTGTGTTTGCAGCTGTGTTGTATGTGTGGATAGTGAGAACACTAATGTAGTTACATATAGCAGTGCAATGTTGAATTCAGAGACATGTTAATAACATGACATGATGATTGCTGTCATGCAGTGGCCACTGTGGTGTTAACAAGATAGCACTGGCAGCAATATAATCTCTGAATACCAGCATATGTCTATTTCTAAGATATCCATTAACTAAGTTCTAGCACCTGACAGGCTTCCAGACTGCCCATCAGCTTTACTGCCATGATGAGATTTCCTCATAGTATCTGCTCTGTTTAACAAATGCCTATTGTGATTAAAGGACTCAAACTCTTCTGTAACATTACATTATAGTGCAGTGTAATACAATATAATATAACACACTATTTTATATTATAATACAGTAAAATGCACTGTAGTATAATATTGAATGGCATGCATTATAACAGTATTTTGTATTAAGGTACAAAAAAATTAAAGTATACTTTAATGTAGCATGGAATAGTTTAATAAAATATAGTATGTTATTACACAGCATAGTATAATATATAATACATTAAACCATGGCAAGTGTGTAACTCCTGTTTCAAGTAGCTTGGCTAGATGAATCAGATTTCTTAAAAGTATAACATTTTAAGACACACCCTGCCATTCCATTGTCCAGATTCTTTTTTTTACAAATTTTTAGTATTTTTTTTCATTAAATTTATAGTACAGTATCACATTTGTTACACCTATTAAAATAAACACTCCTCTAAAGCATATACAAAAATATAAATCCATAAGTTTCAAGTCTTCGAGAAAGTAACATAAAAGGTAACTAAGTGCATATAAACATAGTCATTTGAAACATACAGCCCCTAATAATACACATCCATCTCAGCGAAAGTACCCAGTATGTCATACATCATTGTTTGCTTCCTACCTTCCTTTGTTCAGTTGTTTGCTGCCTTCTTCTCCTCATCCTCCATGTATGATCGTATTTTGTCTTAATTTCACTTTATTCCTGTTGACCTAGGTTATCATCACTATCCTGTAACTTGTTTTCATATTATTAACTCTAATTATGCAGTCCTTCCATATTATTACAGCTTTCCATCACTTTGTAGTGAGGTCTCCCAACTATTGCTTACAGCAGCATTTGAAATGTCTCTCTCTCTCTCTCTGTTTAATGCAACTTCCCTCAAGACCTAACAGCATACATTTCCAGTCTCTTGGGACTAGTTTTGTGAATGATATTGTCCAACTTTAGAATGCATGTTACTAGAATAGGTTAAAACATACAGTGAGAATGGAGGGGGGAAGGAAGTGTGTAGGGCATTAAAAAAAAAAAAAAAAACAAATAAAACTGGACAGAAGAATAGATGGTCTGAGCACCCAGGATGCCCTTAGGATCCACGACTGGCCCCAGCAATACCAGAATATGCCTGTTTTTGGAGGATGTCCAGTAGACCTGGCATGGACATGGGACACTGAAGGCCGAGCTGGAGCAAATGGAGTCTAAGAGATAAAAAAAATCACCTTCCCAGCATCCCTAGTATGCAGTTCGTCAGCTTAATGGCCCAAGAAGTCTATTCAAACCTTCCACTCTGACTTTCCGGTGTTTTAGAACCTACACCAATTTTGGAAAATAAAAGTAATAACTAAAAAATATAGAAATGCACTTCTCAGCAAAGAAATTTAAGACAGCAACATCTCTCCCCTAAACAAACTCATAACCTACCACAACTGTATCCAAAAAAGACACTTGTGAACCAGCCACCAATCCCAAACTTTAATGCAAGATAAAAATACTCAGGCACGAATGGTTATCCTAGGTTTTGTCCCAACTCTAGAGACTTCATCAGAACAATGAACTCTCCTGAAACATACGTATTTATATACACCCACCCAATTAACAATCAACCAATAAAATCAAATTCCACTTAAAACTGGAGCTATCTCTAAAAGAGATGTACCAATAAGCTTACATAACATGCAAAATACACATACCAAAAACCACAACATATTATGAAAAATGTTTAAAAGTTTTAGAAACATTAAATGTCAATCAAAGAAAATATATATATTAATTGGAAAAGACACTCTAAGTTGCCAAATGTTTAAACAAGTTAAACAAGTTAAACTAAATATTAAATATTGAACTATAAAAACCTTTATCTAAAATTCGTTTCATTTCCTTCCTAAAATATTTTTCAATTTAAGAATAGTGGTAATACTCAAACCATCGTTGATGCCGGGGTAATTAAGGGCATCTAACCTTAACTGCCATTTCAACTCGCTGATGTCCAAGTGTACATCCAGTGTCTTCCCCTGAATGTCAAATCTAATCTGCTGAAGAACACAAAACTTAAAATGATGTCCCGGATACTCACAAAGGTGCCTAGCCAGTGCATTAGTCGATCTAAGGTGTTTGATATCTAACAGATGTTCATTCACCCATTTCCTGAAGTGTCTAGCAGTTTTTCCTGCATAAAACGCAGGACATACTTCACATTTGGCCAGGCAAACCACATTCTTAGTCTAGCAGTTGTAATGGCCATCAATAAAACTATGATGTTGGTTCACTTTTATGTGTTTACCTGTCTCCAATATATTCTTACAGGTACTACATCTTCCACACTTGTAACTGGCAACTGATGACTTAATCCATTCTCCAAAAGCTCTTTAAAGGATCTGTCTTTACTAAATACAATAACTAGGGCTCCCCCCATTTTTGCTTCCACATTTTTGTCCAACTTCAAAACACCCCAGTTTTTCCTAATCATTTTAGTGAGCCATTTGGCTTCCAGATTGAAGGTGGTTACAAAAAATATCCCATCATTCCTCATTCTATAGCTATTCGGGCCACTGTGGTCATTGACACCTTCCCTAAGTTCTCTTGCCATTCCCACAAGTATGGCCTTATATGTATCTCTTTCTCTTTTACTAGTGATTTTATCCCTCAGCCCCATACACAGATTCTCGGGATACCCCCTTCTGATAAACATCTTCATCATGAACTCCATCTCATTCCTAAAATCTTGGTCGTCACTAACCATCCTGGCTGCCCTCACCATTTGTCCTTTCACAATAGATCTTTTTTGATGGTGAGGGTGCCAACCAGTATAATCTAAATAAGAGTTGGAAAAGGTGGCCTTTCTATGAATTTGGACTTCAAACACTTCAAATTCCTGTCCACTACAAAACCAACATCCAAATAGGTTATTTTATCAACACTATATTCATAGGTAAATTTAAAAAAATCAACTGTCTTGTTGATGCACTCCAAAAATAGTTTAAGTTGTTCAACTGTCCCTTTCCACACAATGAAAATGTCATCCAAAAATCGCGTATACTGCTTAATGCGCCTTTTGTACACACTAGTAAAAAACTCTTGCTCCAAAAATGACATGACATAATTGGCGTAAATGGGGGCACAAGCTGCCCCCATTGCTACGCCTGCCACCTGCTTGTAAAAAAGCCCCTCAAAATACAAAAGGTAACCTAGGTTAACCATTCGTGCCTGAGCATTGTTATCTTGCATTAAAGTTTGGGATTGGTCACTGGCTCACAAGTGTTTTTTTTTTGAACATCTCACCCCTGACAAGAATGAATTCCAAAGAATGAAGCCTGAGTACATGCATGTTGCAAAGTCATTGTCATGTTCACCTTTTTGACTGTAATGCACATCTTCCATGGCCAAAATGGCCTATGAAGTTAATCACAGCAATACAGTCAATTTATTCAAAAGGTATTTAAGCTTCTTTGATTTAAATAAGCAAACTATTTTATATAAAAAATAAAAAAAATAAAAAACTTTCTGGTGTGGTTGCATGTTGAATCTTTCTCATAGCAACCAGTCCAGCAAGACTTGTTACTTAAGTATCTGATATTTCAGTAAAGTACAGCACAGTACATTATAATTAAGTAAAGTATTTTAAAATAAGGTATAATACAGTATGGTTTCATCTAGTATAGTTACAAGTATACCATAGTATAGTTGGTATCAGACTTGCTGTCTAGCTGTGTACCCTTTTTCCCATTTTTATAGACTGATACTTTCTACACTTAATAGAGCTAACAGTCAATATCTGGAATATTTCTAGACAGATATAGTTCCAACTGATGTATCCTATGCATTCCCAAGGCAGTGGATCAATATCTTTTGTTATCACTAATCCAGTGGTAGAAGTTGCACTTGGAAATGTGTTCTTCCTGTACGTTGGCTACCATGTGAAATCGTATGATTGTTTTCACTCTCTGATAAGCAGTACTCTAAGCCGTAGTACAGCAAATGCTCTGGCAGGCAGACAAGGATACTTTAAGGTACAATGCCAGAGATATTACATTGGTGCAATATCCTTCTTAGAGAGAGACAACTAGCTGGCTGTTGGAATACATACTTCAGAAATGATTGGTTCCTCTAATGTCTTCCAGACTCCTGCCTGACATGTATAGGAGGTGTTAATTTATTTTTATTGAAGAAACCGAGTAAGATATTAACTTACAACTGGCAAGCAGTATTGGTATTAAATGCAAGTTTCCACACTTTTATGGAAATTTTAACAACAAGAATTATGTTAATCATAGATTAGATGATTTATGTTAAGTAATCTTGTTCACTTCCAGGCAACCTAATTATAGACACTTTGATTTCGTAATGTAAATAACAGAAGAAATTAAACATAGTTCTCTTTGATGGCTTTCCATTCAAGTTAAAAAAATCCAAAGGTTTTGATATTGTATACTGTTACATTATTTCTTTAAAGTAGTTTGTGTTTTTTTTTTGTGGGCTATTATATCAGTTTATCTTCCAGATTCAAAAGTGATATAAATTAATGTTTGTCCTGGTACTCTATATATTTTGCGTTGCTAGGACAGGGGTGTTTAGTAAAAACAGATTTAGATGCCATTATGTCAAACAAATCTGTGTGTTATTTCTTCAAAAACATTTAGTCAGATTACTTTCTTTTTTTACCGCAAAAAATATATGCCCTGATTGGAATCATGATCTAAAATTATCATGTGTTCTGAGTCTTTATATTTACAATTCACTGTATTGGTGGTATCACAATTATATAAGCACTTAGATTAGAAATAAGGATTCTTAATTTCACAATTATTTGATTAGCCATGAGGATAAATGACGCCAAAGTATCTGAACTTTTTTTGCAGAGCAAAATTGGAGATACCAGAGATCTGTTAGTCCCATTACAGTGACAAACTATATTAAATTAACCCCTGGGAAAACAAAGACTCAGCATATTTTCACTATTACAAATTCTTCCTTTTCTGTAGTTGAGTTATACTGCCAGTTCAAACAGAGAATGTAACTCATCTGAGCATATGGATGTTTAATAGCAGTAGTTCAGAGAAAAAGCTGTGTATTTCTTAGCTTCCTAGTTGTAATAGCACAGTAACTGGTGAACAAAGGATGGGATTTGTGCATGGTTTTCACACTGAGTGGATTGGAGAGTATAAGACAAAGATCACCTGACTTACAAAATAGCCAGTGCTGAAAAAGCTTTCTCTAAAAATACACCTTCCACTTGGAACTAATTCCCAAAGAAAATAAGGCAGCTGAACACGCTTACTACCTTTAAAGGTACAACAGCATGCCTGTAAGTACTTCAGAGATGTGGGCTCAAAAGTTCCTATAAAGCAAGGAACAATTGTCTTCCAGTCAGTGGCTTAATACTAATTAAGCTCTATCATTTGCATTAAATGTGTCTTTGGACTTGAACTGTAAGCTAATCTGCTCTGTGAGTAATGGACTGTAAGTACCAGAATATTCTAAATGACCTGTTTGTTAATGAAAATTCTATACTATTCTGTATCTGCAGCTATGCTACTGTCAATGCTTATGTAAATTTCTATATAAATAGTTCTACATTCTGTAGTTTCTTAAGTTGTGTTGTCTGGCCTCTGTTGCCCAGGTTGTGTCTGAAAAGAGTCCCTGGACCAGTTCACCTACCCAGTTAACAAATGTTAAATAAAGAAAGAAAGAAAAAAACTACAGGATTGTAGAGTGGTCAAAACAGCACAGTATGTATGTACCACATGGTAGTGAGTGCATAATGACATGGGAATGAAAAATCTGGACACCATACAAATAAGCCACATGGATTATGCAGATTGAAGAAACCAAAAATGATGAACAGATCTAGAGACTTATAAATTGTCAGCACTGCACATCATTGTGCACCAGCCGGAGACTTATTAACTGTCAGCACAGGACATCATTGTGCACCATTCAGAGACTTATTAACTGTCAGCACTTGTGCACCAGCCAGAAACGTATTAACTGCCAGCACTGGACATCATTGTGCACTATCCAGTGACTTATAAACTGTCAGCACTGCACATCATTGTGCACCATACAAAGTCTTATTAACTGTCAGCACTGCACATCATTGTGCACCAGCCAGAAACTTATTAACTGCCAGCACTGCACATCATTGTGCACTATCCAGTGACTTATAAACTGTCAGCACTGCACATCATTGTGCACCATATAAAGTCTTATTAACTGCCAGCACTTCACATCATTGTGCACCATACAGAGACTTACAAACTGCCAGCACTCTACATCATTGTGCACCAGCCAGAAACTTATTAACTGCCAGCACTGCACATCATTGTGCACTATCCAGAGACTTATAAACTGTCAGCACTGCACATCATTGTGCACCATATAAAGTCTTATTAACTGTCAGCACTGCACATCATTGTGCACCATACAGAGACTTATAAACTGCCAGCACTGTACATCATTGTGCACCATATAAAGTCTTATTAACTGCCAGCACTGCACATCATTGTGCACTATCCAGAGACTTATAAACTGTCAGCACTGCACATCATTGTGCACCATACAAAGTCTTATTAACTGTCAGCACTGCACATCATTGTGCACCATACAGAGACTTATAAACTGCCAGCACTGCACATCATTGTGCACCATACAAAGTCTTATTAACTGTCAGCACTGCACATCATTGTGCACCATACAGAGACTTATAAACTGCCAGCACTGCACATCATTGTGCACCATACAAAGTCTTATTAACTGTCAGCACTGCACATCATTGTGCACCATACAAAGTCTTATTAACTGTCAGCACTGCACATCATTGTGCACCATACAGAGACTTATAAACTGCCAGCACTGCACATCATTGTGCACCATACAAAGTCTTATTAACTGTCAGCACTGCACATCATTGTGCACCATACAGAGACTTATAAACTGCCAGCACTGCACATCATTGTGCACCATACAAAGTCTTATTAACTGTCAGCACTGCACATCATTGTGCACCATACAGAGACTTACACACTGCCAGCACTGCACATCATTGTGCACCATATAAAGTCTTATTAACTGTCAGCACTGCACATCATTGTGCACCATACAAAGTCTTATTAACTGTCAGCACTGCACATCATTGTGCACCATACAGAGACTTATAAACTGCCAGCACTGCACATCATTGTGCACCATACAAAGTCTTATTAACTGTCAGCACTGCACATCATTGTGCACCATACAAAGTCTTATTAACTGTCAGCACTGCACATCATTGTGCACCATACAGAGACTTATAAACTGCCAGCACTGCACATCATTGTGCACCATACAAAGTCTTATAAACTGCCAGCACTGCACATCATTGTGCACCATACAGAGACTTAGAAACTGCCAGCACTACACATCATTGTGCACCATACAAAGTCTTATTAACTGTCAGCACTGCACATCATTGTGCACCATACAAAGTCTTATTAACTGTCAGCACTGCACATCATTGTGCACCATACAGAGACTTATAAACTGCCAGCACTGCACATCATTGTGCACCATACAAAGTCTTATTAACTGTCAGCACTGCACATCATTGTGCACCATACAGAGACTTATAAACTGCCAGCACTGCACATCATTGTGCACCATACAAAGTCTTATTAACTGTCAGCACTGCACATCATTGTGCACCATACAAAGTCTTATTAACTGTCAGCACTGCACATCATTGTGCACCATACAGAGACTTATAAACTGCCAGCACTGCACATCATTATGCACCATACAAAGTCTTATTAACTGTCAGCACTGCACATCATTGTGCACCATACAGAGACTTATAAACTGCCAGCACTGCACATCATTGTGCACCATACAAAGTCTTATTAACTGTCAGCACTGCACATCATTGTGCACCATACAGAGACTTATAAACTGCCAGCACTGCACATCATTGTGCACCATACAAAGTCTTATTAGCTGTCAGCACTGCACATCATTGTGCACCATACAGTGACTTATAAACTGCCAGCACTGCACATCATTGTGCACCATTTTGAATGCCACCATTTGCGATGTGCATGACTGGAATGATGCTAAGAATAGTATCAGCAGCAGCATAGCAGCTTGTGTTGGGAGATGCTGTTGGAGTCATTGCCTTATGTTTTTCATGTTGTGGTCATCTGTGCCACCAAAGTACATACAGACAGCACCACGTCACAAAGCACCACACTCTACACTGTCTTTAAGTGGACAGGGATACTAAGGGATTTAGTTGAATTTTGTTGCCCAAAAGAGAAATCAAGGAATATGTATGGTATGCTTATTTCTATGAATACAAAGGCATGTATAGCCTTAACTGTCTTAGCTATTGGAACCTTCCATTGATGTGCAGGGGAAATTTGGGAGATTAAGAACCAGGGCAAGCAGCAAAAAACAGCCGGAAACAACTGTCAAACAATCCACTTTATTACTAAGTGGATTCTGTCACTTATTAAACTTAGGCACAGGACTTTATTGGAGTAAAGTTAGACAGTAAGGTAGGGCAGCTAATTAAAGTTTAAAAACACCAATCACAGAGCAGATGTAATGATGGTTTGAATGTTTTAGGGATATTATAGGCATTAGCCTTGCAAATCCTAAGTAATTTTCTTAATGTAGTGCTATAACATATGAAATAATGTATCCAGTTCACCAGTACAGCAAAGGCCAGAACCATTACCATGCAGGACTTTTATGACATAGCCCACTTCCCTGACATCTTGTAAACCAAATATTGTGTACATGTTACTGTTATTGCCTCAGACAATCCATAAGGTCTGAGATGCATCAACAGGAAGGTCCATAGGTTCAAAGGTAATTACTAGGTGAGCTGCCCTTGAGAGGCCATTTTAAGGCTAGCCAATTTCCTTTTCAGAAGTGAGATTCAAACCCTATACCTTTTGTCTGTGAGGTAAACCCCTTAAGTATTATGCCAATCTGAACCACTCTAGGTGCATTCCCTGAGCTGCATGTGATCTGTAATGTACATGGCATTATTTATAATATGTTAATTCTTTACCTGGTTGGTAGTAGGTGCACACACATGCTACATAGACAGGTCCATGCTCACAGGTTACATGCAAGTAATGAGCATGCTGTATATGATACGCCGTGTGTTACAGATGATGCCTGACATGCTCCAGAGCACTTTTTGATGATCTCAGTGGAAACATGAAGCATCGCTATGGCTGACTTATGGAAGGCTTCTCATTTCTGGACATCTCAGGAGGGAACTTGCACTGCCGACATGGGAAGCAATATATCTTTTGAGTTTCTCATGCTACACAACATGACATTGTACAAACAAATGCAGTAGCAGGTAAACATCCTGGCAGGGCCTTCTATACAAGTCATGGCAGCAGTAGAAGGATGGGGTGGAGAATTGAGGGGAGGGCATGCAGCAGCAGTACTTCAGGTGATGCAGAGTTGGGTACACAGCTTTGCAGCACAGGCAAAGGGATGGAGTCTAGTCCTTAACTTTGGGCCATAACAAACTATGCACAGTGAAATTATGCATATAATGTAATACCAGGTTATGCAGGGCAGTGCATGGACTGGCTAAGCTGTACATCAGAGATGACCTTATGTAAGGGTGGTGCAGTGGTGCAGTGGTTAATGCTGTCACCTCACAGCAAGAGGTTCTCTGGTTTGATTCTCGGCTGGGGTGCCTTCTGTGCGGAGTTTGCATGTTCTCCCTGCATTTGCGTGGGTTTCCTCAGGGTAATCCAGTTTCCTCCCACATTCTAAAGACATGCTTCTGGAGCATTTCTCCCCAGGCCTCCGCTGAAAACAGGATCTGTGGAAACTAGTCGGACTTTCCCGGTCAACAAATGTTAAATAAAAAATAAATAAATAAAAAAAATAAAAAATGTACAGGGGTAGGCAAGGTACAGACATCATCACTTGCACAGGTGAGAGATGCAGCTTCAGGTTACTGCAAAATTATAATATGAGGTAGGGTCATGAGGGATGAAAGTTAACACATAGTCAAGGATATTTTGAGGGGTCAGGGATCGTGTCTTCCAGTGAAAGGGCTGAGCTTTAGGACCATTACCACTGCCACCATGTTGACTGGCCTATCAGGGCTCAAAGTGGTCCATAGCAGAGAAGGTAAAAAACTACAGGACCATGTACATCCACCTCGAGAGAGCATAATTTCTTTTGAGTCTGATGACCCCTGTCACCCGTGGCATGGATAACATTCACAAGTGGAGGTGGCAAGCCATTTGCCAACAGGTGTCTGTCATGCTCTCCCCTCAGTGGACTTTGTAATGATTTGTGATGGGCTATGCCAAACTATCTCCTGTCTTCACCATCCCATGGCCACAGAATGTTGTTATTCCTGTGGTACTTTACCAGATAGGACTCTTTTCTGGGTTCTGAGAAGCTCCCTGTAAAGACACTTTACAACCACTCAACTTCAAAACAGAGGAGTTTTGGTAAACAGTGTTTCACAAAATTGTACTGATGCCTGATATTATGCCAATAAGGCCAGTTAGAGTAGCATTAGCATGCATGACTGCCTGTAATCTGATTCCAGTAATCGTGGGTTATCCATGACAGCATGAGTCATAGTTCCACTGAGTTCTTCTATGTTGCATGATCCTTGATTCTCCATTATGTGATTGTGCACATGGAACTACCATTTTTTCTTTGGATAGAATGGACTGGTCATCTTTGGATAGGCCAGACTGTCATGGCTACTTTAATATCTGAGAAATGCAATATTTCAACCTGATGACTCGGTAAGATTGGATAATACTGTTTTACCTCTACAGGAACTTCAAGAAGTGGTTCCTGGGCAGTAATGATGGTCCATTAAGGAAAGTTAATGTCTGGTATAATGCTAGCATTAGCACTGAGTGATACCACTGGCATCACCCATTCTGATGAGCTAAGCTGGCATTTATTCATTGCCCTGAAGCTTTACCACCCTGACCTGCTTCACCAGTGGAGGTTCAGAGAACAGTGCCAGAAATGTACTGTAGGCATTTTTTCAGTACCATTGTCTTTGATTGCTTTAATATTATACATGTAAACTTAACATAAATACTTTGTTTTCTAGTGGCAGACAGGTGGCAATTAACATGGTTGTGGCTACTACAGAAGGCAGGATAGCCTCTCCAGTCTGTCGTGGCATGTATGTGTTGTATGGCAGTCCACTTCACATCTGCACTGGAGTTAAATTGTCATGTTTATCTGATAATCTTTTCCTAGTCTGTCATCATTCTACAGGTACAGTTCTTGTGGAGGAAGAGGGGCAGGAGTGAGACAGGCTTATTTTCTCCAAGCTGCTGCATTGCATGGTAGAACTCCAATGCCCATCAAGTCTTCTTCTCAGCAGCAGGAAAAGTGTCCTCTGATAGAGGTGACCTGAAGGAGTCATTAGTGCCCCCCGTGTCTGCCTCTCCCAAAGGTGGACAGCTTATTTCACAAAATTAGTTGCAGAGGCTGTGTATTGGTGGGATGTGCTACCAGCATGACACCTATAATGGTGACATTATTGAACACCTTCTTCCATAGCTGGTAGAGTCACATGACCAGCAAGACCTATCCATTAAGTCCATATCATCAACTACCAAGGTGAGTATTACCTGGGTCTGTTGCCATGTGTGCAAGCCTGGTAGCCAGCAATAACAATGCCCTTGTCCCACCCTCACACCATTCTGCTATGTCTCCATACCTGTGTGTCCTCACCACCTTTTATGTTTATTTTTCCACTGTCATTGTCTGTATTCTATTCTTCTCTGTTTTTTTTTTCTATTCTTTCCACATCCATCTTTCAGTACCTTTCACACCTACCCTTCTTTTGTAAAACTAACAAAAATGCATTTTTCTATAGGAAAAAAATATCTTTTCTCCCTCCAACCTTTCATACCTTATGGTCAGCCTTATGTGTTTCCTCTAATTGTTGTTGTCCACTTTCCATTTTATTGCGTACTCTATTTCCTCCCTATTTATATGCTGAGCAGGGTTGCCACTAGGCAACAGTTGTGTTGCTGTTGGTCATTAAGCTCAGCTTTGTTGCCTTTCTTGTACTAGCTGGCACTAGCTTCAGCTATTACATTGCATGCATGAGAGTGCATTAAGGTACCATCTGTTCCTCTTTATACATTATAATTTTGGCTAATAGGACCTGCAGAAATATGAAAAAACAAATGTCCTGAGATTTTGGGACAAAATATTTATTTTGTTTCTGCTAACAGATACATAAAATATCATAAATATTTATTTTTATTTTTATCCTGAAACACTTTAACTTTACATAAAAAAATCAAATTATGTAAGAATAACTGTATTTTTTTCAAAAGAAGTGAAGCCCTGTTCTTTGCACTGGTTGGGTAAGTGACCTGCATACTGCATCCATGCATGCCACAATAGTACAATATACTGACAGTTCTGAACTTATTTACACAGCCAAAAAATATATCAAGTCTACAACTCACCCAAAAATCTTTCACCTCAATCAAAACGTGTCATAAGCTCCCAGCTCCCTATAAACCCCAAGAAAACCAAACTAATGCTGTCCATTCTAAACAGTTTAACACTGTAACACCCTCAAAAATCTTTTCTCTATAATCTCTAAGAACAATACAAAATTGAAATAGAAACACAAAGTAAACTGCTAGGAGTTATCATAGATAACTAAATGAAATTTGATCATCATATATCATAATTAATAAAAAACACATCAAAAAGTAGTCAGTCTCTAAAGCTATAAACATGCCCTCATAGCCACAACTATGAGAAGTGTTGTGACATCTTTCCTTCTCCTGACCCTGTTATATGCATCTTCAGTTCTAATTAACTTAAGTTCCTCCATAACCCTAAAACTCCATCAGTGCTATAACAAAATAGCCAAGTTTGCTGCAAATGTCTCATAGAACCCATTACTGCCTAGCTCTTAAACCCCTAAACTGTCTACAAGTCTCACATGTACTTACATATGCAAAACTACTAACAGTTTGAAAAATAGCTCTTAAAGCAGAACCATGTCCATGTCCTGAATCTCTGATAATCCTCAAACTGAGCTCTGTGGTCTTGAGACAAATGGCTCCTTACCATAACTAAATCAAACAGAACCATAGCTAGGGCGAGACAAGAAGGCCAGTGGCTCTGGGCACAAAGAGATGGATGGGCGCAATAGGCCATCCATAATCCCAATCAGTCTTTAGTGCAATACCGGCTTTGTAAAGCATTTGCAGTTAATCCTGAGCACAGCAGCACTCTGTGTAGTCTAAACTCTATATATGTAGCAAGCAGTTTGCTACAGTTTAAAAGAAGAAAAGATTTTTTAATGTGCTTTTAATGTGTTAAATGTGTGGAAGGAGGGTCCAGAGCACAGCACAGAAATGGATCTGGATGTCTGGGGCAGGACTGGGTGGGGTGTGTCATGCATCTGGCCACCTAGTTGTTTGGCCACTACAGGGAACAGTGGTATTTTTTCTTTCTTTTTGCTTTTCAATGGAAAAGCTGGGGGGAGGTAGAACTAGCTGTAATGAGCCGATGGTGGTATAAGGTAGGAGAAAATGCAGTAGTTGAACATTTCTGAGAGCATCATAGCAGTTATGCATTCTGCTTTATGCAAGTGGCAACTTATATTTAATTATGGTTAATTGTTAATAGGAGTAGATCTTTTACGTAAGGCCTTTAGAACTTAATGGGCTGTAACAAATTCTGAGGAGAAATTGTACAAATCAATGTGTTTAGAAAACCATATTAATAAAGGTAAATAGACTGAACTTATTTAAAGTCATAAGGTGGAGCTTTAAAGCGATGGTGCCATCTTCTTTACTATATGGCATGAAGACCATTTACAACTGTATGAATAGTTCATGGTTTATCTTGCTTCAATAATTTTCACTACACAAATGAGATTAAAGAAGCCCTTAACAAGATGTGCAATTAATGTATACCATCTTTGCTGGACTACACATGTATGTGTTTGCATGGGTATAAAATGAATGCATATCTATGCATGTTTTTTACATGTCTGTGTGTGTATATGTACATATTTGTTTGTGTATGTGTGTATACATATATAAAATGTACATACAGGAATGTAAACATATGTGTGCATGTCTACTGACCCTTTTAATCCATGACCTTGATGCATACGACAATAGAATGTTAAATACAAGATCTTAACATTGTTAATGTCTAAAGTGTAGCCTAATTGGTTATGCGATATAACAAAACTTATATATGCAAAGTGTCAGATGAGGAGCAGGTAGCACACTCACCTTTCGTACTGGAAGATCAGAAGTCTGCAGGTTATATTTCTATTCCAGGTGGCTGGATTGCTGACACAACTCTACAGCATTAGTGGGTGGTGCACTCCTCTGTGTGGATCCTTCAAATTAAATGTTGAACTGATGTCCAAACTAACTGAGCTAGTGGTAGCTCAGGTGGATATAAAACATCCCACATTACAAAAAAAAAAAAGAAAAAAAAAAGTAGGGCAAGTTCCATGATGCTCAGATCAAATTTTCCAAAGTAGTATAAATCTCTCCTCAGGTATCCTCTAAAAAGAGGGCACTAAAATAATAAGACTTACCTTGTTAAGCAAGGATAAATAAAAGACAAATCGGAAGAAATTGTTGTAAGAGGAATAATATGAAACAGGGAAAAGTATAAACACATTTCTCAAATGCATAATTAACAAATAACAGTTGTATGTAAAATGTTTTGTTTTCAGTACACACATTATAGCAGTGTGCGTAGATGAAACCATAATAAGGTCCATAGTGAATTAATATCCAGCAGCAAGTGCGATTAATGTTTTAACTGGCATTATGAAAGTGGGTACACTTAGTTTTATTATATAAATATTTACTTAAAGCCAGTTCAAATGCTTACAATGTTTGGTTATTCTAATATCATTTGCAATTACTGTTGATTGATATACTGTACAATTGCACTTATGTTTATGCATGCACTAGATAAGTCACTAGCTCCTTGTGCATGAACTAAATAAGTCACTAGCTCCTTGGGCATGCACTAGATAAGTCACTAGCTGCTTGTGCATGCACTAGATAAGTCACTAGCTCCTTGTGCATGAACTAGATAAGTCACTAACTGCTTGTGCATGCACTAGATAAGTCACTAGCTCCTTGCAGTTTGATATCTTGTGTTGACTGAAGTAGCTGACTGCTGCTTGAAACACATACTACATTGCCTTTTAAGCATACACATGTAGCCCAAGATTGTGCAGCTATTCCCCGTGTGTCAGCATAATATGACTCAGAAGAATTACTTATTTTCCATCAAGCAGGTGATAAGTTGACAACTGAAGACATTTTCTACTTAGTTCATGTCAATGTTGTTTCTTCTGTCCCATACTCTACTTTGAACTATTCCTTACTAATCTAATGCAGCTCCACTGTATGCAAGCTTTGCCTTTCTCACTTCATCACTCAGCTACAGTCACACCATCCTTCCCCTCCACTACTAAAGCAGCCTTAATAGAACTAACAGTTTCTCTCACTACACTCTTCCAGCTATGATTCTCACACAAATAAGTCTCTTTCTTAATTCATTTCCTCTTACTTTCACTTTCCCTCCTTCTCTGTGACTCCATTCCCTTAGCCAACCAACACATCCCATTCTCAAGACAACCAAAAACAAACTGTGTAAAAATCAGTCCACCAGCATGCACACTGAATTCCCACCCTGGACCAACGTACAGCACCAGAATCCAGTACCATATGCAACAGTATCTCTTATAACACTATCCTTCTCCTCTCAAAAGTTTCAAAAATACCTCCTCAAACTCTTCTACCTGTACATAAAAATCTAGTTAGCCATTGACATACAAACAAACCACGGACTTTCTGCTGCCCACATCAATCAAACTCTAATTTAATAATAATTAATATTAAAAATTTAAAAGTTGTTAACATTTGCAGCATCAGCAAGAAATGTACAATTCTTGGAGTGTGGCTTCATACTGGACAACCTCATATAGTTGTCCTGACTGAAAAGCAGTTAAAAATAAATTATGTTCCTCACAATAATAACATCAAACTGTATAATATCATATAATAATAGACCAGGGCCTAGAAACAGAGGAGGAACAGCTGTGCTGATCCAAAAGAACTCATTTAACAATATTGTTCAAATCTTAAACTCAAATACCACAAATAATAATAGGCTTAAATTGGATAATAGCCTATGACCCTTATGGAGGACACACACACACACACACACACACACACACACACACACACACACACACACACACACACACACACACACACACACACACACACACTTGTATCTAGAAATAGCATACATCACCACCTTCCTCATTCCTTGCCCTGCAACACATCCTTCTTATCATGTACCCTTCCAGTATCCCTCACCACTCCATAATCTTGGTCAACTCCATGAAGAGAATCCTAAACAATAGTGACTTGATAAATAGTCAAAATTCCACTAGACTAAACTCTCAAAATTAGATCTCATTCTGACCAACATAAATAACAGATGACTAAAAGTAAGCATACTACCAAATTAACTCCGTGACCACACTCCTCTATACTCACAATCTGGTCCTTCAAAACACAAAAAAGACACCCCCAAATATTGGCTTTCCAATCCATATCATAAGCAAATCAGTATCTGTTAAAATACTTGCATGAAACAATTAACATAAAATATTTATTAAAATAAAATAGAAACTAATTTTAATTGGATTGTAGTAAATGAGTGTCAAGAGTAAGTGGATATATAAAGGAAGCTGCTGTGTTGTTATGTAGTTCTGAGGAAGTCTGTTTTGAATAAAACACAGAAGTGCTAACTTTACATTGAGGCGATTCTTTTAGTTTGGTGATTCCATCCATGGTCCTGGCATTTCTACAGTTTATTCTGATTTGGAATTTTGCATTTCATAAACTGGCAGCTGTTTTCACAGTGGTGGTTGGTATTCCCGGCAAAACGTGTATCTTCTTGGTATTGGCTGAGAGCTACTCTTTACAATGATGCAAACCTCACAGTTGGTTTAATCTTCTTATTGACCAAATAGCAGTTAATCTAAAACACAAACTTTCCAAACTCACAAAGAAAATTTTGAGGCCAAATGGTTTGCATCACAGATAAAAAAGCTAATGGTTTCCAATGACCGAACTTGGTCTAAATGGAAACAAACCCCCCAAGATAACAACCTAAATTGCATTTATCAAAAATTTTGAAAATCTACTAGAATAACTATGAATTCTGCCAAAGCCAGCTATTGCTATAATAAACAAAATGTCTTCTAACCTCTCCCAAACATTTTGAGGTAACTAAAACTCTTAATTGGGAACATCATTGACCCATACCCTATACCCCATCTAACTACACCTCCAAAAACAGTCTAGATCTTTCTAGAAATTACATGTACTTTCTCCTAAAAACAATTATTTGAAATTAATTTTCCTCACTTAATCTATTCTTTACCCAGATGATGATAATACCACAAACCTTCACCTCCTAACAGTTTCTCGCCTCCTTCTATTTTAGAGAGATTACAGTAAAATAAATGAAATATTACTAAATAAAGTTAACAGCACCTTCAGCACAGAAACCTCAATTTCACCCATTTTTTTAACTGGCATCCACTTTCATTGATACACTCTCACCTTCACATTTAACCAATCTATTTCCCATATTGGTCCAGTTTAAGCACTGCATTATCATCCCATTTCTAAAAGTCACTTCTCAAAAGACTGAAAAGATTACAGTCCAATTTCAAACTTGTAGCCACTAGCAAAAATATTTAATAAATAATTTACAAACAACTATTTGAACACATAAACAAGGTATGCTCAGTGATAAACAACACAGTTGCTGAAACACATTCAGCTTAATGAACACTTTATATACAACTACTAATACCATATATAACAACATGGATGACATCCAATTAACTGATGGCTTTTTCATTGACATTACAATAATCTCTGAAGCAGCAAAACATCCTGTTTTTCAATAACCTAACAAAGCTGAACTTAAACTTTAGGAGCAATGTTATTCAGTGGTTTAAAACATCCATTTAAACACAGCCTTCTAGATTCTTGCAAACAATTCCCTCTCACGTAATGTAATCTGAAATACGTACTGTTGTTCCAAAAGGATCCATATTAAGTCTACTGCTTTTTTCTCCTTTTATTAATGACTTACCAAATGACCTTCACATTTTTAATGTAATAATATATGCTGATGATCTCCAAACTAATCTGCAGTCCTCTTTCTATTAACTTTATAACTAGACATATGATAATAAGCTCCCTATAAACCCTAAAGCATCTAATGGTATTGTGCTTGCCATCTCTCAAAAGCTTCTACATCTCTCCCCTTTAATATTAAAGGACAATATAGGAAACACATTTTCATATGTTACTGAGCAAACAGATTTTGGTATAATTTCACCCTTTCGTTCAACGATCACACTAACAAAAGCATTGACCCAATTAAAGTTATGCTGTAAGATCTCCCACATTCTTTCTCATTCAGCACATTATGCCATAGTAAGAAATGTTCTCCTGCCCAAACTTAAATACTCCATCCACCCCTAATACCTCACTTAAGCTCTAGCATTCAGAAACTACAAATGACCTAAAACAAAATATGCAGATTTGTCCCATTCGCAGATGCCCAGACTCACCACTGTGTCCTCCTAAAACAATTTAAATGGTTGTCAGTAAACTTCTGCTCAGTTCTATGCTATTTAAAATTATCAAACAATGCTACGGTTCAGCCCTAAAAACTAAACCACTCATCAGAAATCAAAACTTCTCCCTTAGAGAAAATCATGAAGAAGAAATAACCCTGATCAGACTCCACTTTAATACATCTTATGCTGAAAGGGCACTCACAAAATTAGAAATCCCAGTTTGGGACCATCTTCCTTCAGACATCAAAAAACAAAAAAAAAAAAAAACAAAAACATATTAAAGGATCATCTAAATAATGATTCCTCCTACACAAGCTTCCAGGATAATGGCTTACTCCACATAAGATAGCCTTGCTTCTCTGTTAACACTGCTTGAAACTCTTATATTTAATGCTTATTTTGTTCTTTTGTATTGTGTTTGCATATTTAATTTTCACATCAATGTGCTTTATTTTGTTTTTTTTTTTCAAGTAAAGAGTTTCACTATTCAGTTTAAATATTTGTGACTGGCTATTTGTTTATTTATTTATCAGCTTAAAGGTATGTATATTGGTTATTGTGGACAGACCAGTGTTTGGTATCTGTCAAAGTGTGCTTGCTCAAAGCTGAATGCCACCATTCAAAATCTGATGGTTGGCTTATGTTTAAAGGTAAACAGTAAACTATGTTCTTTGTTTTTAAGAGGTATTTTGGCTGGAAACAGCATTATCATAAATTGAAGGGTGGAGAGATTGATGATATTAGAGAGGTATCATTTAACTACCTCATTTTCTGAGAATGTTGTTTGCATATACTTATGTGTAAAATAGTTTGTGAAGGTTTGTTTACTTCAAGTAGATTGTACTATAAGGCAGTAGACTCAGACTAATGCCAGTAAATCCTGGAGAGGAAAGGATTATAACTCAGATCTGCAGCTGTACAGGGTAAAGCATATTTGTGTGTATGGTATTTGTTATTACCCAAGGCAACAGTGTGAATTTACTGCATACCTTCAAGCCAGCCCAACTTACTTATTAACTGGCTGCAGTAGTGCAAAACAACTAATCTTGCTCATACTGTATTGTCTGTTAACACTGTGTATGATTTATATACCACATCACCTCATGTTATTTGGAGGCAGTGGCACCCATGTGTGATGTTGTCTCTCTGGACCAGTAATCAAGGAGCCCAAATTCTCATCACTGGCACTGGTGAAGGACATTCACTTGGAACAAAAATAGATACACACAGTATTTGTAGATGCAGCAGTCTGCATCAAGCACAATTTACTTTAAGAGCACACAGGAAGCACAGTCTGGGGACTGGATTTCTCTCTGTCTCTCTCCAGGGCCCCATTGAGACTCCCCACAGACAGAACTGTAGAGTTGAGTCCTCAGCTGAGTGTCCCAAGTTAAGTCCTCCATCACTGTCTATGTGAAACCAATGCTCTGTGTCCGTGCTTCAAGTAGCTGACACACACACTCTTTGAGATTTGATTTTCACACACACACACACACACACACACACACACACACACACACACACACACACACACACACACACACACACACCTGGGAAAGGTTGGCACAGATTTACTAGCTATGCCCCTCATGAAAAAGTGGCAGTTTATTGCACATACTTCTGATATTACAAGTGATACTTTTTAGTTTTTTTGTCTGTGTAGTAGGAATGGGACCTGTATTGGTGTGAGTTTCCCTGCACAAGTTTACAGTCATGAAAGAATGTCTAGTTGTTTTAGGAGTTTTAAGTAATTTGGTATTTGTATTAGTTTTAGGTTGTAGTGGTTAGTATTGAGGACTTTAGGATGAGAATAGAAGAAGATCAGTACAGAGATCAGTGTTGGGGTTATTTGGGAGAAGCTTAGGGTGGAGGGATTGAGTGGTGATCATGAGGTAATAGTTGAGGCATGCTTTTGTAGTAGTGTTGCTGGAGGAGTTCTTGGGGTAGAAAGGAGAAGAAGGAAGAGAAATGAGAGGCATGAGTAAAACCGCATGATTGGTGTAGAGCGAGATAGCTTAAATGAAAGTAGAGGTGGAATTGGGGCTGCTGGAAATGAAGCAGTTATAGGGGGTAGGTATAAGTGAAAATACTGTGGGGTGGAAGTGGGGAAAAGAGGGGGTGTGGTTAGAGTCATATGGCTGAGGTGTGGAGTGTAGCTGTAATTGGAGGGAGTTTGCAGGAGGTGGAGCTAAAGGAAGTAGAAGTTTATAAAAGAAGAGTGGGAGGTTGTCCTAGTAACTTCTCTGGAATATAAGGAATAGAGGGGTATTAAAGGCTAGAGTATAATGATTTAATCAAAATAAGAAAAATGAGGGTTTATCTGGGAAAATAAAAGGATACAATGTGGAATAGATAGTTCCTATTAGAGAGGGTGTGATTATAAATGGATATAGTGCAAAGCAGTATGGGAGGGAGAAGTAGTTGGGAATGGGGCTAAAAATTAAAACAAGAAATAGAAATGTATGTATAGAAGTAGTAAGGTGATTTGGGGAAGGATTTGGAAAAAGAGTTACAAGTGAAATGTGTATGTAAGAAGTACAATATTAGAGTAAGAGGGGTAGGTGGCAGTTGGGGTAGGGGAGCAAAACAATTCCAAATGTAGTGGGCTTCCCACCCTTAGGTCAATTTAAAGGTCAATTTATAACTAAGCACAATCACTTTAAAGCTGGAACGAGGCAATTTACAAAGAGATGCAAGTAAAACAGCTTTTCTGTCATTTCCAGAGACTAAATACCTGGCATATGCAGTATAGTCTACTGGTCAAGCAAAAGGAGACAATGGCCGATATAATAAGGGGTCCTACTTTTTTACAGAGCAGGCATGTATTTAACTGATTAAAGTTTATACACAGTAAGGTTCTTCATGATAACTATTTATTGTATTTCTCCATTTTTCTTGTTTACACTAAGCCATGCACCATGTAAATACTGGCCATAAAAAAGGGAAGTTAGGAGGAAAGAAGAAAAGCAATCTATTAAATAAACAACACTACAACATTTATTTTGTTACACATGAAATAGTTTACACAGGTCTGGATTTGAATTCTTACTCCAGTGATCCTTCAAAACACAGTAAGGGTGTCTTATCTCTCTTTGCAATCAAAACAGCTTTGCAGCAGAGAATAAAATCATTGTGCATACTGGCAACTTCAACATCATCCACAGTATTAACAAAACATGTGATAGTTGTACACTTCTGAGTTTGTACATAGGTTCATAGGTTCATAGGTAGATACTGGGCTATCTGCCTGAAGGCATATATTAGCCCTGCTACATTGTGCGGTATTCAATGCCCCTTTGGTTAGTTCCCTAAGCCCTTGATCTAACAGCTAGTACCCTTGGCCCCTATCTAGTAGACCTGTTGGTATGATCCCTGGTGTGAACTTTCTGTTACCCATCCACTCGTCAAGGTTCCTCTTGAAGAGTGATAGTGAGGGGCTCTGTCTTATGTAGATCGGGAATTTGTTCCATAGCAAGGGAAGTCTTTGCGAAGGGAATCTATCCCTCCAGCATGTTCTATTCATTGCTGTGCTGAGGTTTATATCCCTAGAGCGTGTAGCTTGAGTGAATTTGGTTTTGCTAAGATGGAGCATGTTCAACAGTTCTGGGTTGGACATGGCTCTGTATGTTAGACAGAGATGGCCTCTGAGAAGGTGGTATGCAACAGAGAAAAGCCTTAGTTTTTTTTAATTGTGCTGCATAGGGAAACTGTTTGAGGCCAGTAATCCTCTTAGTGAGGTACCTCTGTGGTGTCTCCACCTGCTGGAGATGCCTAGCCAGGTGCATTCCAATTGGTGCATTGTACTCAATAATGGGTCTGATGAGGGAAGAGTAGAGGGGCACCACTACATCCTTAGATGTTGATGCGAACCCTTTCATGATCAGATGGGTCACATAGAAGGATTTTCTAGCCACCTTGGCAACATGGTTATCAAAGGAAAGCTGACTATCTACTTGGGTCCCTAGATCCCTTATTACTACTTCAGATTTCAGGGGGTTACCTCCTATGTGGTAGTTCGTGGGTGCTCTGTTTTTTCCAAAGGGGATTACCACGCATTTTTTAGTATTTAGCTTGAGACCATGGCTTTGACACCATGCATCAGTCTAGTTAAGGCCTTTCTGGAGGATATCCATGTTGGCCGGAGACTCTATTATAGCACCCAGTTTGCAATCATCCGCAAACTTGGTCAGCCACAGCCCATCAGTGCTTGCCTGTACTTCTGAGAAGTATATGCCAAACAGGAGGGGCCCCAGGACAGAGCCCTGAGGCACACTGCTCGTTACTGGTCTGGATTTGATCATAGATCCTGCTACTCTTACTTTGTGGGATCTGTCTGAGAGCCAGTTTGTGATCCATCTTGTGATGTAAGGGTTTATGCCCAGGTTGGTGAGTTTAACAATAATACCCGAATGGGGAATGGTGTCAAATGCTTTAGCAAGGTCAAGGTAAGCCGTGTGTACCTCCTGTCCCTTATCTATAGCCTGAGTAACTGTCTCAAAGAAGTCCACCAGGTTCAGGAGACATGATCTGCCCTTGACGAAGCCGAACTGTGTGGGGTCAAGTGTTTGGAGGTTTCCAATCTCTCCATTTATGAGTTCCATAATGATTTGCTCCATTGCCTTACAGATCAGACTGGTCAGGCTTATTGTTCGGTAGTTCCCAGGGTTGGTTGTAGGCCCACCCTTGTGCAGCAGAACCACCGTTGCTGTGCACCATTCTATGGGCACATATCCTGTCGAGAGGCTGTGACTGAACAGGGTATTCAGATGCAGGGTTAATTCATTTTGGAGCTCACGTATGACACAGCCCAGGACACCATCTGGTCCCATGGAGGCAGTGTTTTTAGCTTTAGATAGAGCCTTATTAACCAACGTATCAGTAATAATTGGAGTTACAAAATCCCCTTTAATAGTAATAGGCCCTGTAGGTGGTGAGTGGGGGGGGGATTTGCACTGAACCTGTCAGCCAAGATGTTGGCAATGTCAGTGGGGTCAGTGTATTTTGTTCCATTTTGTACTAGCTCAGAACAGACCTGAGCATTGCCACTTAGGTTTTTGACATAACCATAGAAGGCCTTATGGTTATCCTTGGCATCCTTGGCAACTTTCTTTTCAAAATTGGCTTTAGTTGACTTGATGAGGGCCCTCAATTTCTTACTAAAGCTGATCAGGGAAGATTTTTCTACTTGAGATTTGTATTAATTATTAATTTCAGATGTAGTGCAATGAGTGATTACACAACCATTTATAACTATTGCTTGTAGAAATGCAGCTTCTGTCTTATCATTCTTCTCTTATCTGACCAGTAATCTGAGACATGGAGTCTGTAAGGCATTTTCCATCATTGTCCTTAAAATGTGTGAGGATATTAAATGGCAATAATATACATTTGTCAACAAATGCATGGGAGATTGGATATAACTGAATAGAAATTGTGAAATGTGTGCTGCTTACTTACATTTAAAACCTTGATATAATTACTTCTACACTTTGTAAGTCTAATCTGGCTGGCACACTCTCATAAGGTAGGATAATCTGAATTGCTGTTATGTTTTCCTTCTCACTAACAGCAATCATTCACAGTCACAATCCATTAGCAACAAACACTGAGGGACTGTCTGCACTATGTTTACATCTGCAACACAGAGAGAAGAATCTGGGATTCAGCAATTCTAAGGGGTTCCCACCTCATTTGCATTTTCATAGGGCTCACATCCCTGAAACTACACTATAAAAAGGGAACTGTGTAGCTAGGGAACCTGAAGATGAGAAGACTTGATTATCTGGTTAACAGAGAATGTTACTTAGGATTTATCTGCACAGAAGTCTGGTGATTTTGATGAGGTAGGATTGCATTTTTCAGTTATATACTGGATATGCTTGCATGTCACTGAGAAAATCATTTATGTATATATAGATAGATAGATATAGATCTATACACACACACACACACACACACACACATATATATATATATATATATATATATATATATATATATATATATATATATATATACACACACATGCATATACACATTAGGAAATGCTACTTTTATCTGTATAAATGTCTTAGAAGTTTACTGATGGCATAGGCATTTTTGTCAGGGTATTTTACTTTCTCAGATATACCGCCTTATTGACTTTCATCACAAGTGCTAATGTTACAACTGTTTTTCTCTTTACACTTTTCTATTTTTATTTTAGTGAAATGTAAATGTCCTATTTTGTCAATGACACAGGGCTGTTAGCCTTCTAGGATGGCCCATAGACACCTCTAGGGGAGTGCTGGCCACAGGTAGAGGTGAGTGGCAGTTGCATAAAATTATATGTTCAGTGGTAAATATGTACACATGTTTTTGAGACAGTTTATTTGATAGCAATCTTGTTATCTCAGGTGATCCTGATAGTAGAAGTGTAGGACTCTTACCACCTGAAGTCACAGTACTGGCAGACTCTGATGATGATGGTGGGAAAACAGAGGCACAGTCTGAGGGTGCAGAGGTTGAATCTGACACTGAGATTGACATTCATCCATCCCCTGTAATTCCACTGGACACAGCCAATAGGCCTATGCCAATCCATTACAGTGAGCTCTCAGATATTGGACAGGTGGATGATGAGACACTTGATCAGGGTAGTGTGGTTACTGTGGCTTTAGTGCCTGTTGACTCTGTCCGTAGCCAAAGTGTGGGTCTGATGCCATGCAGGAGGGTTGTTGGGGTACTCAGGGCAGGCCTGCTGTCCATTCTTCACCTAATCCAGGTGCCTTTCTGTGCCACTTGATGTATGTTGAGGGTCATCATAGAGATGCAGGTATGTTCCAGTAAGTCCTCCAGAGAAATGCTTAGGGTTGTAGATGTGGCACAGGCTGGCATGCATGACTGCCTCCATCATGTTTCTGATTCAGTAGATTGGATGAATGACATGTTGGAATGGGCAGTGTCTGTGATGGAACAGCTGCAGGGAGAGGGATGGCATATATATGGGCATAGGTCAGCCACATCATCTTGATGTTAGTCGATGTGGCCATGCCTGATCACACTCCTGTAGTGGCAGTATGTCCAATGCTCCATCAGTGGTTGAGGTGTCCACACCCAGATGTGGTTGGCCATGAGTTCATGGTCCTGGCATCCTAGTGAGAAGAGCTTGCCCAGCAAACATCACCCACATTCAGGTAGCAGCAGTGCATCTGACTGTGGGGGTGGACATGCCAGTGCAACTCCTGGCAGAGCCAGTTCTCTTGGTCGGGTATGACAATGATGAACTGACATCTCTGCCATGCACAGCTCACACTTGTCTGACATTCCAAGATGTAGAGCTAGCACAGAACTTAGCTATGTTCATGCAGACACTCACACACCAATTTCACCTGGTGGGCCCATACAGACACACACAACAAGTACATGTTTCTGCCATGAGGCTTAAAGCTCAGTCTGTCTCAATGGCCATTTGTTACTTTATCCAAATGTTTGACTGTTTCTATTTCTTACTCACATGCACTCATTTACCTTTCGTGTAACCTAGGCTTCCTGCCCCCCTCCCACACACACAACACCCTGTGCAAGTAATAACTATGCCATACCTTTGTTTTCTATCTTTTGGATTCAAAGATACATAAGCTTTGTGTGTAATGCTCAAGGTGCATAGTTGACTTAATGCTCAGTATATTTGTGTTTGTGATGTTGTTTTGCTAATTGCACTGCTTTCTTACCAGTTTTTGTAATGTGTACATGCCTTGCCCACTCTTACCGCAACAAAGCTGGATCAAGCCATGAATAAAAGTGACAATGGCTGAACAATAGGGAGATTTTTTACATGTTTTGGTTTTGCAAAGTTATACAGTTGATAGAATTAAAACAGTTTTTGCTTCAGTAGATTTAAGAATCTTAATCTTCTATGGGTGGCCATGTTGGTGCAGCGGTTAGAGTTGTTGCCTCACAGCAAGAGGTTCTCTGGTTCGATCCTCGGCTGGGGTGCCTTCTGTGCGGAGTCTGCATGTCCTCCTTGTGGTCGCGTGGGTTGCCTCCGGGTGCTCCAGTTTCCTCCCACATCCCAAAGACATGCTGTAGCTGGACTGGACACTCTAAATTGGCCCTAGGCATGATTGCCTGCATGTGCCTTCCATGGAAGGTTGGGCGCCGGGCTGGCAACTTGACACTGTAAAACTCTACTGCCAATCATGAGTGAACATGGGAAAAGCCAAAAGAAGAAGAAGTTTTAAAAATCTTCTGAGGGTTAGGAAATCTGAAACTGAAATGTGTCTCTGTTTAATGATTTTCCAGTACAAAAGTATGAGTCCAAACTGAGGGCACCCAGTGACCATCAGTAGATTTGAGAGGTATGAATGTGTGAATCTTAGATGCCTGAAGCCTATTACTTGATAGAGGACACAAATATTCACATAAGTCTTTGGCTGTCACATGGTGAAGTCATTGCTGTACAAATAACACACCTTTTACTTGCTTACATTAGCAAGTAACAACATGCAAGGATATGTCATTCATTTGTATTATTACACCATTTTTAAGGTTCATTGGTTCATAGGTAAGTACTAGGTTAACTGCCCTTGTGGACAATTTTAAACCTAGCCAATTTTAGGGTAGTGTGCTACAGGGTAGAACTCTTGCATATCTGTGGCCCTGTCCTCAGAAGTACAGAGAAAATATTTGTCGTCACTGGCATGTGGAGCATAGTATTCATAAACTGATGGAGAATCCAGAATGCTAATGCATGTGACACCCCCAGCATGTCCCCTGTTCATCTCTGAAAGGTTCCTGTAGCTAAAATTCTAAGTGCTACACATACCTTTGTCTCCACCGATATTGGTTCCCCTCAGCTTGCCCTGAGTTTGAGTTGAGGACGACAAAGGTTGCAGAGTTCCTGTAGTGTATCTCTATCCACCCTGTAGCGCTCTACAATTTCCACCTTGTGCAGATTATGATAAGGTATATGGGGTCTGAAAACTTTTCTCCTTCTTTGCCATGGTCTGTTAGCAGCAGTAGCAGCAGCAGTAGTATAGACTTCAGCCTGCTGCACATACACATGAATTAAAGCAACAGCAGCCCTTAACATTGTTTCTGTGTTGATTCCTTTCTATGGCTGTATTCCAAAAGGTTTTAGAATTTACAAGGAAAACCAGCACTGAGTCTACATAGATGCTTGACAGCTTGTTGAATAGCTCCTCTATCTTGGATTGGTTGATTAGCATGCAATTCATCTGCTTATACTGTTATTAGCATACCACAGTGTTTACCTCCAAATGCTTGGCCCCACACAGTTTGTTTTTTTCAAGGGGAGATCATGCCTGTTGAACTTGGTCGACTTCTTTGAAATAGTCACCAAGGCCATGGACGAGGGGAAGATGGTGCACACTGCCTACATTAAACTAGCCAAAGCCTTTGACACTATTTTCCACTCAGGCATAATAGATAAACTCTCCCAGCTAGGCATCACCCTATATGCTACCAGATGGGTAACTAATGGGCTCACTGATAGAACCCAGTCAGTCAAAGTAGGGGAAGCCACCTCTAGTAGTATACCTGTAATGAGCGATGTAGCCCAAGGATCGGTCTAGGGGCCTCAACTGTTTGGGATACACTTTTCTGAGGTACAAGCCAAAATCAATGGTCTGTGGCTGACCAAGTTTGCAGATGACTGCAAGCTGGGTGCTGTCTTAAATTCCCCTATTGATGTGAACATCCTCCAAGAGGGCTTTACCCAAACTAATGACTGGTGCCAGAAGCATGATCTTAAACTGAATGCCAAGAAATGCATCATTATCCCCTTTGGGGAAAATGTCATCCTCACTAATTATCACATTAATAACAACGTACTAAACATGCAATCAGTCATGAGGGACTTGGGCACCAAGGTTGATAGCAACCTGACTTTTGACCACCATGTTGCCTCCATTGTATGGAAGGCTTTCTACATGGCCCACCTCATAAATAAGGGCATTTCATCCAGGAACCAAGGAGGTCATAACATCCCTGTACTCATCCCTTATCAGACCCATTATCGAGTACAATGCCCCCTTCGACGTGTACCTTGCCAAGCACGTACAGCAGTTGGAGAAACCACAGAGGTTCCTGACCAGGAAAATTCAGGGTCTCAAAACACCTACCCTATACAGATAGGCTAAAAGCCCTGTCCCTCTACTCAGTCTCATACAGACTGCTTAGAGGTGACCTGTGTCTGGCAAACAAGGCCTTTTCAGACCCAGCCTTGATGGAGTTGCTGCATATCCATAAGACACACTCCACTCATGCAACCCACATGCAAGGCCTTAACCTGGTCTGTTTCATTAATAGAACTTGCTGGAGGGACAGATTTGTGTCCCAAAGACTCCCCCATCTGTGGAATAAACTCCCTCTCCATGTCAAGCAGAGTATCTCTCTAGCCCTCTTTAAGAGGAACTTAGACTGGATGGGAAACAGAAAATATACCCCTGGGATCTCACCTGTGTCGCTGCTGGACAGGGGAAACAGGTGCTGACTTTGAGGGAACATTTGCGAAATTCTTGTCTTGGCTTATATGGGCCTCCGGGCCAATAGCCTAGTATCATCCTATGAACCTATACCGTGTTTACATGGCTCTACCCACTGTGCAGAGCTGCTTACTGACTACAAAACAGAGAGCTGCCATGTGCTTATTGTGTCACGATGTTCACAAGATCTTTGCAGACCATGTAGGGTTTATTGAATCTGCCCTATTGTTTTTTTTAACACAGCATAACTGCCTCCTACATATGTTTATTAAATTTATGACACAACACTATATAATTTTCAGTCAGTGGTGGCTAACATTCTAATTCTCACAATTTTTGCAATGATGTTGCATCTTGGTATTGTAATGGAAGGCCATTAACTTTATCAAAAGATGTTATACAACCATGAGATTTTGAAAATAATTTGCCATTTTTGTTGCTTTTTAGAACAAGTGTTAAAGAATATACCTCCATTACCTGACAGAGGAAGAAAAACAACTTGATCTTCATTTTTAGGCCCACAGACTGACATTTTCTTTGTTAAAACATTTGTGTAGGTTATCTTTTCTTTATCCTGTGTAAAGTACTTTTCATGCCTGGGTGATGAAATCTGTGACAGTTATTAGAACATAAAGAATACAAGGACTTGTTTGAAATAAAAATTGAGAAGCATAAAAGATGAACTGCTCTGACTCATCTTTTCTTTTATTCTTCTCTTCTTGTTCTATGATAATGCCAGATATTGCTTATTTCTTTACCAATGCTAAACTGCGTCATTTGTCAAGCTGTGTCATCTCCATTTATGCTCTGGGAAAACCTTTCTGATGACTTCATTGAACACAGTGAGCTCTCTGCGTGGAAAAGCAAACAATGTTAAATACGTTTTGGGTTATAATTATGATTAGTTAACATATTCATTTTTGCTCATCTCCTTTGATAAGAAGTGCTAAATACACATTATGCTTCTGTTGTTTTATTTTTTATTTAGTTAATTAGTGTTTTTGTTAGTTGTTGACTGCATTTTGTTAGTTGTGTTTAGTGGTTTTGTATATCTGTGATATTTTGGGATTTGATATTAGTGGAATCTAGTCTGACATGAAACTGATAACAGTATTATTCCTAATCAGTAAAGTATGTAAGTCAGGTTATTTTTTATTTTGAAGCAACCACAGGAAGACAGAAAACTATTGTTTGTATGTATGAAAGGACAGTTTATGAGAGGGCAGCTGTCAAGAATGGTTACTTTTCTAGTAAGCTAACTAGCAGTGAAACCCTCGGCTTCCTTTAGGTTCCTTTTCATTCAGGTTGCAGTGGGATCTTTTACAGAATGGCTTCATGTTACTAAAGGAACTGTACTAAATTGCAGCAACCTGCTTTAACTCTGACAAGCCATTGTCCACTCATTTCACTTTAGGTACATATGCAAATGTTGCTGACTTTGTTTTGTGTCAACAAGCTGACGTTGCTACATTTTTATAATATGCTTGCTGCGAGCACAATCACACACACATATAAAACAGTCGGTATACTGGATACATATACCTATCTATTTAGATCTATCTATACATACATACGTATATTAGTAGCATGTTGTGCTTTGATTGTGATCTTGGAAGCTAAGGGGTTCCCCAAAGCTGCACAGTCTTGGAATTATATTTAGAGATGAGGGCTGTGTGCATGCAGGATGATTCTCCACTCCAAAAACTATTTGTTTCAAGGTTTTCTGTTGAATTCAAGTTTACTCACTGCTGACTATTTTTATTGAGTACTTCCAATGTGATGTCTCATGATCTGTTATGATTTATGTTGCTATATGCAAACTCATACAAATGCTCATGCATACATTCTCTCACTCACAGATATTTTAATATGCATACACAGCATGGTGGATTGGACACTCTAAATTGGCCCTAGGCGTGAGTGAATGCATGTGTGTGCCTTCTGTAGAAGGTTGGGCGCTGGGCTGGCAACTCGACGCCGTAAAACTCCACTGTCAATCATGGGTGGACAGGTGATCTGCTGTGGCAACCCCTGACTGGGAAAAAGCCATAAGAAGAAGAAGAAGACACAGCATGTATAAACATAAATGGATGCAGAGACTTGCATGCATAACTGTTCCTACACTTAAGTTTATGGTTAGCTGTTACAGGAATTAACTAATTTTTGGTGAATGCTGAATTGTTGTAATGATAACAATGGCATGGCAAATCACTGATATTATGAGTTTAAGTAATTAGATATGTAACAACCTGGATAAAAGCAAAGTGCATTTTCATGTCTTTTCAAATAAAGCATTTTTCCACTGTCAAACAGTTTAGCTTTCATATCTTTAGCTTAAAATAGCGGGCGTACAAAATTCAGATAAAACAGTACTGAAAGAGTAGGTTGTTTAAAACACTATTATGTTGAAATCTGTATTTAAGCAATAACCTATGGATGGGTATGGGTAATGCTGGATTTTACCCATGGTTGGTGTGGTTTGGTCATGAGGGCGAAGCCTGAGTGACCAAACAAAGGCAACCCTGGGTAAATCCAGCATTGCCCACACCCAGCCGTGGGTTATTGCTATTATACAATGACATTATTTAAGAAAAAAACTACTTACTTTTCTTAAATAATGTCATTGTATAATGGCTCCGTGCTACCCTTCCACAGGTATCCTGGGGCATTTCTGATGTACTGTGCATGCGTAAGGGTCATGTTCCCACACTTACGCAGTACATCAGTGCTATGCAGAGGTAGCAATGGAGAAAGGAAGATCTCCATTGCTTTTTAAGTATCTCGCTATGTTAAATGAGTTTAACGTAGCGAGATATCTTTAAAAAAGCAACAGAGAAAGGAAGATCTGCGTTGCTTTTTTAAAACTATCTCACTATGTTAAACCCGTTTAACATAGCGAGATTAAAGCAACAGAGATCTTCCTTTCTCTGTTGCTACCTGTGAGCAAGAAAAAAAAAAATCAGGGGATATACTAACAGAAAAAGTCTGGGCGACCGGCCCTTTTTCCGTTAGTATATTCTCAGATTTACAACGGGTACGCTGGTTGGGCTGGCCAATCAGCGTGCTCGTTTTTGAATGTTTAGGGCCAGTCATTGTATACTATAGCAATAACCAATGACTCGGTGTGGTATATGGAAGATTTACCCATGATTGGTGTAGTTTGCCCTCGTGATTAAACAAAGGGAACTGTGGGTAAATCTTCAATATATCACACCCAGGAGTTGGTTATCCCTATTATACAATGACATTTAAGAAAAAAATTACTTACGTTTCTTAAATAATGTCATAATATAATGGCTCCATGGTGGTGATCTGCTTTGTTTATGTATTATATATCCTGCTGCTTTCTTTGATGTACTGTGCATGTGTATGGGAATTATGTTCCCACGTTTATGCAGTCCATCACTGGTTTGGAAAAGAAGCAACGGAGAAAGGAAGATCTCCATTGTTTTTTTATTTATTTACTTAGTTATTTTTTTGAAAAAAGTACCTGATTTTCCTTGTATTTCTACCATGGCTCTCTCATACCTCTAAACTGTCCGAATTTCAAATTTTGTACTTCTCATCCTCTTAGCTCAAGAAAAATGGAAAGCCATAGCATATATTAACAGAAGAAAGTCTGGGCGACCGGACTTCTTTCTTTTGGAATATGCTGGATTTCATAATGGTCATGCTGGTTGGGCTGACCAATCAGTGTGCGCATTTTTGAATGTTAATTTCCAGTCATTATATAATTCACCTTTTATCATATATATCTCACAAATGCTAAAACCTAAATGGATCCAAGTGTTTAAAATACAGGCCTCTTGTTTCTTTACACTTTTAGATACTTATTGCATAAGATTTGTAAACTTTTATTATATTTAATCATTTCCAAAGCATGCTGTACAATATATGTTATGCTTGAAGCATATATTACTTCATCAATTATTGCAACTAAAAAAATGAACATTGTTATATTGTTCATGCTACATTAGGATAACTATATTTCAATGATATTCAATATTCAGTATTTCAGTGACATGCAATGTCATCCTTAAAGCAAAAAGTCATCAAGCTACATGTAATTTTCCAAAATCATCTCAGAAGAAACAAAATTACTATAATAAAATAAATTCAGAGTCTCTCTAGTCTACTAAGTTTGCTATTTCAGAGAAACTAAAAGCTTCTTTTGGTGGCAACACAAAGTATTCCATCTGTCTTAGAAATAATGCAAACTCAAGGTACATGTCGAAAGTGATCATGCAGCCCCTCAATATAGGGTTTGCAGGAGTTAGTGTGCTGATTAAACATGTTGTTTTATTCAAGAAAACCTCCTTCCTGACAAAACACAATCACTGCAGCAAAATAGATGTGTGACTAACCCTTAGTACCAGACCAATTAAACGCTGGCTGCAAAACAAACACACAGACTAATGAATGCACTGTAGTAAAGAAATACAATTTACACTTTATATAAAAAACTGGCAGCATTTTCAGACCACTCACCCAAATAATAAATACAGTGCAAAAATAAATTCCCAACGCAGCTCAGAAAACATGGTCATGATAAACTATTTATATCTTGGGGACCCAACAGCATTCCTGTCTAGTCACTCCATGAGAGTTGCCTTGCAGACTGCTTCCTCTCACACTCTCACATTAGACGAGAGCAAGAATTACCCAGGAGCACCTGCATCTCACTGTTCACTTCTGTTATCCATTCTTATAACTGCCTAGGAATACTGGGGACAACTTGCTGCCATAAATGTCAGCCCCCCTTTTCCTTCCCCAACTTACTCCATGAATTCAGTGCACCATCACCCCCTTGTCTTCTCTTTCAAAAACAAGGATAATGTATGTTAAAAAAATCCAAATCTAAATCGCTAAGATGAATATCATCCTTCCTGAACAAATTGCTATGCTTGTCTGCAATATCCCAGTGTTCCATCTGTGGTGCAAGGAGGTACTGCCAACATAGCTAGCTGGAATTTTGTAAATAATTATGTCATTTGTGAATAACAAACCAATTTATACAAGATGCTTGTGTTAAAAATGTATTAGAACCGTATGTCATACAAGATGCTGGTGTTACAAATATATTAGAACAGAAATATATATGCACTGTTGTAACTATTAAAATGCATAGGAAACTCCATGGTTAACCTCAGTCCAGCAAACTTCAAAAATAACTGAAATTAAATAACTTTACAGGCTAGGCCATAAAGATGCTATCTTACAGGTTTCAAGGCAGTCAGAGACAGAAAGTCGGTACTAGGAAGCTTTCTGTATTTTGTTTTTGGGGTTTGGGGTGAACTAATTACTACTCTGGAAGTGTGAAGGTATGCAATTGTTTTATGACTTCCAGCACCTGCCAAAGATCTCAGCCAAAGCCCTTGTGTGTGTATGTTTACAGGTAGGTAATAAGTCCTGGCAGCTTCCAGCAATGAGGGTTTTGCATGGGAACTAGAAGTCAGATGACCAGAAATGACGTTAGCCTGTGAGCTCTCCCAGCAGTAGTATTTTAGATGTGATTTTGAGAAGTCTCTTAGAGAGCCTGAGCATTCTGTATTCTGTCTTGGGCCTGACAACAACAAGAAGAACCATTTACCACATTATCTGCCTTGGTCTGTTAAATAAGTAGGGAATAGTAACTCTCTTAGATACAGTCAGGAATATAGTGAAACTTAGTTGAGATATTGTTTTTCTTTATTTGTGTGAGCCTGTCCATCATCGTTTTTTTAAATATTCCCTGTGATTTGAACTCTGATGTCAGGGCGAATATATACTTAGTATTTTCTTGTTCTTTTATTAGTTATTATTGAATATATTTAAACCTTTCATTGTGGCTAATCTTTGTAGAAATATTTAAGTTTTGAGAGCACTTGCATATTTATTTGGTGACACTGTGTGGGCCATTCCTAATAGCCTTTCTCTTGGTCAAACTACCATTTGTATTAGTATTAATTACACAGTAAAATTGGACACCCTTTATTAAGGGCCTTAAAGTAGCTGGCAAGGGGTTCTGGTGGCAGTGGCAACTACCTTATAGTCTGGGCAGAAAGGGGCATAGATAGTAAACCTGTGCCAGCTTTTCCCAGGTGTGTGTGTTTGTGTGTGTGTGTGCGTGCGTGCATGCGTGTGTGTGTGTGTGCGTGCGTGCGTGCATGCGCGCGCGCGTGTGTGTGTGTGTGTGTGTGTGTGTGTGTGTGTGTGTAAAACAAATCTGCAAGTGTGTGTGTGTGTGTGTGTGTGTGTGTGTGTGTGTGTGTGTGTGTGTGTACATCTATATCTACCTATATATACACACACACACACACACACACACACACACACACACACACACAGATATATATATATATATATATATATATATATATATATTTTTTTTTTTTTTTGATATAGTGAAAGTAGGTAGCTACTTGGGCAAGGACAGAAAGCACTGGTTGGACAGAGAGAGTGTTGGAGGACCTGGCTTGGAACCCTAGCTAAGGACTCAATTCTATAGCTGTGCCAGTGGGGAGTCTTATTGGGGATCCGGAGAAAGAGGGAGAAACCAGCCCCGGACTGACTGTGGTCTCTGTGTGCTCTTAAGTAAAATTGCACTTGATGCAGAAAGCTGCATCTGGAAATACTCTGAGTTCCTGTTATCCTCCCAGTGAACATTCCCCACAGGTGCCATTGGTGAGGATTGAGGCTCCTTGATTACTGGTCCAGTGGTGGGTCATCATACCATCATTAAAATCTAGAGATCATGCTGCCCTTAACAACCTTTATCTGGTAAAACGCCTTGCTGCCTCAATGGCTGAGTTACTAAGCACCCCTTCCTAATAAAGTCTAAACACTAAAGTTGACCAAGTCTCCAGCACTCATGAAGTTTTCTGCTGCACCACTAACAAATCCTTAATAATCTATGGTACCAACTTCCTTTTAGGGATGAACCAGAAGTCATTACCCCACCCAGTAAAGTAAAACAATCTTTGCATTACCAAAATCTGCAAATCTATCAAAACATGGTAACAGTTGCTTTCATAACAAACTCGGATACACTTCCAGTTCACACTCCATGCAGATGTATCACAACCTAAAACTTTCCACCTTGTCTGATTTTTTTTTATCACCCAAAAAACAAATATATGACCAATCAGTATTCTGTCTGTCCCTTAAAAACAACAAAAAACAATCCGCACCAAACTAATACCAAGTAGAAGTAGTCTCTATTATCTTAAATAAAACTTATATGTTCATCTATTAACCCTTTTATTAAAAGCAATAGACTAACCTTCACTAGCCAAATCTAATGTTATCCTTATGCGAAATGAATTATTTGTTTGTTTATTTATGTATTTATTTATTTAATTTATTGTCTTTATTTACCATGAAAATCAGAGTAGGCTGCAAGACCCATTTTCAGAGGAAGCCTGGGGGAAAATACTTGAAAAACAATAAATTACAGATATAAATACAGATGCATTAAAAACAGCACATAGTGCACACAAGCAGAAATTATAGGCTGGATATTATAGTAATTTGCAGATATACATAGATACTGCACAAATCTCTTTGTTCGAAGTATTCATAACATTCATGATTTAAATTTAAGTAGAAAAAAAAAAACTGAAAATGCAATGTAATAGGTTGTATAAAGAAACAGTGGTTGCATTGCAATGAAAATCAGAGGAATTAATTTAAGAAAATACTAGCCCAACCGGTGGTGTAAATTTTGTCTCTAGATGTTTGTCACTGTTGAAGTGGCACCCTGACCCCAAGTGCAAACATGGGAAAAGGGGCTGTGGATGGATAGATGGATGGACTCTCAGTAGATGGTGTAGATTAGTAGTATAAGGTGTAGCAATATTAGAAGATTAAGAAGCCTGAGGACAGACATAGAGGTTTAAGAGAAGAAGGCAGGAAGGAAAAACAGAAAGGGGATAAGGGCAGAGAGTGTGATAGGTGTCTTAAGTAGGTGAGGAAAAGGTGTTGAGTAGCACATGTTTGGATTTTAGGAGTGGGGTTGAGGATGAGAGGATGGACAGAATATGAGGTTAGAGATAAACATATGTAGATGGTAAGGGGTAAAGGGGATTTGGGAGGGGAAGCAAAAAAGAATGGATTAGTCAGGTCTGGAGTGAGATCATAGCTATGAGGCATTAAAGTCTTGTTTTAGGCTTGGGTTAAAGCTTGATGGAATAGTATTTTGCTTAAGAGTAAGAGGAATGAAATGCCATTGCTGGCCACGTAGATAGATTAAAGGGAGTCACTGGTGCTGCTGTTGGACTTACTGCTAGTCAGGAGGCCTTTGTTGTTAATGTGCAGATATCTAGGAGAGGTATAGTGTTGGAGGATGTTTTGTAGAGGGGGGTAGTTGTCAGGTTTGTGTATAATGTTTGGGCAATGACTTCTTGGGTGTAGATTAGGTAGAGCTAGCCAGTTTAGGTATTTTGGTTTCATGCAACAGTGGTTATGGTTTGGGAGGCTAGTTGCAAATTTGGCTGTTGCTGTAGCAGACCACATTTTTTAATGTGGTTTATAGATTCGTAAGGAAATCTAGTTTATAGATTGGTAAGGAATGATGATATGTAAAGAAGTGAGGGGAGGAGGTAAGAAGATCAAGACTTATCCTAGAGGAGTCTATGAGAAAGGGTTTGAAATGGTAGAGGAATCCAAGCTTTTGGTGTGTTTTCCTAATAGTTTGAGATATGCGTATGTGCACGCGCTCATTGTGGGAAGAATGTGCAGAATATTACCCTGACTAGAGAGTGCTGTTCTTAAAACTGATTTAACTGATTGGGTAACATTGGCCTTCCATCTGTAAAATGAAAAGCAAGAACGCTGAAAGCTCCTCCACTTATCCTTCTGAAAGAAGTGAACCAACGAGCAGGGCATACTAATTGCTCAGCACCCTTATTTAACATCACTTGTTTCCCCAAGCCTATGTGGTCTGTTTTGAATTTGTGAATCAAAGCAAAATCACTTCATCAGTTAAACAAATGTCAGATCATTTTAAACTATTCAGGACTTCACTAATCCAAATGACAGCACAATATAGACATATTGGCAATGTTGCCTATAACATATACAGCTCCCATTCAACTGATACTAAATGTAGACCATTCACAGCCACTTTAATTGGGTACCTGCCAATGGGCATGCTACCATCCAGCACATTTTCTCTAATTCTCTTCCATCCATTTAGTATCCTACCAATTCTCCAGTGCTTAGTTAAATTGGCAGTGACTGCAAAACTAGCCACAGGCCCTTATGCTGCTAAATGTAATATCATCATTTTCAGGGACACACTCTTGTCCCACTTAAACATCACATACTTTGTGAAAAGGTCAGTTGAACAGATTCTATCCTGGAAAAGTAAGCCTCTCACAAATTCCTTGAAGGAAGATACTGCTGTCTTATACAAACTCTTGGTGGATTCAGATTTTGATTTCTGAATCAGTTAGCTAGCTATAGTTTCCCAATTTCCTAGACCTCCTCCAGAACATCTGCTGGAAACTCCTCTGCCTTGGGGGCTAAGAGCCAGAATCTGCAAAGTTGACAGTGGCATAAACTGTCAGCTATCATGGTTAGCCTTCCTTGAACATTCTTTGCAGAAAAGAGATATTAATTCTGGGAGAATGCAACACTCACTCCTTGCTGATTTCTTCACCAAAACCTTTAACACTTCTGAGTGGAAAGCAACATTCTTATTGCACAGCTCACCCTGCTGTACCACCATGGCTACCTAAATTGACATTAACTTCAAAAAGGTAGTGTCTCTTCTCATTTCTGATCAACTCTAGGGCCACACCAAGGAAAACCATTCCCTTTTAAAGTAAGCCTCCATGCCCACTTCTCTGGCTGTAACCATGTGCAGCTATAAGTCATCTGACCACACCCAAATTTATTGCCACATCAATACTCCTATGAAATCCCGCCAAAACTTATCTCAAATCAGCAAATCCTTCCTAACCATCTTGGGTACCCTAATCCTTTGATGCCTCATTGTCTTGCATCTCAATAGGTTCACCAGTGACCTGGTAAATGCCCTATCTGGACCCACAGCTCTGCAAACAATGTTCAACAGTTCAAGAAATTCCATCACCTCCTTGACTCTCACTTTTGCCTTAACCAAGACACAATCATTTTTTTCCCTTAGCTTAATCAACTTACCATGTGAAAGACAGGAAAGGCCCCAAAATATATCCACTGGAAAACCTAAGAATATCAACACCTTTCCCAGGCCCTCGTATTTTTCTTTTCCCAAAGGCGCAACCAGAAACTGACACAAACATATGAATGCCTGTGTGCAATCCCAGGCTACATCCTTCCCTTCTCCTACCAACAAGAAATCATCTATGTAATGTACTACCATTGCTCTGCCACTCTTTGCTCCCAGGTAATGTACTACCATTGCTCTGCCACTCTTTGCTCCCAGGTGATGTACTACCATTGCTCTGCCACTCTTTGCTCCCAGGTAATGTACAACCATTGCTCTGCTACTCTTTGCTCCCAGGTAATGTACTACCATTGCTCTGCCACTATTTGCTCCCAGGTAATGTACTACCAATCCTCTGCCACTCTTTGCTCCCAGGTAATGTACTACCATTGCTCTGCCACTCCTTGCTCCCAGGTAATGTACTAACATTGCTCTGCTACTCTTTGCTCCCAAATCCACTGAAAAGATAGAATGAATTTATCAAAATAAAAACTATCCCATAAACTTGGCCCTCTCCTTGGCAAATCTTCCTCTTTAAATTATCAGGAGACAAAATGCTGACTCAATGTCCAGCTTCAATAACCAAGGGTGCTGGACTGAGCAGATGTCTCCGGCAGCATCCTCCAATGATGTGTAGTGCATTTTCACATTCTCATTACTGATATCATCACTAAGTGACAAACACTCTGGATAGCATAGGTGATGAGTTAATTAATATTCTCCAGGCCACTTCTTGTGCATCAGCTGTAGAGTCGAAATCCTGTACCATTGAAATGAAGGCAGTTGAAACAGACCTAAAAGCTGACTGGCTTGCACCTCCTTTTGTCAACTCCAGAACAATATCCTCTTTGCCCTGTGTTGGTATGAGGTAGTTACAACTGACACACTCCCACCAGCCAAAGACATTTTAGGGAATCCATGACCAAACCCCTTAATCAATTTCTCAGCAACATCCCTGCCAGAGTACTTCACTAAACAGCACTTTAATAACTCTACATTAATAGTGGAGTGACATGGCCAATAATATATCCCAGCTGCAAAAGGAGATTTCTCTTCTCTGACCTCCAAATGAACCTCACCCCCTTAAACTTTTCTCCCCTGCCATTAGTGACCTACTATCCTTCTGTGAGCCTGGAGAAACTTGATTCCCTGAGCCAGTCTTGTTATGCTACCACAGAAGCCTGGCATACAGGCCTCCATAATTTGAACAAGAATGAACAAACCTACAATGCCCTGCAATCTCTGGGATTTCTTGGCCCATCTTTCGAAACATCTCTCCCAACACCCTCAACTTTATCAGCCATAGTATCCACCAGGCATCCACATGCCTATATTCCTAGTGAAAGGAACTATCACTGGGGATTGGCATAATGGTTAAGGTGTTTACTTCATCGACAAGAAGTACAGGGCTTGATCTCCACCAAGGGAAATTGGTTAGGCTTAAAATGGTCCACAAGGAGAGCTAGCCTAATACAACTATTAGCTGTGTACTTACCTATCCAGTAAAACAAACAAGGCGACTCTGTGTAATGTGGACTTATTTAATATAAATACAAAACAAAAACAAAACTCAGAGCAGACAAGGTAAAAAAGATATTGAGCGCTTTCACCCCTACACACTTGGGGTATCATCAGAATATCAGTTGCTGAACATCACATATCACTTAAATAGTGAAACTAATATCAATTAACCAATCACACTGTAGTGAATATAATAAAATATAATACATGTGGTATAATGTAATGTAAAACCAAACGCCTCCACTCTCAACATTAAATAATCAAACTTATTTGAAAAATAATTCCAATAGATACCTATCGTAAAACGTGTAACTCAAATGTAATTTTAAAATTTGATTGAAATACTTATAAATACTTATAAAGAAAAAACATTATTAATTTTACAGAAACTCAAAAATGACTAAATGTGTCCTTTGTAAGACATGTAAATTTATAAATGATGATCCCTATGTGGCAGTACAAAACTATGGTAGATCCATTAAGTGTCCTGGGTTCTGTAATTGCAATACAAAAATGGTAATATATTTGGCTTCATGTCTATCATGTTCAGCCTTCTATATAGGGAAAACCATTAGGAGGTTAAGGGATCGTATCATGGAACACGATAGAGACATAAAAAACAAAAAATGTACCAACTCACTGTATAATCACAGTATCAGATGTAAGGATTTTAAAAGGTTTATTTTTTTTTGTTATTGATAGGATCCCTTACAATTCAAGTAAAGGGGGTGATGACAATACTCTTTTAGAAGTTAAAGACTGTTTATGGCAGTTAAGGTTAAATGCTAACAATTCACCTGGCATTAATGAACAAATTTCAATAACAAGTATTTTAAAATACAAATCCCATTTTATATGAAAGTGCAATATTAAGGATGTTTGTATATGTATTTTTGTGTAATTTTTAGTGTAATATTATGCATTTTTAATGCACCTTTAACATTAATAATGTTTTTTCTTTATAAGTATTTATAAGTATTTCAATCAAATTTTAAAATTATTACATTTGAGTTACACATGTTTTACGATAGGTATCTATTGGAATTATTTTCCAAATAAGTTTGATTATTTAATGTTGAGAGTGGAGGCGTTTGGTTTTACATTACATTATACCACATGTATTATATTTTATTATATTCACTACAGTGTGATTGGTTAATTGATATTAGTTTCACTATTTAAGTGACATGTGATGTTCAGCAACTGATACTCTGATGATACCCCAAGTGTGTAGGGGTGAAAGCGCTCAGTATCTTTTTTACCTTGTCTGCTCTGAGTTTTGTTTTTGTTTTGTATTTATATTAAATAAGTCCGCGTTACACAGAGTCACCTTGTTTGTTTTACTAGTTTACAGCTTTTTATTTTCGTTCTTTACTTACCTATCCAGTGCCTTCAATTTTCTGAAATGCTGGTTATATTACCACCAAGTCTCACCCCCTCACAGCCTCTTTCCCTCCCTAACTGACAAGAAGTACACTATCAGCAGCGAGCCCTGAGTAAAGCTTTTTTCTTAATATCACTGCCATGTAATAGATGAACCCTAATGCTCAGTTGTCTTATGATCTTAGCCTGAACATCTGGAACATGTCTTACCTAATGCTATCAGGGCTGCTATCAAATCTTTACCCCTTGCACCCACACCTTTGCAGTATGTTGAACCCTATCTGCATCAACAAGGTCAAAAACATCAACAAAATTTCCTTTTCAGATCTTCTCTTTTAAAATGCCTGAAATGTGTGGTGTTATCTAAACACATGTATCCCCTACCAAAAAGGAAACCTCATCTGACTGACTTCTCGCCTGCATGTCTGGTCTTACATTGCCCTCTGTCCATAAACCTGCTTGGTCAAAGGCAACTGGGGAAATGAAGGACCTGCCTCTGGTGGACCCACCTCCCCTACACACACCTCATGGGTCACTTCACTCCTGTTATCTTCCTCTGGTCCCTGCCGACCATTAACTTCATTCAACAACTGCTGCAACTGCCTTCTCCTTATACTCCCTACACCCTGTAATACTTCAACCCAAACCTGAATATTCCTGCCCTACAGCAAGCTCTCCTTGAGTACTAGTCAAAGTACTGTTGCCTACTGTTCTGTACGGAGTTGTGTTCTACGGGGCTGCTACTGTGAGTGACATCTTGGCCTCATGACTTCTGTCTGCCTTTGTCCTTCTCTTGGTGTGTGTGTATATCTCCCCAGTCTCTCTCTCTCTCTCTCTCTATATATATATATATGTTTATATGTGTGTGTGTGTGTGTGTGTGTGTGTGTGTGTGCCTACATCGATAAATATATGCTAACTCACTATTTAATTTGCTGGCCTGCCCTCATTTTGGAACAATGTATTATTTACCCTAATCTTCTTTCTTCTAATTTTTTAAATATTGTTTACCTTTGTTTGATTCACCTAGATGGTGTGTAGCATCAGAACACCTGTGGTCAATGCCCTCAAGGCCCTACTTATGAATGTCTCTCCCTTTTTCAAGTTATTATTAATTTTGTTTTTATTTTTCATTATAATTTTTTCTTTCCCCAGTAATCTCCCCAACACCATAGGCTCCTTCCACTGGAGCCTACCACTCCCCCTCTGAGCCTTCTACCTGCTTCCTGCCCCCTCTTTTATCCTTCTTACTCTATTCCCACCACACTACCTTCCTGACTAACCTGTTTTACCCCACCAATGACTTAATACATTATACTTTATAAATTCCTTTTACCCAGATGAATTGCAGTATATTTCCCCAGAATCCCACACAGGCCAAGAATGTCTCTGCCCACCCTCACAATATGAGTCACTGCTGACATCACACCCCTCTTCACACTGTGAAGTAAGCAACATCTCATTGCCATCCTGACAACCCTAGCCTAACACTGACAATCATTTTATCTTCTGGAAAGCTGCCTGAAGATCTTGACCTGCCCTGTCTAAGCTGCCATCCCACCGTCTCTCTCTCACAAGACATGACCAAAGCCATTGCACTTGTATTGTTCCTCCACCCAGGATAACAAAACAACTAGATACTGATTGTACGGGTGGAGTTTGGAGATGAAAATAGAAGCTGGATATAATTATTTATTTAGACAAATTTGTAATATGGCAGTTATATTTAAAATAGCAAAGAATAAGAGTGCTACTGATGGGTGAAATACATGCAACAGAAGACTCATTTGGAAAAATATAAAATAGCTCTGACTCTGCAGAGTGAATCTGAAGCTGGAGAGTCTATATATGTAGGTTGTGAGCTTTGCATTTTAAATGCTGGTTGGCAGAATAGAAAGACTAAGGTGTCATTCTAATATAACGAAACTGCAGAAAGCATTGCAGTGTGGTGTTCTTCATGCATTATAGACTGAAAAAGGCACTGAGTAGTTAAAAAGGAAGAATTAAGCAAGGTGCTGTCTCTCATTCTGACAAGCTTAAAGGGATAGAGAGCAGAATGTGGCTGAGCAGAGGCCCATAACTAATAGAAATGGAGAAAAAAAATAAGAATATATATAATGATGCTTGTAAAGATAGTCGCATGATAAACCATAATGACTGGCAATTGTCTGTGAAAAATTAAATGGGCATTAACAGGTTATGGGTCTGACTGACAACTCATAATGGGATACAAAGAACACTTGTAAGTTATTAGCTAGAAGGAGATGTCAGCACCATAGCAAGGAGAGATAAAGCTTTGACTATAGCCTAGGTGACCCAGGTTCGATTAGGGTCTTCAGCAGATGAGGAACTGATTTTAGTTTGTGGTGGCAGGAGACCAAAGCAGTTATTGGTCATCCCTCTGGGCTTGGGTGGGGCATAGGCTTTGGCTAATACTCATTAGCTACCCAGCCTGACAGCAAGTTATCAGCAAATAAAGTAGAGGGCATTAGGGCTAAAATAACCCCAGTCCCACTCATAATGATGGCTGTACTCCAGTTAGTCAACTGTCTTCCTTAGGGATGAGAGAGGTAATGAACTGCAAAGCTTAGCCATCATCCCAGGGAAAGGAACAGGCTGATTCAGTGAGCCAGGAGGTATGCTTGATGGTCAGAGAGAGTGCAGGACCAGAAAAAAAATCATTGGCCAGAATAAAATTTGATTTAGTGGGAGAAAGAGTGTTTAGTGGGATGAACATTTTTAATGAGTTTCAATGGGTAATTGATCATTTTATCCTAGAGAAATATAACAGGTACAGTTTGCCTCTTTTTTTTGTTGGTTGACTATATTAAGTAAAGTAGGAATTGAGGATTGCAAATGACTAGGAGATGGGTTATGACAGCAAACAGATAACTAGATGTGGTAGGTTTTAAAAAAGATTATGGGATGCATATGATAATATTTAATTAAGGAGCACAATATCTAGCTTTTGAGTTATCTAGAGGGGAATAAACAGACGGAAGTCACTGATATCAGTTATTATGGAAAGCACCATAGAGAGGATGGAATATTTTAAAATGAGTATGTAAGCTAGTTTTGTTCTCAGAACAGTTTTGCCTCACTAAAATAGGACACAAGTTTTTACAGAACTTAAATTTGCATTCTACAAATACAAATACAAATACAATTACCTCTGTACCATCATGCACCCACTTCAAAACTTTACTAAAAGCACACCTAAAAACATGCTGGCTATGCCCTTGCAACTCCCACTCTAATATCACCCACCCCATCCAACCACTACCTTTCTTTCCACCCCACTAACTACCTTGATTATAGCAAGCTCAGATGCTCATAAGCCTAGTACTTATACAGCAGGAACGTCTTATTTTAACATTTGTTAATGTCTGTTATGTACTTCACAGATAAAGATTCTAGTTGTCTACTGATGTACTATGTTCTTCATATGTAAATATGTTGTAAGTAATTGCTATGTAAATTGTTAATCGCTATGTAATCCAATGTAACTACTGTCTGTTTATTTTAACTGTTGAGCTTTTCTCCCCGGGCCTCCGCTGAAAATGGACCTACGTCCAGTCGGACACTCCTAGTCAACAAATATAAATAAATAAATAAATAAATAAATAAATAAATTCTAGAGTATACCAAAGCAATTTTATTTATTTATTTATTTATTTATTTATTTATTTATTTATGTGTGTGTAACATTTGTTGACCAGGATAGTACAACTAAGCAAAAGTCCTTTTTCAGCGGAGGCCCTGGGAGAAAAGCTCCATGAAAATACATAGTAAATTAACACGAGAATAATACATAATACCATTGAAGAGTATAAAGCATTGCAGTACAAATCTAGGTTACAAAGATCTTTAGTTTGAGCTGAGGCACATAGTACAAAATAGTGCAATTTAAATGCAAGTTGATGTACTAATTAAATGGAACAAACATATTTCTAATAGTAGGCATATTTACAAAAACAGGCAAAGAGCAGTTCCTTTGGTACAGGCAATTTGTAGCACATAGTTTAGTAACAGACTTGGAGTAGTTAGGTTAGTTCAAGCAGTTATTAGAGCATAAAGAAAGCGGTTTGTCAGGTTAGTTACACAGGATGCAGAATATATACTAATGGAACTGAAGGTAGGGTAGAAGCTGAATACAAGGTGAGATGAAGAGTTACCTTCAGGTTAGGACAGTAGCTGAGGATGGGGATGAGAGAGCTGAGTGCAGCAGGAGTCATGGTATGGTGGGTTAGCAGCGTAGGGATAGAGAGGTTGTGGCATGAGAAGGGGGGACAGAAGGAGACGGAAGAGTGGGGGGATAGGGGTGAAGGAGTTCAGGGAGGGTGTGTACAGAGACAAGTCCAGGTATTAGTCAGTAACTTTTAAGACTGTTCTTGAATTCGTGTACTGGTATTATTTTTCTTAGGGTCATAGGCAGCTTGTTCCATGCAAGGGCAGGGAAGTAGCTATATAGATTTTGTCCAATAGATCTTTTGGGTTTGTAAATTTCTAAGAGGGATTAGTCAGAGCTCCTGAGGGTTCTAGGGAGGTGTGGAGGGAAACTTGACTGGAGATGATGGGTAAGAGGTGGGCTTGTTAAGTATGGAATGGAAAATGAGAAGTTAAGAGAGTAGCAGATGGTGGGGGAAGTCAAGCCAGTATAGTGTCATGAGAGAGTGACAGTGGTAAGATTTAGCAGGCTGATTAAAAGCAAAGCCAGTGACTTTGCTGTAGGTGGTTTCAAGTTTGGTTAGGCTAGAGAAGTGTAGGTTAGTTAGGATTTGTGAGCTATAGAAGAGGTTAGGGAGAAGGTAGGCATGGACAAGTGAAAGTTGAGATTTGTAAGGGACGTTTTATTTCTATATAATAGGCCAAGCTTTTAGTGATGTTTTCTTGATGAGGATATGAAGGTCAAATTTGAGTTGGTCATCGATGATGGGACCAAGTAGTTTAGTGCGGGTTTCGACCTGTGTGATTGTGTTGTTTAAGGGTCTAATGGTGAATGTGGGTTTGTGGTGGGAGAGGGATTTAGGGAGGAGAAGTAAAAGTTTGGTCTTTTTGGGGGTTAGGTATAAGCTGATTATTTAAAAGCCAGTTTTCAATAGAGTTGAAGGACTTTTGGGTGAAGTTGTACAGGTCGGAGAGGGTATCTGATGACTGCGGAGTCATCAGCATACTGTATAAGGGATGATAGTGGACAGGAAGTGTAAAGGTGATTGATGAAGATGTTGAACAGTAGGGGACCCAGTACTGATCCCTGAGGGACTCCAGTCTTGATGGGGAGGAGAGGAGTTAAAGACAAGAACCATTTCACTGATTGTTTTCTGTTGGAGAGGTAACTATTAAACAAGGTGATAGTGGCAGTGGAGAGAATGAGTTGAGAGAGTTTGGAGAGAAGTAAGGGGTGAGAGACAGTGTTGAAACTTTGGAGAGGTCAGGAAAGACACAAGAGACCAGCTTACTGTTGTCTCTAGCTAGGGAAATAGAGTGGATGAAGGAAATGAGGGCAGTAGTGGTACTGTGATAAGGACGGAAGATGTGTTGGGTGGAGTTGATTAGGTTTTCCTGGAGGAGGTAGTCGAGGAGCTGTTTATGCACACATTTTTCAAGGATTTTTGAGAGAGGAGACAGAATTGCTATAGGCAGGTAATTAGAAAGTTCAGTGGAGTTACCTTCTTTGTGGATGGGTAGGGTAAATAATTGTTTTCAGAGTGTGGGAACTGTGGATTCACTTATTGAGCAGTTATTGAATATGGAAATTGGATATGCAATAGAGTTAGCAAATGTCTTAAGGAAGAGTGCAGGCAGGTTGTCAGCTGATGAGGAGCATGCTTTAAGCTTGAGAAGGAGATTTATGATGTAGCTTGTGAGAAGTGGTTTTAGTGAGAAGTGGCTGATTAGATTTAGGGGGCGGTGGGATTAGGATGGGGTCAGTGGAGTTAGGGGTCTGCAAGAATTTACTGATTATGTCAACAGTGACAGTGGGTTAAGGAGAGGAGTTTGCTAAGATGCCAGCAATTAGGAGGAGAGCAGTTTGCATTATATAGGAGGAGCTGATTGGTCACTGCAAGCATTGTTCATTTAAGCAGATGGTGTCTATTTAAATGACAGTCAGACACTGTTTGTATGATAAGAACTGTACCAAAGGGCTAGAGTATCTCTTTGTTACAGTTTAATAAAAGTGTTTTGCACTGTTTAGCAATTAGTTGGTATATAGATACATAACACTTCAAAGACCTTTTTTGTTTAAGAGTAACTGACAGTCATAAATTGCAGCAAGGAGGGTAAGTCTTTGCCAAGCCAAGTCTTTGCAAAGCAGTGTAAACACATTTGGCTGTTAACCGGAAGTTTGGTGATTCAAACCTACACAGGGAAGCTTTTTCCTTGTTTATCTGACAATATGCTCAAAGGATTAAGGTTAAGAGCTGTGAATGACCTGTTTACTGTAGTCCAGGGTTTGATTCCTTCTGCCTTCATCTGTCTACTGTGTAACCCAGATAGTGCTTTGGGGCATTTGTAAACTGGACGAGGCTCTGCAATGATCTACCTGACCACATACCTAGTAACTACCTAAGAACCTTAATAATTTATTGATGTAGTCTAAGCAACTACTTCAACGTCTGTATCATGCTAACAAACCCAAACTCAAACTACTCCCATAATAAATCTCCTTTAGTCTTCTGTATGAAAAAAAAAATCGGTTCTTACGTATTATCACAACCACATTCTAAACCACTTTGATGTTAGGATGGTAGAGACTGACATCAGGTACTCCCGATCCTTGAATGGTATGTAGCAACCCTCTGAAACGAAGATCCGGTGAAAGATTCCTTTCTTGTCTTTTTACTGTCAGACTTTTAGTGTTATCCAACGAGGTTTTACTTCATGTAATAATATGTAAAAAAATGACCTACGTATAATCGCAACCACATAATAAGATGACAGTCAAGGTAGCTCATTCTGTAAACTAAAAAGCAATCCCGCTTCTGTGATCACTGGCAGCCAGGCATGAAGTAAAACCTCGTTGGATAACACTAAAAGTTTAACAGTAAAAAAAACAAGAAAGGACTCTTTCACTGGGTATTTTAATTCTCTGAATGTAATCTGTAGAGCTCATTAACAATCCTCTTCTTTCCTGGCTTAGAATCTAGGAACAAGACTAGCTGGCTATCTTGAAAATGCATGCATTGTGAAATTATATAGCCTCTCCTAAAATATAAGATGCTAAAGCTCACAAGAAATGTTGTCATGACTAGTTTGCTAAAAGTTCATTATACATTTATACGTACTTACGATGTAAGTATCGACATTTCTTTACCATGAATGTCCAACTAGCTAGAAACCCTTTGTCAGCAAAGAGCCATGGAGAAAAGCGACACAGTGAGATACATTGCACAAATTATTTTTGCTTTATTTGCTGCGAGTGTCACTATTATTCGAGGAAGTTGTATTTTATGGCTTCCTCGACTTGTTTGCAGATGCGGGATTTCTTTTCTGTTAAGAAAATGAGCCAAACACGAAGTCACAGAGTTGTTTAGAATGTGGTTGCGATAATACGTAAGTATCAAAACATCCATTTAAACACCATAGCATTTTATCCTCTCTTACAATGTCATAACCCAGATTAAGCAAAAACAAATAAGCTTAAATTCTCTAGGATCTTCAAAACACATTAGCTTCCATTATAACTAGCCTGTGTCAGCTCAAATCTTACCTATGACTTAATTCTGGATACAAATATCTTTTTAAACTCACAGATCAAGCCTGGGCTCTTTGGAAACTCAACCACAATACATACAGATTCATATGGTTTTGAAACATTGCCAAGAAAGTCATAAGGTGGTACTACGCCAAATTCACTGGTTATGAGTAATTACCTAACGTGTTAGCTAAATCAGAAAAAAAGTTCTGGAAAACAATAACCACTTCATGGATCACGAAATAAATAATAGCACAGTCACCAACAATTTCAAACCTCAACTGGATCTTTTTCACTTAAGGTGATACTTGCTGAATCCCTGACCACAACCTCTGTTTTCTCCACTTACTCAAAATCCTCAATTTCAATAAATCCCACATTATACTCACTTCAACCTACCTACTTTCACTACATAAAAAAAAAAAAAAAAAATATATATATATATATATATATATATATATATATATATATATATATATATATGGGTCCCTATGAGTTGATCGACAACTCAAAACAGCGACAGTGACTTCACCAAGTCACATCGCCGACATCATAAAACACGGCGTTTACAGTACGGATGTAAATCCGGTACTCATGCCTACCATGGTTGCATGACACTGCCACACTTAACAAACCATGGTAGGCATGAGTAGCGATTTTGCATCCGTTACGATAGCGTCGTTTAATGTCGGCGATGTGACTGTCGAAGTCACTGTCGCTGTTGAGTTGTCGATCAACTCATAGGGACCCATATATATATATATATATATCTACATATATATATATATATATATATATATATATATATATATATATATATGTGTGTGTGTATTTGTGTGTGTGTGTGTGTGTATACATATATATATATATATATATATATATATATATATATATATATATATATATAGTTAGATATAGATATACACACACACACAACAGTCAGCTGTCTGTCGGGTGCCAGGATCCGCCACATAAGACATGCACTCAGGTCACTCCACAACAAGTACAAGTATGACTCTGTCATTCTCCATGTGGGTGTGAATGAACTGGGATGTATCTCCCTGGACTACATGAAAACAGACATGGAGGAAGTCTCAGATTATGTGGCCCAGACAGGTTTGACCCTAGCCCTGAGCAGCATCCTACCATCACCTAGAATGATACTGCAGTACAAGCAAGTTTCTGGTGTCATTCTAAGGGGATCCAGTATCTGTCTGCTTGGGATGACATGATTGACCTCAATGCTTTGCCAGAGATGGCCTGCATCTGACACCCCTAGGTTTCTGGAAACTGACTAAGGCTCATGTCACACCTATAGTGCCTTTTTTAGATGGTGTTCCAAAGACCAAATTACCACTGTAACAGCTATAAATAAATGCAATCTGAGCGTCTTGCTGCTCAGTGCTAGAAGTCTAGCTCTCAAGATGCACTTACTGAAAGCACTCATCAAAACTGAGAACATCGACATTTGTGCTGTAACAGAGACCTGGTTTACAGCAGCAGAAAGCGCCCCTGCACTACCAGGCTATAACTCATCCCACACCTTTGGGCCCCAGAACATTTAATGAAGCTCCAAAGATGGTGGCGTCTCCAAATTCATAAAGGATATGCTCACATCCAGACTAGTAGCCCAGCATAATGCATTGGAGATATTGCAGGTACAACTAACAGTGGGTAGGACGACGATTCAGGTCTTAGCCTGCCATACATCCCCAGCCATGTCCCAAGACTCTCACTTCACATTCCTAAGCACACTGGAAACTATTAGGGTCCAACCCAACACTCTCATACTGGGTGACTTCAACTACCACTCCAACAACTGGAAAAACTACTCATGCACCAATACACTTGCCCAGCGCTTCTTGGAATTCATTAATTCCAGTGCGCTGGACCAGCTCATTCTTACCCCAACTAGAGTAACCAACATCTTGTCCTGGTTATTACTAACATGTGAAACTGTTGCTCAACACCAGTAGTCAATACCTCCCTGGTTAGATCCAACCACAAACTAATCACTATGGAAATCCACATCTCACCCACACCACCAGCAAAGATAACCACCATGAAAAACTTCTCCAAAGCTCACTTTGGGCTCCTAAAAACAGAGGTGGATAACTTCACGGCACCCATGCAAATGGAAAATAGGTGCATGACCACCGAATCATACACCAATGCACTGTACGAACACCTACATAAATGCATGGAACTAGCTCTACCCAATAGAACCAAGATGCTCTCCTCCAAAAAAAGGAAACCAATCTGGTGGTCTACTCCCATTAACAAACTCTACAACAGAAGGAAGAAACTGTTTCAGAAAAATGTGAAGTCCCAGGAATGGAAAAACTCCCTTATTAGCCTCAACTAAAAGTTGAGATCCCTCATCAAAACCTCTAAAGCTAGCTATGAAGGCAGAATTGCAGCCGGCACTGAAAACAATCACAAAGCCTTCTACAGTTATATCAAGAATCTCCACGGCAATACCCAGATTTGCTCTGAGGTACTGCACAATGGTACCTCCTATACTGAGCCAACAGATATTGCCAACATACTGGCCGACAGATTCAATGCCAGCTTTACCCCACTCTCCACTCCTAAAGGACCAATCACAATACTGGAAGAATGCCAGGCATCCAGCATTACTGCAGCACAGGTTAAAGCTGCATTGCCCAAGGCCAAGAATACAGCTTCCATGGAACCCGACAATATCCCTGGCTGTGTTCTGCATGAACTACAGAGTGAACTGGCATCACACCTGTGTGCCCTGTTCAATTACAGTCTCACCTCAGGCTTTGTCCCTACTGAATGGAGCACTGCTACAATCATCCCTCTTTATAAAGGGGGAGCGACTAAAGACCCTGAGAATTATAACCCCATTAGCCTGGTGAGTCTGATATGTAAGGCTATGGAGCCCATCATCGTGGACCTAATTTCTAGGATATAGGGAATCTCCAAACTCTGGATCCCATGCAATTTGGTTTTGTGAAAGGTAGTTCATGCCTGCTCAACCTGGTTGACTTCTTTGAGTCAGTCACCAGAGCTGTGGATGAGGGCAAGGCAGTTCATATAGCCTGCCTCGATCTGGCCAAGGCCTTTCCCCACTCAGGAATTATTGATAGACTCACCAAACTAGGCATCGACCCCTATATCACTAGGAGGGTTGCAAAATGGCTCACAGATAGAACCCACAGTGTGAAAGTAGCAGACTCCAAGTCAGACTGCCGACCAGCACAAGTGGAGTCCCACAGGGATCGGTCCTGGGTCCTCTTCTGTTTGGTATCTACTTCTCAGAAGTCCAGGCCAACATGGAGGGGTTCTGGCTTACCAAGTTCACTGACGATTGCAAGCTGGGAGCCATTATTAGCTCCCCAAGTGATGTAGACTTCCTACAGAAAGGCCTCACTGAGACCAACGACTGGTGTCAAAACCATGGCCTTAAGCTTAATGCCAAAAAATGCATCATCATTCCCTTTGGGAAAAAATCACTTCCCACTAACTACCACATTGATGGTAGCCCACTGAACACTGAAGGCATTATAAGAGATCTGGGGACACAGGTTGACAGAAACCTCTCCTTCGACCACCACATTGCCACTGTGGTTCATTACCAAGGGTTTTGCATCCAGGAAGAAAGAGGCCATCATCTCTCTATATTCTTCCCTCATTAGACCACTCATTGAGTATAAAGCCCCATTTGGCATGTACCTTACTAAACACCTGCAACAGCTGGAAAGGCCACAAAAGTACCTTACGAAGAGGATCCTAGGCCTTAAACACATGCCCTGCATGGGCAGACTCAAAAACCTCCAGCTTTTCTCTGTCTCATATCATCTATTAAGAGGCAGACTCTGCTTGACTTACCAAGCTATGACTGACCCAGTCTCATTAGAAATGTTACACCTAAAGAAATCCCAATCCCTCTGCACCACATACTTCAGGGACCTCGACCTCATTACCACAATCAGCAGAACATGCTGGAGGGACAGGTTCATAACCCAGAGACTGCCCATGCTCTGGAATAGACTTCCCAAACATGTCAAGCAGAGCACCTCACTGGTCCTTTTCAAGAGAACTCTTGATGAGTGGATGGGAAATTTAAAGTTCACCCTGGGGATCACTCCAGTGGCTCTACTTAATAGAGGCACCGGGAACTAATGGCGGCATTATTCCAGGGCACTTCTTTGGACTAGGCTTGCAAAGGCTCCAGGGCCTTTGGCATAATATACACCTATGAACCTATATATATATATATATATATATATATATATATATATATATATATGTGTGTGTGTGTGTGTGTGTATGTATGTCTGAAAACTTGGAACACTCACTATAGTGAACAATGAAAGAATAATAGTTTTAGACTGAATCTAAAATGATGAAAAATATCTACATAAAGAGATAGAGAGACGGATATATAGATATACATATATGCATATATATATATATATATATATATATATATATCTTTAAAACATTTTGAATAATTGAGTAAAGTGAGTAAATCCTCCTAACTGCTCCAATGTACGACTATGCTCATCTCTATTTATTTTATTTGTTAACTGGGTTAAATCACTGATCCATATGGGTCATTTTCAGATTCAGCCTGAGGAATACAACAGACAGAAAATAATGTTGATATTTTCAAGTGGATGCATGGATAGTGATGAATAGCAAAGAATATTTAACAAGCAAGCTATCAGCACTATAACTTCTTCTTCTTTCGGCTTTTCCTGGTTAAGGGTCGCTACAGCGGATTACCTGTCTGCTCATGATTGGCAGTGGAGTTTTACGGTGTTGAGTTGCCAGCCTGACTCCCAACCTTCCACTGAAGGCACACACATGCACACACTCATGCCTAGGGCCAAATTAGAGTATTCAATCCACCTACAGCATGTCTTTAGGATGTGGGAGAAAACCAAAGCACCCGGAGGAAATCCACGTGACCACAGGGAGGACATGCAGACTCTGCACAGAAGGCACCCCAGCCGAGGATCGAACCAGAGAACCTCTTGCTATGAGGTGGCAATGCTAACGGCTGCACCACCGTGGCCACCCATCAGCACTATAACTGAAAAAAATAAATAAAAAGACTGTTAGCATTTAAAATGAAAGAAGCATAAAGTCATCATCATCATCATCATCAGCTCCCGTTTTCCCATTTTCTACACAGGGTCAGAGTATCATGTTAACTATCACTATATCTCTTGAGTCACTGCCACACTCCAGTCTTCTTCGACACTCATGTCTAGCTGTTGCAGATCTTCTCTGACACAATCTATCCACCTATTTGCTGGACATCTTCATTTCATCTTACCTTCTTCCTGTCTGTCTAAAATCTTCAACAGATTGTATTCTGCTTTTATGCACATGTCCAAACCACAGTATTCTGTTCGCTTTCATCTTTTTCTGTAATACTTGGAGCTACTCAGGCTTCTGCTCTTATGCCCTTATTTCATTCTCTGTCCCACGGTGTGCATCCTACCACCCTCCTCAGGCACTTTCATCTCCATCATCTTTAGCTTCCTTATCTGCTCTGCCTTTACTCTTCAGGTCTCTGTACCATACAGCAGTACTGGTCACACCACATTCTTGTACACGTTACTTCTCATCTTTATTTGGCATTCTTCTGTCACAGACTACACCTGGTACTCTATGCCACTTGGCTGCAGCCCCTCTGATTCTAGCTTTCACCTCTTCATTCAGAATTCTCTTCTTCTCAACAACCCTTCCCAGACACTTGAAGATAATAACCTGTTCCACTGTCTTCCCATCTATCTCAATCGTCAGCTTTTTTTGATTTCCCCAATGTGCTGCCATTACCACTGTCTTATTTGTGCTTAGTTTCATCCCATGTGCCTTCAGTTTTGCTTTCCATTCTCCTATCCTTTGCAGAAGATTTTGCTCAAAGTCTGCCTGTAATGTCACATCATCTGCATACAGCAATTTTGTTCATCTGTCCCCTCTGACCTGTTTGTTAATGTAGTCCATCACCAGTATGAGTAGCAGTGGGCACAGACTTGAACCCTGGTGTATATCCACTCCCACTAGCAACCCATCTTTGAGACTGAACACTGTTCATACTTGAGTCACTAGGTCCTTGTACATAGCCTGCACTAATTCTGCAAGTGTTTCTGGGACTTAGAACCACTGCAGTACTGCCCAAATCAGCTTTCTTGAGACCTTGTCATATGCTTTCTCCAAGTCTGGGAATGCCCAGTTGGACTCTTTTCTCATCTCTAGCTTTTTGTCAACTATCTGTCTCACTGCAAACACCAGATCAGTTGTGTTGCATCCTGATCCAAATCTGAACTGCTCATCTCCCATCTTAGATTCAACTGCTCTGCATATCCGTTTATCAATCACCCTCTCCCGAACTTTCATGCAGTGTGACAGGAGTTTGATGCCTCTGTACTACTCAAAGCTGTGGATGTCCCCTTTGTTCTTGTACCCTGGCATGACTATGCTTAGTCTCCAGTCATCTGGGATATGCCTTTCTCTCCATACTGCTATGAGTACCCTTTGGAGCCATTTCTCCCCTATCTCACCCAGCGTCTTTATCATATCTGCTGTGATCTCATCTGAGCCTGCTGCTTTCCCTGACTTCATCTTCCTTAGTGCTATTCTCACTACTTCTAGGGTGGGCTCCTCTTCTTCTCACATCACTGTGTCTGGGGCGGTACAGCTTCTGTGGGGTTTTCTTCATTCAGAAGCTGCTGGAAGTGCTCCTTCCATCTGCTTTGATATTCTGTGGACTGGTGAGCAGGTTGTTGCTGGCATCCCTTATGAAGGGTGTCTGTGTTCTTTATCTTTCTGTCTTTGCCTTGCAACCTGATATAGTGTCTTTGCACTACCTACTGAGTCACTTTCCAGAAGTTAGTACAGTGCCTCTGATGGCCTGTTCTTTGCTATTGCAACTCCTTTCTTAGCTTCTTTGTTAGCCAGTCTGTATTCCTTTCTAGCCTGGTCAGTCTTTTCTTTCTCCCACATTTTCTTGCACTTCTCCTTTATTTAGATGACTTCCTGGGTTCTGCATTCAGCACTAGCTTTCTTTATGTACATTATTTCCATACCTGTCTTGGCCACATATCAGTTCTAAACTCCTCATACATGCGGTTTTGAGGCACTGACATTCTTCTTCATCTCCATCCATTTCCTCTTCTTCTTCTTGGAGTGCTAGAGCCCTCTGTAATTTCTTGAAATGTTGTACTTTCTCATCAGTCAACTTCCAGGTCTTTAGCCTGGACACTGTTGACATTAGAGCCTTTTCTGACCACTGCTTGCAGCAGATTGTGGCAACTAAATGGTTTATGCTGCTGGCTGACTGTTTCATTAGGGGTGACTTTGCAATCATTGATTCCACCCCAGTGTCCTTTCCTTACTAGGAAGAACTCTACCTGAGTTGCATGTTGGCCACTCTTGTGTGTGATCTTGTCACTGTCTCTCTTTCTGAACCATGTGTTGGCTACTTTCAAGCCATTTGCCAGACAGAAGTTTAAAATGGCCTGTCCTTCTTTACTCCTGTTGTCCCACCCATGCAGACCCGGGCAATCCACATATCATATTCTGTTTGTTCCAATATGTGCATTTAAGTCTCTCATTATCGACACTAATTCAGGTTGCTGTGGTTTATCTAGTAAGTCCTGCAACTGCTGTCTGAATGCACTCTTTTCCTCACTATCACAACCCTGCTGTGGGGCATAGGCTGAGATTATGAATGCTGCCCTGTCATTACACTGGAGTCTGATTATGAGTACTGCCCTATCATTAAACTGGAGTCTGATTGCCATGAGTCTGTCACTAATTCTAATGATATCCTTCACTGCCTTCTGAAGCCTCTCTCTCACCATAATTCCCAGTACCATTTCTACCCTGGCCTCCTCTTGAGTAGTAGACTCTGGATCCCAAGTCAAGTGACTTTGCTCCACTGCCCAGCCATCTTGTCTCTTGGATACATAGGGTGTACCCAGCCACCTCCATATTATCATGTCATCCACTTCCAAGCTGCAGCCTGTCAGTGAACCTACATTAAGCGTAGGAATTCTCAGTTCATGTTTGGCTGGTTGATTGGTTTTACATCCAGCTTTCACTTAACAGAGCTATGCCAGGTAACCCAGGCTGGGCAATTGGACACTGGACAGCCAGTAGTTTATTGACCCAGGGCTACTGGCCCTTAATTTTCATGTGACTTTAAATGTTTAATTGTCTTTTATATAAGAAGGTACATTAATTGGAGAAAAACTTTGATTGGCTTAGTTGTATTTAAATTCAAGAGTTTTTAGAACTGATTTATTTCTGATGACGTCTATGGTGATGAAAGCAGAAGAATAAAAGTTATGTATGCTAAAAATTAATGGCTGGTTTCCAGTCATTATAGTAGTAGTTGTTATTTTAGTTCTGTTTTTTTTACTAATCATCAATACTTTCTTTTATTTTACTAATTCCTCTCCCAGGTAATCTAGGCTGGGCAACTAAATCCCGGCCGGCCCATAGCTTATTGACTTTGGTGGGCACACACTGGCCAATAGGGGTACATAAACCCCTGCAACCATAGGCCAGAGTAGGCCGAGTCCTCAACCCACTTTTCACCGGTAACTACCCATGCCCATTTTGGCAACATTAGTCAACATGACCAAATCACCTAGAGCCATATTTTACACCACTGAGTGGCTAGTTCTGCCACAGCATGTAGTCTATGATCTGTGTTCTCTTATCATGCGGATCCTGCATGCCACAATAGATACCCAAAGCAGATGGTCTGTACAACTCTTTCCCTATAGGGCACCATGCAGAGTCTCTGTTGCTGCCCACAACTCCATTCATTGGTGACTTTGAGGTAGAAACACACAGCATGTTTTTTCAGAGGTGGGAGGAACCCCACAGAGACAAAGGGAGAACATGCGAATTCCAAACAGGCACTGGCTGGAGGTCAGGATCGAACCTTGTACCTTACGCATAGGAGGCAAAGACTTTAACCATTATGCAACTGGTCTCTCTACCAGTAAGAAACATTATGTGACTGTGGGAAAATGAGAAGTTGGGGGCTTAAGAGACCCCATTGATAGAATGACAGAGTACAGAATGAAGAAAATTGAAAGAAGAGGGAACCAAGACACAACACTGTGAATGTATTAGATTTGACATTAATGGGGAAAAGATACATTTATCAGTATATATGTTGTGTTGTTGACTTTATTTATATGACCAGAATAAAATTGTTTAAAAACTGTAGCCACCTATTACCTGATTTACTAACTAAAAATAATGTATTATCCAAAAAAGCATTTGGTGGATGTAAGCATCCACAACCAACAGAGACAGTAGGAAGCAAGTGTGGGCTTCAGTAAGTCTTTTGTGTTTTCAGTAATCCATAAATGAATGATTAGGGCAACAGCTAATACAACAGATTTTGTTTTTGTTTAAAAATTCTAACTGAATCAACCTCTTTAAAAAATAATATTTCATTGCACTGTTCAAAAGACCCTTTTTAAAAATAATAGAAATTGTTTCTTTACTTAACAGTTATCACATTTTCACTTACATAAATCGTCTGACATACATTTCCCATTGGCTGAGTTCCTTTAATACTTTTCCATTCATAACTGGAAAGATTTCAGTGTACATTGGACATATCTCATAACAAACCCTCTGTTTCATTTTTACAGGAAAACTGAAACGCATCAATAACTTCATATTTCATTGCAGGGTTACTCTCGTTAAGTTCAGTTTTAATGGAAATATAAGAGAAAGGTTTACAGTAATCTCTAGACATGTCTCTAGAAGTAATAGTAGAAATGTTCTTCCATCTTATTAAATATAGTGTTGATTCACATAAAACAGCTGTATACTCTAGATTTATGTGGCCATTTCATTATTATAATAAATAAAAGTGGATCATCCCAAAGAAATACCAAACGCTATGTTCAGGCATCCTAGCCACCCCAGAAACAGGAGTGACACTAATATGATATTAGAGCTAAATAAAAAGGATTGGTTTGCATTTTCATTGATAACAACTATTACAGAACTGCATGGTATAGTGCATCAGTATCGGTTATACATTTTGTACATTACTCATAAAAATAACATACTGCACTGTTATCACTAAATTAACATAGGATGCATTTATTTTTATTATTTACCATTTTATCACTTACAGTTTTGCAGTTGTGACAAAGTGTGTATAGTGACATATATAAATATATAAACACAAACACGTGTATGTGTACATATGCACACTCAATTGCTGTTTGATTACTATTTGAATTAAAACAGATATACTATGACCACTGCAATTAAAATATGTCTGTCACAGAAATACCGTGACAGCCCCTTCTATGTCAGTCTCCCAGATAACATTTGCATGTCTTCTTCAATATTATTTAGCACTAATTAGGAGTTTTGACTGAGTAGGCCAATCTGCATAAACCTGGTAAATGATCATTAGCAGTGTTATTGAAATCACAACAGATATATCTACTGAGTTTGACAGCTGGTGCAGTGGATTGATCTGTTTTAGACCTATTTTAGCCCCAGCACAAGAGTACAAAATGTAACCTTCCTAAGTGAAACATCGCTTACCGAGGTTGTGCTGTTTGATTTACAATCAATATTAATTTCAAATTTAAAAGTTTTGTTAATGTTAATGGATGAATAGTTTATCAGTTTTAATTTACCCAAAATCTAATCAACCAAGCAGCCAGGTTATGCATTAAGTGAATATTCAGAATCGCCAATTAGCTGAAACACCTGATGTTCATAAGGTTCATTTGCATATACCCCATGTGCCTCTGATACAATAAGTTTGGGAGGTCACTCAGTGGAAGTTCCAGCTTTGCTGGAGTTTTCATTTTGTTTTTACTGATTGTTTTTTCAGTGACCTTCTCACTCATTGTTTTAGTTTGTTGAATATATATAATGTTTAGAAGAGTTTAACAGTTTTAATTGGATTACAGTGATGATAGTAAGGCTACAACATGACAGGTTACAATGACTAATGATTTGCAGCAATGTCAAACATATTTACATATTCATATAGTTCCATACAATTTATAAAAAGTAAAGGTTAACAAATGATTTAGCTATCATTTCAAATGAGTTATTATGCTATTGCTCATCCCTGAAGCATTTGCATTGCTTGTTTAATTAAGTGTTTCTTCAGCATGTTTCTGAACATTTTTATAGTTTTTGCTTTCAGATATCTGCTAGTAAGTAGTTCAGTGCTGCTGGGCTATTTTTTGTTGTTTTACCAATTACCTTAACAAAAGGATCTCTATAGTTACAGCACACCTGCATTAACATCTGTTAGTGGCCATGTCTGTTCCCTCACAGTGAGTAGTAGATTCAGTGGTGGGAAATAGTGCTGTCAGTTGATTCTGTAAAATATGGCTTGAAATTACATACAAATTTGGCATGTACTGGTAGCCAATTTTTTTTTTTTTTTTTTAACGATCACAGTGAGGTATTTATTTGCTAGCTAGCAGGGCAAGTCAACAGTTTTTGTTTTCTGTTTCCTGAATAACTTGTATGATGAGCCATATTCTAATTTATAGAGTCGAGCAGTTCTGGCAACGGCTTGCTAGCAGATGCAATGAGAAGACTTGTGACGTTGCTTTGTTGACAGTAGTATTGAATCTCATTTAAATGTCATATTTAGGTCTAATGTTAATTCCAGCTATTCGTATTGATTTGCATAGGGTAAGGGTTTTCCTTGTAGATCTCTTATCGAAAGGGGAGGTAATTTAGCATGTTATTAGGTGGCAGCTGTTATCCCTATAGACTTCGTAGAATTGTTAGCAAATCTCTTAGCTTTTTTTCAACATCTTGTTGAACTGTTGAGAAGAAATTGGTGTAAGATTTGTCTATGTATAGAACTGGGATATTGTCCACATCAACAAGTAATTTAAGATTTAGTAGATCATGGACAAGATAATTTAAAATTATTAATAATAGTAATGGTAATACTGATCCTTGTGGGACTCCATATCTGAGTGTGCAGTTTCTGAGAACTTGCAGTCTGCTATGATCTGAAAAGTATTTCTAACAGGTGACTTTTTAACCAAGCTATGGTATTTGTTTTCTAAAATTTACTCTTGCTAATTTGTTTAAGACTAGGTTGTGGTTTATGATTTCAAAAGGTCTTTCATTTCAATAAAAATAATGCCAGTAATTTTATTCTCATTCATATTATTGTAAATGTACTTAGCATTAACATACAATGCAGTAAAAGACAACTAAACCCAAAATCTTATACCAGCAAATTGTCAGAGAAAAGATTAATAAAAAATATATAGAAAAAATACCATTTCCTTTCAAAAGATTAACATATAATATATCATGATGGCAAACAATTTAAAAAATGCATTAATTTGTGGTCAAAACAATACTCCTCCCTTCCTATCACAATGGCTACCCACAGTTAATGTATACCCAGTAAAATAAGAGACACCATAAGACTGGTCTGGTTGAAGCCAAGATTCAGAAAGCTCCAAATAGATTTACGTTTTATAAATTTCCTTCCACAAAAGAAACTATTTACATTCATTAACTAGACTATTCATTTTAATAAATAATACAAGTAGTATTCCTAGTAGCCCAAACTTCAGGTCCTGGGTAAGAATGCATATGAACATTAGTAAAAGAATACGTGATTTAAAGATGCATTGATAAGTATATGTTTAACCCATAACTAACTACTTAAAATGGAAAAAAAAAAATAATAAAATGTGA